>NC_072736.1:15788881-16123552 GCF_026930045.1 Uloborus diversus | reverse complement strand
AAGATGACTCGGCGTCTCTTCCGTTACCGCTTATTACCTCATAAAACACGCGAGGTTACGTTTTAAAAGTAAAACATTTGATCTCTTTGCCCTCTCGATAATCATCTGAAATATGTCCCTAAGCCACAAACCACGAGAGCGGCGATCTTTATCCTCGGTTTCCCTTTATATTTCGTTTCTTGTATATCTGGGAGTTTTGAGGAAAAGCGAAAAGTGCAGCTGCGTCTTTTCTTTAATTAAAGTTATATTGTTACATTGTTACATTTTGTTTCCCAGTCTTTCATGTCAGCTGAAGTATGTATAAAATATGGACAGTTAGACGCATATTCTTAAAAACTTTGTTAGCCGTGTCCTTAGTAGAAATTTGGCCATTATTCGGCAGGTTGCGGTGCATATAATGTGTTTTAATGAATAAAAGATACTTAAAAGATTTCTTCAACTTCAGTTTTCAATTATTTTATTTGATTCTATTTTGTATTTAATGGTTGAAAAGCTTGAAAGGGGCAATACATGATGTCTTCACTTTCAGCTTTTGAATTATTTTAGTTCAGTTTGCTTTGTATTTACGACTTAAATGCTTCTACGGGCAATCAAAGTGCTATTGTTACATTTTGTTTCCTAGTCTTTCATGTCGGCTAAATATGTATAAAGTGCGGACAGTTTTCGTCGCATATTCTTAAGAACTAGAAAGTCAACCTTCAAGGTATGACAGGTGAAAATTGCTGCTACTAATCTACATTTGAACGAAGCATTTCCCTGTTTGGTGATACTTTGATAGTTAAAATTGCAACCCTAACTCCAGTGGATTCATTCTAAACTCCAGTAGATAGTTGACCACTTTTTCGCTTCTTCATTCTCCTTTAAAATTAGTCTTGCCAGTGAAACAGTTATGTTACCGGATCCAGTTCAGCCTTGTCAAAATAAAGCATTATTTCCCCGCATGTCAAACAATACCAAAAATTAGCATCAAATTATCATGCCGTGGCGCGAGTTTCATTGTTGAAGACGTTAGGAACATTACTCGATCATTCGCTATTATATATATGAGGGTTTTTTCAACCTTAAGGGAAATTCGTCCATTATTCGGCAGGTTGCGATGTATATAATGTGTTTTAATGAGTAAAATATGCTTAAATAAAAGATTTCTTAACAACTTCAGTTTTTCAATTATTTTATTTGATTCTATTTAGTATTTAAAGGTTGAAAAGCTTGAAAGTGGCAATACAGTTGTCTTCACTTTCTGTTTTTGAATTATTTTATTTGAGTTTGTTTTGTATTTAGCGACTTAAAAGCCTCGACGAGCAATAAACAGTTTCTTTAGTTTCAGCTTTTGAGTAACTTGGCTTCCGTTTGGAGTTGTTTCGCCTTTAATGGTTCTAAGTTCAAATACCTTCCATACTGATCTAAGGTTTGCTTCGCGCTTTTTATCAGTACACAAAACCTTAAGGGAAAGTTATCTTCCTGGAATTCTCTAAATGAGACTTCCTTGCGTTGGCTTATTGAAGGGAAGAAAACCAGGAAAACTCTCAGCAGAGATCTCGACGAATGTTAGACCAACATGCTGCGAACCACCACTTCTCCTCCTCATTCCTCAATACAGCATAATCTTTTATGGTGGTGCATACAATCTGTATACTTCCAGAACTGTGCTTTAATAAATGGAGCAATTATTTCTCTACATTTAGACTCATCCCGCAACTGTATAAAAGTCTTAAATTCTTCTACAGAGATTCCTTAATTTTCCTGTCGCCTTGGGGAAAAAATCAAATTAATGCCCGTTAGGTGAAATAAGTAGTGTAATTATATGTTCAAACCGTTTCTCCTAACTATTGCTTTTTGTAGCTAAAAAACTATAATGGGGTCGTTTCCAAAGGTATTTTTTTCTGAAAGAGCATGCTGAAAAACATAGAATCTGATCATTTTTAAAACAATTTCTTTAAATTTAATATTTTTAAAAAAATTACTTAAATCGTTGCTCTTTCATCGTTTAACGCTTTTGCTAGTGACATCACAAATGATGAAATGTCATTTGTGTTGCCATTCACGGTTCAAAATATTCAATTCGCAACTTTAATCACGTGTATTGGCAACGGTAGGGTTGATAGCAAGCGTAGAGCGCAATTGTAATTCGCTTCTTGATTATCATAATGTGGAAATGCGGTAGAAAGATGCGGCAAAGTGCATCATTTGTGACGTTATAAAGACCACGCCTTGTTTGAAGAATCGGACATTTTTAAAAAATTAATTAAAAAAATTACTGTTGGGAAAATGAAAGTATTTTCTGGGTCCATGTATTTTTTTTTTTTTTTTTGCTCATTCTATCCATTTCGATGACTAAAAGTAGTACTTTTGACTGAAAGAAACCACACCATCCTAAACTACTATCTTTTTTGTGACATACAGTATAAATATGTACTCATACTTGTTCTCGATAAGTGTAGAGCATCCTTTAACAAAGTTATTCGCTATACAAAAAAATAAGATTAGAAATGTTTTCTTCTATTATTGCTGAATGATTGAAATTTCTCAGAAATTGTAATCTAACTGTATAAATATAAATAAATAACTAGTTGGGGGAAGATAATGGGTTTGTTTTCTTCAGTTAAAAGTAGTACTTTTAGTCACCGAAATTGATAGAATAAGTAAAAAAATAATAATAACATGGACCCAGAAAATTCTTTTATTTTCCCCAACAGTTATTTTTTAATTAATTTTTTTAAATGTCCGATTTTTCAAACAAGGCGTGGTCTAGATGACATCACAAATGATGATTTTTGGCGCATCTTTGTACCGCGTTTCCACGTAATGATAATCAAGAAGCGAATTAAATATTGCCCTCTACGCTTGCTATCAACTATAGCGTTGCCAATACACGTGAGTAAAGATACGAATAAAATATTTTTCTCTGTGAATGGCAACACTGAATGGCATTTCATCATTTGTGATGTCACACGAAAAAAACGTAAATAATAAAAGCGCACCGATTTAAGAAATTTTTAAAAATATTAAACTTAAACAAATTATGTAAAAAATGGTTAGATCCTATGTTTTTAAGCATGCTCTTTCAGAAAAAAAATACTTTTAAAATATTGGAAACGAACCCAGTATTTATCTTAATTCATTTTAAAACTAAGCATCATAGAGCCCACCGCTCAAACATTACTTTGGATTTTGCATCAAAACTAAATTATTTAACCAATGGGATCGTTTCCGAAATTTTAAAAATATTTTTTTTTCTGAACGAGCATAGAACATAGATCTTAAGAACCTATTTAACCATTTTTTAAAATATTAAAAATATAATAATTAAAAAATTATAAATAATTTATAATATTATTTTTACCTTCCATTTTTTAAATAATTTGACAAAGTTTAATATTTTTAAACTATTCTTTTAATCGGTGCGCAGGCTGAAACTCATTTTTTACGCTTCTGCACATGACAACACAAGTGATGAAATAGCTTTCACTGATGCCATTAGCGCACAGCGCAAATTATCATAACCTGGAAAAGCGAATAACAGAAAAGCGTTAACATCTAACGCGGCAATGGAGTAGCGCGCCAAAATGCATCACTTGTGATGTCATAAAGACCACGCATTATTTCCAAAATCGGACACTTAAAAAAGTTAAATAAAAAATAACTATTGGGAGAATTTTTTTTTTTATGACTCCATGTTATTATTATCATTTATTTATTTATTTATTTTTTGCTGTTTCTATCAACTTCAGTGATTGAAAGTAGTACTTATGACTGATGCAAACAGCCCCATTCCTAAATCATAAGATAATTCATAGAACACATTGACTAGTTCGTTGGTTGCACCGTAATTAGAAATGGTTTGTTAAGGGCTATTAAAATTCAAAATGAAGGACGTATGGCGCAAATTCGACATTTAAATTTATTCCTTAAAAAATTCACGAGCTCTTTCGCTTTTGCATTTAGACATTAACGAATTCTTATCTTAATTACGAACGTTTATCAGCCTTGACTTCTGTTATCAGTGAGGTAAACGACGAAGATGTGAAATTTTCGAGTTGAGCAACCATAAAATACATCTGCTGTACATCATCGTCCAAAATAGAATAACTTACAACCAATTCTTCAGAGGGGCAAGATAAGAAGCATTTTCTCAACGGTTCGGTCAATAAAAATATTTCTGAGTCACCGCAGAGTAATATTATTAAAAAAAAAAAAAACTTCTAAACCGCAAACAAGGGATTATCAATCATACGTTAACGTGTTCGATATCCCGGAAAAAATTGATATAAAGGTGTCAAGGTGAATTCCGGCTTCAGTGTCTTCTGCGGTCTCTTCAAAATTCTGAGCGCATGTGTTTCGGCGTTCACTCCGGAAGATTTTTTCCATTTGACGTCATTTGAGACCTGTTTTAAGAGGTTTAGCTCACTTTTTCAGTTTCCTGTGGATTTCAAACAAGATACGGTTACGATTTCCTTATCGCTGTTCTTGTTTTGTAGTCCTTTCGATTAAGGAAGATCAGTCAGGAATTGCATTAGAGATTGATGTTAAGGGGGGTCCGGGACACATTTTGAAAAAATTTTTATTATATACTTTAGAGTTTTGAATTTTTTTTACACTGATTCACTATTTAATTAACACGCAAAATCACAACATAAGTATGAAATTTTTTTTTATTTAAATTTAATTTGTTTTCAAAAAAAAAAAACATGGGGTTGCTTTAAATTGCTATAACTCAAAATGTTGTTGGTCAACTTTCAATTTTTTTTCAAAAACGTATGGCACTAATATCTAAGCTTTAATTTTCATTCGGCGATTTTAAAAATATTGATTCACTAAAAAATTAAAAATATTTGAAGAAAAATTTCGAAAAAATTCGAAGGTACTTTTTTAAAAAAAAATCATATTTTTTGCAGTAAACGTTTTTTTCAAAATCGCCGAATAAAAATAAAAGCAAACTGTTTGAAAAAGACATGCTTCAAATTTTATTACTTTACTAGCCTGCGTGCCCGGCGTTGCACGGGCTACTTAAAAAATGAAAGAGATGTCCAATTGATGTTTTTGTATTACTCTGACATCAGTTTCTAAAGCGCTAAGAAGTAAATAAATACGCGTAATGCAAGGTTTGTAAAACACCAGTAGAACATATTTTTGTCAAAATTCTCTTTAACGTTAATCATAGTTATCAATGATACAAGTTATGAGTATTTTCAATTAGCACAAAAGATGAAAATATATGCATTATCAACTATTATCTCTGGTCACTTTAAACTGAATTAAATCTGATAGACTATATCTGAAATATTTATGTACAATTACGATCATCTTTTTACATAAAATGACACACAACATTTTGATTGATTATGTGAAACTAAAGCACCAAGACTAAATAAATACCAATAAGCATTAATTAAATACCAAGTCATCAGATTCCAAGATAGTTTTAGTTAAAATCCTTAAAAACAATTTTTTTGTTCAACTCTGTTTCACTTAAAGAAATCCAAGCAATCTTAATTTAACATGTTCTTTTAACGATACAAACTGTATTTCAAAAATAGAAACAGGAAAGAAAAAGAAAGTTATTGCAATTCCGAAAACTCACCCATGTAACGGGAAAAAGTTCAACAAAATAAACATAATTAGTCGCACATCCTAAATGTATCAAAATATGAGGCCGGTGAATGATAAACTTACACTACAATCAATAAACATAGCTAAAGAAACAACTTTTATATGAGGAAAAGAGTTAAGAACGTTGAATGTAAAAAATAAAAAAAGGACAGACGATAAAATAAAGGCTATATCCGAATAGAACAACCAATTTTAAACTAATTTGAAATGAAATTCTGGATGGAAACGTTGTTTTAAGATTTGGACAGCAGCCAAAAAAACTCTTTTAAAACAATTATTAGAATTTTTATTTGCTCATACGCAAAATGGCAACAGGAAAGAAATAAAAATTCCTGAATAACGTTATGCTAATTAACGTTTTAATTAATATCTCCGCTAATTAAAGTCGTACAATTACGAGATTGGTTCTATTGTTTTTCTTTGGAAAATTTCGAATTGATCGGTATCTCGTTCGACTCTCGATTCGCAGCGGTTCTCGAGGAGATCGATCTTCAGACAGACAGACAGACGCACAGACAGACGTACGCGAACAGATTTTAATATTATAGTGGATCTTCATTGGTTCCTAACTTATAAGAGTTTGAATGCAAGACATCGGGAAAAATTGCATCATGGAGAAAAACGCGATTAAAGTTTTAACACATTAGTTAGGTGCGGGCAACAAAAATAATTATATCTTTTGTTCTAATAAAGATAGAAACACGATTTAAACGTCCTTCTAAGCAGAAGAAACGGAGTAATTTTTTAAATGATAAAAAAAAAATTGCAAAATTTGACGATTTTTGTGTCTTGGACCTCCTTAACTTTTAATATTTGACATTCTCTAAAGCAGTATTTTCGACTTGTGGTCCGCGAGCAAATTTCATGTGTTCTGTGAACAACTAGTGAAGATTAATCTATTAGGGACAGTCGATAAATAACGAAGCAGAGGCTATAAAACAGATTTCATTCGAAATTCTTCAAAAATACTGACCGAAATTGTTTAAACACATATCCCCTCTGGGAAATCAGTCGCATAATTCCGTGCTCATAAAAGTCTTTTGACTGCTGCTGGAATCAATTACGCACGCACTCCTTTACATCATCGTCCGAATGAAATTGTTGTCGCCGAAGTACCTTTCTTGAGTTCCCCAAAGATGTGGGATCACATGGGGATTGATCTGGACTGTAAGAGGGTGATTCAAGACTTCTCACTTAAATTTCCACAAAAGTTCCTTTTAACTTCCTTTTACAAAACAGGAAGTATTGTATTCGCGAAAAAAATTTCACTCAAAATTCGGCCTTAATTTCCATTTTGCTCACCCCCGAATGAATGTTGAGTTTTTTTTTTTTTTTTTTTCAAACAGACCCCACGCGGATATATGCCTAGGAACGTACAGACACCCAAAAATCCATTTTGACGATCCCCGAGTTAGTTACAACGAGTTTTCTCGTGACGTCTGTATGTACGTATGTGTGTATGTATGTCGCATAATTCAAGAACGGAATGTCCTAGAAAGTTGAAAATTTAGTACTTAGACTCCTAGTAAGGTCTAGTTGTGCTCCTCCCTTTTTTGGTTGCATTAGGATGCTCCAAAGGGGGTTTTTTGCCCCTTTTTGGGGGGAAATCATTGTTAATTTCGATGTAAACTCAAGTGGTGTTATAATTTGGCAGATACTTGGCGATATATCGCCAGTGTTTTAATCGCCAACTTGGCGACAAATTTGGCGATTAAAATTTTTTTTTTAATCAGGTTTCAATTTGGCTACTGTTGGTGATATTTAGAGAGTAAACTATTGAATCACATTAAAAGTGCCAATAATGAGAAAATGACATTAAATTGGAGTAAAAGGAAGTCATGTGATGCACACATCAGCTCGTTTGCATTGGCTGTGTGTGGTTCCGGTAAATTTTCACGTGCTGTCATCCTGTTGCACGATAACAATAGACAACACACATCCAATGCAAAAAAAAGGGAACTTTTGCGGAAATTTAAGTGGGAAGTCTTGAACCACCCCCCTCATAGTCCAGATCTATCTCCATATGATCTCACGTCTTTGGGAAACTCAAGAAGGCACTTCGAGGACTACGATTTCATTTGGACGATGCAGTAAAAAAGTGCGTGTGTAATTGGTGTCAGCAGGAGCCAAAAGGCTTTTATGAGCACGGAATTATGCGACTGATTTCCAAGAGGAATATGTGTTTAAATAATTTTGGTCAGTATTTTTGAAGAATGTCGAAATGAAGTCTGTTTTATTGCCTCTGCCTCGTTATTTATTGTCTGACTGCCATATATCATTTTTGTAGTTGTGATATAGTTTGTTGAGGAAAACTTTTGAATTCATCTCTTTTCTATATAAATATATAAATGAATGTTTGTCTGTATGTCATCCATGAACGCAAAAACTACCCGGCAGATTTTGCTGAAACTTTCACCGTTTGTTATTTTTGGTACTGGGAATGTTTTATAGACCAGTTCGAAAAAAATCCGATCGATATTTCCTATTTTATTCCAATTTAAGTCACAATCCATTGGATAAATACGAATAAAATTATCGGCTACAGAAATTAATTCGCGTGAAAGAGCTCATTGATAAGAAGTTAGCTGTTGCCATTTTTCTTGAGTTTGAACAAATAAATTCTTTCTTTATTGTTTTATGGCTTTTCATGTAACGGGGGGATTTAGAACTTTTTTTATTTGATATTTTTAGCGATGGATTGATCTTACAAACTGCGTGAGTGCAAAATTTGAGTATAGTCACGGCTTCACTTGATACCTGGACCGATTATTATGAAAATTGCTATATATATGTATTTTTCCACGGAGAAGGTGCATAATATGATCATTGAAGCCACTCGCCACCAGGTGGCACTGCTGAGTAGCAACTTCTGCCCCGTTCAACCGATTGTCATGAAAATCAGTATAATGATGTATTTTTTTTGTTGGCGTAGCAACGCGCGTCGGGTACAGCTAGTTACCTAATAAAAATGGTTGTGAAAATATTCTTCCTATGCATGTGGTCCGATTAGGGCTCAGAAGGGTACCAAGTGATCCTCAGTAGTGAGAAGGTTGAGAACCACTGTTCTAAAGAATGCCCTTATTCATTTATGGTAGGAATTATGGTAACATGTAAATATGAAGATAATTGATGAAATGGAGTAGAATACGTGCTGTTTTATAAAAGGAACGTAATGTAACCATTTTTTATTCTCGGGTTTATGAAGTTGAGATATCCGACTATTTCTTCGTCGGTTTTGAATTATTTATGTATATTGCTTCGTACACGCTTTAATGCTAAGATCAGCTGTAGAGAGTTGAATACATCCTTGTTTAATATCGATATACACAAACACAAAAATGTCTCATTGTATAGGATTATACTGCCGTGTGCCTTGTCTAGTGGTCAGAGAAGTCTGACTGCGACAGGAAGGTCCGGGTTCGAATCCCGGCTCGGGCATGGACGTACTTTCTCTCTCCTGTCCTTGTCCTTTTTTTGTGTGAATGTGTTGTTATGCTGTGAATAGTTGCCTACCCTATAAACGGGTCCTTATGGCATGTGTGTACTGTGGAAGTCGGACTTCACAACAAATTACGGTACACTTGGAAAAGTGAAGCAGCGCACCCCAAATTGCCAGCTCTAGCTGGCACACGACAACAACAACATACTGCCGTGTGTAGGTAAACGGCAGTATCTACAGAAATGAGTTTTCGAGATATTTGAAGAAATGTGTGGTGAACTCAATACTAACAATAGAAAAATGATGAAATTAGACGTTTTGTTCGCGCCTTTTTTTCAGCGGAAAACAAATAAGCGAGCTTATACAATAAAGATAACCTACAATAGATAAAAAAAAGTAAAAAAAGAAAAAAAAAAGGAAAAGTTGCTGCTCTTGACCAGCTCACGGCAGTATAGATCTCACTGTCATTTGTGTTTGTGAGCGTGTATTCTTATTACAATGATGAGAGAGAGATTGTCAGAAATGTCATATTTTATGAAGCACTTTTCTAAAATTAATAGCACTCTGAAAGCCTTGCAAGTAGGCTGTATCTCCTCGAGCTGATGCGGATTCCTGGGCTGGAAAGAATTCGGAAATCACAAATGAACACAAACCGAATATTCCATCCAGCCCTCACTCTTGGCAGTCTCTTTCGACATTCGGGCGCCCGAATCACTTGCTTTAATATTGAATGGGCTTGAAAGCAAATAGAAATCATCCTCAGAGGACGTTTCCGGATCGCATTTCCCCTCCCCGGAAGAATCGATTAAATAAGCTCATAGCTCAAACATAGTCGTCAATGGGGATGGCAGAGATTGGATCCGGGAGATGAAATCCTCAAATATTTCGGGACTCATTTTCAGATTCTTTTCCCCCGGGCTGTCGTTTGGCAATGAGAGATTTGCTGCTGGCGGAGGGGAAAAGTGGTACAAATTCCGATTCTTCAGGCTTGGACACAAACTTTTTTCGTTGAAGTTCAAGTTTTACGAAAATATGTATCATGCAAATTTTAGTATGAATAGGGAAGTTTTCGATTTTCCAATTTTATTTTTAAATGATAGAGTAACATGTATGAACATCATAGGTGAAAAAAATTTTGCGATACGATAAGTAGTTTTTTTAAATTAATTTTTAAAGTTCAAGCGCTTGTGACGTCAAATAGCATAGGAAGTGACGTCATGCGCTCTTCCGATAGGGGAGAAGCCGAAGGTCGTTTATTCGACTTCGAAGACGAAACGTAAAAGGCTTATCTCCTCGCATTTAACTCCTCGCGTTTCTGGAACTTTAAACCTGTCATCCTCTCTGAAATATTCGAATATCCTCATTGATGTTTTATGAGGAAGGTTATTTAGATTGTGCTTCAACGAATCCGGCTCCCATAGTGTGTTCAAAAGGATTATTGAATTTCTAAAAAATAAAAATATCAGCGCGCTCAAAATGACCGTATCGAAAACAAGGTATCTTCGGCGGAAGGCTGCCCATCAGTGCCCTGTGACATAAGCTCGTGACGTTTCAGAATCGCGCACTTTTGCGCGTGGATTTTTAAAAATTCTTTAAAAATCAATCACGGTGTTTTAAAATTCGGCGATGGTGATTTTTTTAGTTTTGAGGGTCGATTGACAATATCCAATAGCCAAAATATGAACATTTAATAGGTTGCAACTTCCCTATTAAGGTTTGAAAATGGGCTTATCACTTAGCGGCGTATCAAATTTTACTATGTACAGTAGATTCTCTCTGTTCTGAACTCTCATGGGACCAAACAAAAGTGTTCTTATTATGGGGTGTTCATCATAGAGGGTGACTAGACTATTGACTAAAGCATACTTATTTGTCGGGACCACCAAAATGTGTTCAGAATATAAGTGTGTTCACACTAAGGGGATTGATTCCACTGTATTATCATTCCCGGGGCTCTCAACATCTTTTCTTCCCGATGACAGGATTATCGTGCCCTGAGCAGCTCGTACATTCAGGGGTGATTGTGTTCCTGTATTTTACCGAATTTCCGGTATTTTCGGACGTATTTCCGGTATTTTTTTGTCTGAAAATACCGGAATTATGTTTTTTTTTTTTTTTGTTATGCTTTTATCTCCCTACCTCCGCAATTTTTTTAAATTATATAATACTCATCAAATATACCTGCAAGAGCCTTAAGATGGACACCTATCTCTTAAGATGGACAAAAAAATGTCAAGATAATTTGTATAACACCAGCTCAAAAGTAACTTTGTAACCCATTAAAAATTTAATCACATGTACACACAATATTTTTGACTCTGAGCTATTTAATACTATGGCAAAGGTGCACTTAAGTAATAAGGGTCAAAGATTCCCCCCCCCCCCGTCTCGCTTTGAAACTTTCAGGTATTTTTGATGAACTCACAATCACCCCTGCGTACATTCTTTTTATCTTTTGCCTTACCACTTATACCACCGTTTTTAACGTTAAAAGGGAAAAGAAATACCTTCCAAATCCTCAAATCCTTGGACATTTGCTTTTTCTTACCCTTTTGATTAATTTAAAGTTTAGACATGTGTAACTGCACTGTATACTTGCTTTTTTTTCTCTCTCTCTCTCTCTCTCTCTCTCTACATGTGAGGTAAAAGTAGATCAAGCAAACGAACTAATGATCGAGTTTCGGCGACATCTTTAGTAGTTTATTTGACTTCAAAGGTTAACCGCAATTTAAAGCTTTTCAAAATACATTGAATTAGCTATTATCCAAAAAATGTTTAGTCAGATCTTTGGACCTAGCGAAGCGAGGGTGAAGCTCTAGATTAGCGGTGGCCAGTCATTAAAAAATGGCTATCGAAAAATTAAATCTTAGTTGCTAAATGTAGCGACCATGTGGTTCTTTATTTGTCAAAAATCATATTGTGTGTCGTGCTACGACAATGCACTTTCAATCCTGAAACATTTTGCTCATCAGTCGACTCGAAATGGGGTGGTTTCCTTCAGTCAAAAGTACTACTTTTAGTCATTGAAATGGATAGAATAAGCAAAAAAAAAAATTACATGGACCCAGAAAATACTTTCATTTTCCCAACAGTTATTTTTAAAAAATTTTTTTAAAATGTCTGATTTTTCAAACAAGGCGTGGTCTTGATGACGTCACAAATGATGCAATTTGGCGCATCTTTCTACTACGTTTCCACGTTTTGATAATCAGGCAGCGAATTAAAATTGCGCTCTACGCTTGCTATCAGCCATATCGTTGCCAATACACGTGAGTAAACATGCGAATTAAATATTTTGTTCTGTGAATGGCAACATTGAATGGCATTTCATCATTTGTGATGTCACATGACAGAAGTGTAAACAATGAAAGCGCTCTGATTTAAGTAATTTTTTAAGAATATTAAACTTAAAAAAATAAACTATTTAAAATATGGCCAGATCCTATGTTTTTAAGCATGCTCTTTCAGAAAAAAATACTTTTAAAGTTTTGGAAACGACCCCATTCAGAGTAAATTCCCATAAGGGTTTTTTTTTTTTTTTTGCTCTGAACATATTTTTTAAAGAAAATGGCTACCAAAAGTCAAAAGTGGCTACCATTTCCCTTCCTCTTCAAATTTCGTTTAATTAATCACGTGAATAGAAATCCTCCATTTATCACGGAGTTTCGTTCAAAATAATTTTCAAACTGTTACGATTGCTATCTATCCGGATATTGCCGAAATGCGAGTATCTTGGACACTTTTTTTGAAGCTTCAATTAATCAGAGGAATCATTGTAAGATCTCGATTTCATATATTTCCATGAAAAATTGAAAAGGGGGGGGGGCGGTGTTATGTGTAAATACTTCCTGAAAATACTTGCTTCGCTTTTCAACGCAATGAATTCTTTCTCTCTGGGGAATATCGGCTTTCGGTCTTCAGCCTGTTGTCTCGATGGAGGAAGCGTGTGGATTGCAACAAATCGATATTGCAAGTACAAAGACCTGACATTGACGGAGCGAAATACAATTCCTGGATTTATTTCGCCGTTGTCTATTTTTTCGTTCTTCCGATTTCCAGGATTTTCTCTCCCCACCCCCCTCCCCTCTGGATTCCCGGCTCTGGAGGAATGGACGGTTCAGGTCACTGACCTCCCCCAATTGGATTAGAGAAAGAGAGAGAGCATTACAGATACTTTTAAGATTCTGCAGAGAGTCACAAAATTCTTTTGTGAAAGGAGCTCTTGCTTTCTGATTTGCTGCGTTGCTCTGAAATATATATGGACAATCCTTGTTTTTTTCCTGATAAAAAAGTGAGGAGTATCGACTCATTTTCGACCACTCTTCATGAAAGGGAGGGGGTGAGGGGATACTGGGAGTTCTTTTGCATGGTCAGTCAGAAAAACTTCAAGCCACGATTTCTTTACTTCAGTCGTGCCCAACTACGGCCCGCTTGCCAAATGTGTAGTATTTCGGTAGTGATAACATTGGTGTCAATCTTAATATATAAAAATCTTCTGTGGCGGACGTTTGTCACCATAAGGCTTTTACACGGCTAGACGGATTTTGAATTGTGTGTAATTAAGTTGTGGCAAGCATGGTTTCGAAGCGCGATGGATTGAATCGGAAACGTTTTTGTTAATTAATTAATTAATTTAAACATTGGATCGTTATAGCTCCCAAATGATTAATATTTATTTTAACCAATTGTTGAGCGAGAACTGAAATAAATATTTAACCCGTTGCCAAAGGACAATAAGAAAGCCAGCTCTGCTTTTTGTAATGAAATTTCCTACTGTAATATGTCAATTGAGAGTAGATAAAACGTAGAGAGAGAGAGAATGAAGCCTTCATTTCTCTTGAAAGGAACGATTTTAGGTCCCTTGATATATTTTAAAGTAAAGTACTGGAAGGTTCACGCAAAGCGTGTGTTCTGTCGTCGTAGTTGAACCATGTGACCGGATCGGTGCTTTAGGTTTTCTTAACCAAATGATCCTAAAGTACCGTACCTAGCAACATTTGTTTCTTGGCTTATAAATCTATCTGAGTTTTGGCACACCAATGTCAAGAATACTTTAAGTATTATCTAACTATCCAGTAAATATATTAAAGGAAAAAATGATGGAATTTAAAGACGAAACAAATTTTATTTTCGTCCAGATAAATTACAACAGGATAGTTCTGTACACAGAAGATCAGTGCAGTGGAAGATCTTTATCTTTGGTGAAAAGAACAAATTAGGCACTATATGAAGTTTAAAAAGTTTTCGTTCAAAAGATTGAACCACTAATCGGTCGGAGTTGGCTTCGCTCACTGATCGACTGCTGAATTACAGTAACGTGATGGCTTGCCGACTTTGGCTATAAACAATAGAGTTGCGTGACCATTTGTTTACAATGTAAAGCTACTGTTAATGTAATTTATTGTATTTTTTGTTTATTTGGCGAAATATTTCAAATTGCAAAGAATTGCTTTTTGTTTTTAAAGAGTTTTTAGTCATTTTAGTTGAAGCAGTGGCGTAGAGAGAAAAAAAAACCTTAGGGGGGGGGTGAATTTTTTCTGAAGTTTAAAGTAAAGTTATGCCCTCGAGACACACACGCACACACACACACACACACACACACACACACACACACACACACACACACATATATATATATATATATATATATATATATATATATATAATTTTTGGGGCTCGTGGGGGGTTCTAACCTCCCTATCCCCCCCCATGGCTACGCCACTGAGTTGAAGAATGTTTTTATTTTACATCGGGAGTTGGGGGGAGAGACGAATGATTTTCGCTTATTCAGAGAACTGTTTTTACCTTTATCACTTTTCTAAACGATATCCTTTCGATTGTTTTATTCTTTTTCATGTAGGGATGTTGCAGCGGGATTTCCCGTTCGTTCTAGATGGGTCTGAGGACGCTTTTTATCCTTTGAGTATGGCAGGAGGAACAAACCACCAAGTACGGGAGAAAAAATAGTTAATAAAACAATTGCTCAGTGGGCATTAAATAAATCAAGTTGTAATAAATATACGCATTCTGACACCATAACAGCTTAAAGCATTTTTTTTTACTTATTTTTTCTAACATAACGGTTCAAACACTTGATAGTTTATTGAAAATTTTTAACTTTTCAATTTACAAAGTTTGAACAGAACAACGTCTGACGGGTCCTCTAGTTGATATATAATTTTCAAATGCATCTTCATTCCATAAATTAAAAAAAAGGGCCGTAAAGAATCACAAAAATATTGCTCGTTTTAAACGTTGTTAAAAGTGTTATCATAAAAACGAGTTCGACTGTAAAACAAAATGGGGAAAAAAGTGTATTTAAAGATCGACACAATACTGCCTTCACACTACTGCATAACAAACAGCAGTTTTTGCATTCGTTATCGTGTAATACAAGTATTGACTCTGAAAAGAAATATTTTGGACAAATAATAGAGCACCGACGCGACGTTAGGGTTCTCTTGAACTTGGACAGTTGGGCATCGTGAAAAGGGTTCCGTAACAAAATCTTAGTAAATGCTGACCAAGTCTGGAAGTATTTTTCCCAAAATCCTTGGGTAAGGGGCGTCTGTTTTTCCGAACTTCGCATGTAACATGTAATCGACCTTAAAATGTGGAGAAGGAGAGCAAAGCGTTCGTTTGACTCGACGTTAAATCCCGGTTATCACAAATTTGCCATTTCAACTGCGCTTGCGCGTGGACTTTGCTGATTTTGAAACTCTTGCTCAAACTAATGAAAAACATTTAAATTTGTTAATATGAGATAAGAACAGATAAAAATTAGAAATTACAAAGCTTTCTTTGATTTAGTTTTTACGCCTCGGTAAAGATTGAGTTTTGCGTCTTAATTATTAATGGATTCGAAGTCTGATTTTTCTATCAAACAACGGCCCTTTCGAGGGCCAAATTTTTAACCTCAGAAGAGCGTACTCGATCTGCAGCATCACTTCCAATACAAAGCCGAACCCTCAACCTAAATACAAATGTATAATACTAAGCTGTTTACGCCTAACGTAAAATATCCGCAAAAGACGGATATTTGTAATATTCCGATCATTTTTGAAGTACATAACGTGTTTTACGTTTACGTTAAATAAATATTTCCAAACCAATGAACATTGAAGTGTCATTTTTCTCTTTTCTTTATAAAGATTATCAGTTATTCATATCCATAGTTTCATATAATGTATCCCGAAATTGCTGTGAAAATACTCGAATCGCATTCATTAATTTGTTGGGACTCTAGCACAGCCTAAATATAAACAAGCAACACGAAATCTTAAAACAGAAAGCCCAAAAAGCTAAATCCGTGCGCAAGCGCAGTTGAAATGGCAAATTTGTGATAACCGGGATTTAACGTCGAGTGTTCGTTTGTGTTCCGAATTTCCTCTTTCATCTGGAGCGAAACACCCTCTCGCATTTTTGCACTAAATTCCTCAAGGTCGGATACCGTAGATTTGGAGTTATCGCATCTGATTTGAATTGGGAGATGATTAAGGAACCCTTTATTTCATATATATTTCATTATAACTCCCTTCAAATTGAGCGAGTTTACAAATGTAGGCACCTACATGTATATTAAAAAAAAAAGTTACCATGGGACATATCGTGGACTTAGCGCAACAGTAAGCCTCATCTATACCTCAGAATCAGGGGATCACGGGGACGGGAGGTCACCGTGGCCTCCCAAAAATTTCCTTATTCTGCAAATTTTGTCGGACGATTCGACAAAATTTGGAGTTCTGTTCGGCAAAATTATCATAGTTCGGCGAAATTTGGACTTCTATTCGGCAAGTAATTCACATAGTGATACCTTTTGTGACCTGATATTATACTTTTGACTTTCCTTCCAATTTCAACATATCTGGTCAGTGGTCTCACATTTAAAAAATAAGCTCCTCCAAAACCAAAGCTGTATTCTCACTTGACAGGGAGATAAATATTATTTTGCCATTGATTGTATTGATTGGGTAATTAATTTTATTGATATTCGAAGTTTTTTCACATGCCAGGAGAATTTTCTCAAGTACTAAGTTTGGGTCCGCGTGCCCGGTAATTACCATCCCTAGTCTACAGCCACATTAGAGGCTGGTTTATACTGTAATGACATCTATTGGAAGTGGTTTTGTTATTAATCAGGGCGCTCGAAGAGGACTTGATTTCCTGCACGAGGCTCAAATTCTTCTCCCATCTGTCAATGCGGTAACCAGCCAGCCAGTCCACCATCTGTTGGATGGGAGAATTTTCCGGAGAACCACCCAGTACTGTGTCTAGACGGCAATTCAACCCACTCAGAAAGACAAGCGCTTAATTTTGTTGAACTCCGACCTGCAACCGATGGCTCGACTCATTAGCATCGAATCAATGTCGTTCCCTGTCCACTCGGAATGCCTCCCAAAATGCCTTCGTTTTTTTTTCTTTCTTTTTCGGGATAAGTCACACGCCCCCTCTTCTGAATAGAAAAAGCGCGTGCCGAACATAGTTTTCTGTATCTCGAGCTACGCCCGGCCACTTTGCATAAAAATGGAACTCGAAATGGCGGGCGGATGACCCTGCTGAAGGTCGTCTCCGACTGGGAGAAGATTTTTCAAGAATGGGTTTCGTTTAGTCTTCATTGTGTTTTGACAGGTTTTTATTCTGTCGACCTCCATTGATGAATGTCCGGTATGCAGAGTTCTTTAAAGTCGAGCACGGAATGAAGCGGTCGGGAGTTGGGGGGGGGGGGGGGGGGGGAGCATCGAAATGTAGCAATGGGGGGGGGGGGGGCTTTGATTTCTTTTTAACATGCGAATCTTTTTAATGGATTCGACGGGGTTCGAAGTAAAATGACCGGCTCCGACTCGGACTCCGGAAATTTTAGAACCTTTGACTCCGACTCCTTTTCCCGAAAATCAGTTCGATTCCGACACCGCAGCCCTGTTAAAAAGGACGAAAACTTGTTCTACAATTTCATCTCTTATGACTCCATGCGTCTATAAAGAAAGAAAATATCTTTAAAATATTCGAATTAGGGCGACAATTGTGTCCTTCATTGTAAGGGTGGTGTATCTCCTTGTAAATGATTATTTTAATATGCTTTCGTTTTCCAAGTCCTTGCAGATTTTTCCCGGCAAATAAATTCAGCCTCTAATAGCCATCAGACATTTATCTTTAAAAAAGTGCTTTGCTTCGCTTTTATACTAAACTAGTGGTACCCGCACGGCTTTGCCCGTAATAGAAATATTAAAATTCTTTTGGTTCACCTGTATATTTACAAATAATGTATGGTATGGCCTCGCCAATTTTCTCGCCAATTGGCGTGTACCCATGTTACGGTTCCACGTTATGATAATTTCGTATCTCGCCAATTGGCTTGTGCCCATGTTATGGTTCCACGTTATGATAATTTCGTAATTTACTCGTCCACCTTATGATAGTTTTGTTCTTAGAATTGGAATAGAAAAAGAACCACATCGAATTTTCGAAAAATCGCTTCGAGGTGCACACCCTCATGCTACAAACTAACTTTGTGCCAAATTTCATGAAAATCGGCCGAACGGTCTAGGCGCTATGCGCGTCACAGAGATCTCGACAGACAGAGAGACCTTCAGCGTTATTATTAGTAAAGATAAAGATGCTACAAACTAACTTTGCGCCGAATTTCATTAAAATCGGCTGAACGGTCTAGGCGCTATGCGCGTCACAGACATCCTGACAGACAGAGAGACTTTCAGCTTTATTATTAGTAAAGAAGATATGACCAAATGTTTTTCCATTAAGCAAACAATTACTCATTTTTACTTTCTTCTATATCTAATATATAGAAGAAAGTATTGGATTCGTGCAAATTTTCGAATTTCGTATTTTGACGGATTCGTACGTTTTGAGTTGTGCTGAGTCCATTTCGACCATTTTTGGAAAATGTCTGTCTGTCTGTGTGTGTGTGTATGTGTGTGTGTATGTATGTGTGTCACGTCTGTGTGTGACCAGTTTTTTGTGGCCGCTCTACAACAAAAACTACCGCATGAAATCGAACGAAATTTTGTACACATATGTGCCCCTATGTGAACTTGTGCCCATTAGTTTTTGGCGCGAATTCCTCCAAGGGGGTGGAGCAATGGGACGTTTTCCGAGCTACGCGTGCTTGCTATTCCTCAGGAAGTAACTGGCGGAATCAAACAAAATTTGGTCCATATGTTGGTATTAACAGGAACAGGTGCTGATTCAATTTTGGTGTCAATAACTCAAACGGGGGTTGAGCTATAGAACGTTTTTTGTCGTCAATTGTGACTGCTGTATCTCAAGAAATAATGAACGGAATGAAAGAAAAATTTATCGGCAAGTAGCCCTTAGTGGGTATAAGAACTGATTTTATTTTTGTGTCAACAGCTAAAAAGGGGGTAGCGCAATCACCCGTTCTTTTTTTCCATTTTGAGTGCCCTATCTCAAGAAGTAATGTTACGTTCTGGTTGAAATTTGGAATATATGTGAATCCATATGTAAACAGGCTCTGGTTCAATTTTGACGCCGATCGCTCCAAGAGGTGTTGATTTTTTTTTTTTTTTTGAATAAAAATATTTTTATTAATGCAACAATAAGAAAGATAAATCGTAATAGATTGTCGTCTGCGTATTTCTCGTGATTTTAATTGTATGGAAATGATAGGAAATATTATCTCAATGATTTAAAATTTTTAACTGTTGCCATCTTATGTTTGTTAACAAATAAAATATTTGAAATTAATTCAAGCAAGGCTTTTAAAATAACTTTCAATTTTCGCTCTTTGCTTTGCTTTTGTAATAATGCAGACATTGGGATGGTCGTCAAGTTTTTGCATGTGTAATTTTGTTTTTGTTGGGAATATTGCTTCCTCGTCAAGCATGGGGAGGGATCAGAAAAAAAAAGAAAAATATAGAAGAAAGTTTCGTGATGGCCACAACATACTAGTTATAATACGGAGACAGATCACTTTTCAATGAACGACACATTTGATTGTCTACTATGTTCCCCATTGCCCTGAAAAATTAAAAATCTATGAAACAAGTTTTGAGTATACATGTATACTGTTTGACCACATGGAAAAGCTAATATCCGGTTTATAGGCGGAAATGGGCGTATCTATTAGTTTATAGGGATGTTAGTTTGTTTCATATGTGCGCTTTTGCCTTTCTGTTATTTAGCCTTAGTTTTGTAAAAATGAAAATTTGCTCACAGCAACATTTTTTAAATCTAAAGTATATTCGATCTGTATTCTCACGGCAAAAATTAACTGATTTATTTGTTCACAACAAAGTTTTGAGCTCACCATTTTGCTTTTACGTTCCTGAACGAAATGAAAATATTTCCTTTTATTTTTGTTGCTTCCAGGGTAACTACTTTTGTTTCTCCTTATTTTATTTTAGAGAATGCAATAAATGAAGAGGCACTAGTGACATTATAAAACGTGTGCATCAAAATCCCATCGTTATTTTCCCTTCTCCCCTGCTAGATTGATTCTGATGGAATAGTCTTTACTTGGCAGATTGCCGAATTACATACAATCCGTGGTCAAACAGTACAGCATGGGATGAAAACGGATTTTAAACTTACTATTTCACAGCCCCGGCTGGTTAATAAAACAGGTCAAAAGCGAAGGAAATTAAGAATAAATTTACTTTCTGATCTTCATTACTGCTCCAGATATTTGGAGAGGAGAGGAGTGATCGTAGTTGTTTAAAATTATAGCCAAAATCAATTTTTTTTTTTTTTTTTTTTACATCCATGAGATTAACAAAAGCAGTAAAATGTTTTAAAGACAACGTATTTTACACCATGTACGGCTCACAGTAGCCAGATAAGGTTGATTGAATGCAGGGAAATTGATTAAGGCTAAATAGAGGTAGGTGATTTTCCTAAGCATGTGGTTAAACATCATTTTCAGGAGTAACTGAACTCAGGAGAACTGGAGCAACTGCTCAGGTAAATTAGTGGGAGGTTTAGGTCTATTAGGGGGGTATTAATAAATAACAGTATATTTCATTTTTAGAATCAGTATGGAATGTTTTCATTGATTTTGTAAATGCCTTGTATTCTTAAGTTGCGTATCTTCTCTTTATTTTAATGGAGGGTGACGACAGAACCTGGAAATCAGGGAAAAATCAGGGAATTTCGAAAATATAACAAAGATTCAAGTAAAATTAATTAAATGAAGAATTTTTTTTTTTTTTTGCTTTTCAAAGTTAAAGTACCTTAATTCCATACGCATTATCCGTCTTATCTGTGCAAAAAAAGGGAAATTAATGATGTGCTAACTCTACACTTCCGCATATTAGTGCACATTTTTTCCTTAACGTCCAAGTATTGAACCTTAATTTACTCTACTTACACTATATATGCTAATACTATTTGGACTGTCTGTACATATAGAGGTAAAAATATGTAAACAGAGGTCAGAAGATGTAATTAAATATATTTCATATTATTATGAAATATATTTAATTACATACCTAACGGTCCTAAATGAGCATCTTTAAATTGACAAAGTTAGCTCTAAAAATATAAGAAACGAGCTGATGTGTGCATCACATGATTTCCTTTTACTCCAATTTAATGTCATTTCCCCATTATTGGCAATTTTAATGTAATTCAATAGTTTAGTCTCTAAATATCACCACCAGTGGCCAAATTGAAACCAGATTTAAAAAAAATCGCCAAATTTGTCGCCAAGTTGGTGACAAAACTTGGCGACCAAAAGACTGGCGATATATTGCCAAGTGTCCGCCAAATTATTACAGCACTTGAGTATACATCGAAATTAACAATGATTTCCCCTCAAAAAGAGGCAAAAGACCCCCTTAAAAACACCCGAAAGCAGCCAAAAGCGGAGGTGCACAACTAGACCCCACTAGGAGTCTACGTACCAAATTTCAACTTTCTAGGACATACCGTTCTTGAATTATACGACATATATACGCATATCCGCACATACATACATACGTGCATACTAGTGATGTTCCGGATATCCGTATCCGTATCAGCGGATATCCGAGGGAAAATAAAGATCTGTATCGGTATCCGTATCCGCTACTTTTTTCACGGATCTTGGATCTTTTCTATTCTAAAAATTCTTAAATATTTGAATAAAAGACTCTTAAATTCCGTTTAAATTAGGTTTTATTCCCTGTTTAAATTATAAGGTATCATTTCAGAAGCCAATTTGTACCCCCTGTTGCAAAAAGAAACGGGTAATAAGTTTTAAAAATGTATCTGAGCGTCCATTGGTGGCATCGTAGCTCCTAAACGGTCGAACCGATTTTGATAGTTCTTTTTTCGTTCAAAAGGTGCCTGGATCGAAAGTGTTCTTAGCTTGGCCTCGTTTTTGTAGAACTTTAATTACCGGAAATATTAATAAAACCCGACTTAACGTTTACTTACGTAAACTTACCCTTACGTTAAAAATATTGGCCCTAAATTGAAAAAAACTAAGTTTTCTGCGTTTGATATTTGTTTGGAACTTCCAAGTTATATACAGTAAAAGCTGTAATCTTGTTAAGGAAATTTTAAATGCAATTCAAAGTCTTTATACGCGTGATCGGTAGCTATTTTAAAATCGGATAAGGAGAAAAAACTCAATGATTTAAAATTTCTATCCGCTGTCAGTTCATATTTGTTAACAATGTGTGTTCTGACCCGCGAAATCCATCTCAATATCAGGTCGGTCCTCTGGGACATGTTTTATTTTTTTTTTTTTTAATTTTTAGTTTAATATTAGTTTCTGTTTTGATTTGAGGTTTCTGTTATTCTTCATTGTGGTTTTTCTCGGCATTCTACAAAAAAAAAAGTGCGACTAAATTCTCTATTTACTGTAATTACTCTATTTACTATGTTCCCGGCTCTGTTATTCTGTCGGTCGGAGCAGGGGTGATTGTGGTCCGGTATTTTACCGAATTTCCGGTATTTTCGGACGTATTTCCGGTATTTTCATGTCTGAAAATACCGGAATTATGTTCTTTTTTCATTATGTTTTTATCTCCCTACCTCCGCAATTTATTATAAATTATATAATACTCATCAAAAATACCTGCAAGAGCCTTAAGATGGACAAATGTCAAGATAATTTGTATAACACCAGCTCAAAAGTAACTTTGTAATCCATTAAAAATTTAATTAAATGTGCACGCAATATTTTGACTCAGAACTATTTAAAACTATGGCAAAGGTGCACTTCAGTAATAGGGGCAAAAGATTACCCCCCCCCCCCCGTTCTCGCTTTGAAACTTTCAGGTATTTTTTGATGAACTCGCAACCACCCCTGGTCGGAGTAAGTTGGGTGGAATGGGTCAGCGCTGCATTTATGCTGAAATAAAATGCGAAAAATTATTTCTAGCCTGTCCAGTAGCAGCTTTACACTCCTGCTCCTGTATCCTACATCTACCGAGCGAGCTAGAAATAATTTTTGACATTCTATCCAAGCATTAATGCAGCGTTGACCCTTTCCTTCCAACTCTCCCTCAATTTTAATGGAGATTTCATTAAAGAGTGAATCATAGTCTTGATTATATTTTCGCAATAGATGACATTTTTTGAAGAAGCAGTGTTATTATTCTGATGGGAGTACCTTCCGTAACAAATTAAACACTTGGATAGTTGAATTAGGAAAAAAAAATGAGATCCGTATCCGTATCCGCGGATCTTGACACTAATGATCCGGATCCGGATCCGCGGATCTACTTTTTGACGATTCGGCACATCACTAGTACATACGGACGTCACGAGAAAAGTCGTTGTAATTAACTCGGGGAATGTCAAATTGGATATTTCGAATGTTTATACGTTCTTAGGCACTTAATCGCGTGTGATCGGGTTGAAAAAAGAACTCAACATCAATTCGGGGGTGAGCAAAATGGAAATTAAGGCCGAATTTTGAGTGAAATTTTTTTCGCCAATACAATACTTCCTTTTTTGTAAAAGGAAGTAAAAAAACTTAACAAAGACGCACAGATCTAGCTCAAACATGTGGTGTTTCATCCAAATGTACTTTTTGAAAAAATATCGTCTTTAAGATTTAAGATTATATGAATAAATTTTTACTATATATTTTCTTTCCTATGAGACATATGGGTGCGTAAGATGCAGGGCACTGTTACTGTACTCTGTCATTTTGGAGTTAACGGAAAATGCTTAAATCAGAAAGATTGGGAATGAAAGTTGTGAAGCCATACTTACTTATTTTAATGATAAATAAAAGTAATTCGCAATAAAGATTTTTATTTCTATGATGTGGGGTGATTTTAGGGCAATTAAAAGTTCAAATTTTGTGATGCAGGAAACACTCACATAATTGTCATATTTGAACGGGGTTAAAGTTCTTTTCTGTGTAAAAAAAGAAAAACAATTATTTGCAAATTAAATTGTGCGTGTGTTTTATATATATAGAATGAGTGACCAAACGAAGGATCTGGTTTGAGTGCGCAAAAAAATAATGTTTTTGACATCACTTTCAAAAATAATAATGATAAAATAAAAAAAACAATTTAAAAAAAAATAAATTTAAAAAAAAAACGAAGAAAACTTTTTTTTTTTTTTTTTTACGGCTGAAATATGCTCTGAAACATTTTAACCCCGTCCCTCTTCCCGTAGAAGGAAAGACAAAATAAATAACATCGATTACTTATTTTAATATTACTTTCAGATGTGTGTATCATATCCTTGTTGGGAATAGCTATTAAGCCCTAATGACGGTCGTTTGAGAAAAACATTTTAGCTTGTGCTGGGAACAATCACATACATTTAATTATCTGTCTGTCACAATTCGTTTTCCCTGGAGACTAATCCTTTTCTTTCTCTCACTCTTTCTTTTTTTTTTTGAAAAAAAGTAATTGGAAATATGTTTGCCTTTCTCTCGATTACATATTTAGCTTCTGGCAATTTCACAGCAAATTCTTACCATTCCCCAGACCATCTCCCTCCTCTCCGAGATGGCAAGGTAATTACTTCCAACTCGTTCCAGAATGCGATTTTGGCGCCAACTCGCTTTCACCTTGTTCTAAAAAACATCTATTACTTATTCCATCCCTCCCATATCGTATGCCGCCTATATGCCGCTATGCATATATATATGGGTTAGTGATGCCAATGCGGTCCGACTCAGACAAGTCGGCTGACTGGCCAATCGGGCGCCGGTGCCTTCGTTGATTGATTGACAGGAGGTGGGGAAGTTCCGAAACAGAAACATAACCTGTTGGGGCATCTTCCTGAGGTGGAAACAATTAAAAGAGTGAGGCGCACCCCGGGAACTTTTGATCTCGATACTAATTGTCGACGGAATGATCGATCGAATCGATATTCTCTTTCCAGACCAGTTGCTTCTTTCCCTTTCGTTTTCATCTGCCTTTTTTTTTCCCTCTTTGTAGAGTTAAAAATGATAATAGGAATTTAGTGTCGCTTAATTACATTGTCATAGACCGTTGTTAGGATTTTTACCACTTGAGGACGGTGGTCCGAATTTCTTTCATTTACTCTAGTTTCGTTTAGAGTTAAAATGATAGTAGGAATTCATTTCCTCCTAATTATTGTCATTGACCGTTGTTAGGGTTTTTACCACTTGAGGATGGTGGTCCGAATTTCGTTCTTTTACTCTAGTTTCGTTTTTGACTGTTTCTAAGATACATATTAGTTACTTTGAAAATTCTCCAATTAATTTGAAGATGGTGGTCCGCATTTCGTTCCAAACATTGCTATGAGTTCTAAATTTAAATTATATTAATTTTGTTTTTTGCTGTTACTGTAGTTTTGTTTCTTGACTGTCTCTGAGTTTCATATTTAGGTTTGCCACACCGGTTTGCCCGGGACAGTCCCGGTTTTCAGACAAAATCCGATTGTCCCGGCCCAGACAGTCTGTAATGCACTTTTTTCATTGTCTTCAAGTTTCAGATTGTTTTTTTCTGATGCTGAACTGTATAAGATCTGAATTGTCTTTGTTTCGTATTATTTACTGAAAAGATGCTCTAGTTCAGAGGTTTCTATTTGTAATATTAAACAAAGCAACGGGCCACACGAATCAGCCGAATGTGGCCCGCGGGCCGTATGTTGGGCGCCGCTGATGTAAAGGAACTATGATGCATATTTTTGCTGATTCTAGTTGTTTCCTTGGCAACAGTTTTCAAAAGTGTGTTCAAGAAAAATATTAACCAAAATTAATTATTACGAAAAACAAGTTTGATGCACATTGATGTTGATGACAGCTGCTCAGCTAAAAACTTTTCAAAATTTTGCTCAGTTTTGGCGGGAAAGTCGAGCCGATATTTTTTTTGCTTTGTGGAACATGAAATGTTTCAATTCCCGTTGACATTTGGACGCGACGCAGTCGGGTTTCTTGACCCTGTCATTTTCATATTCAGCCAGTTAAGAAAACAAACAAAACGACTTCCCAAGAAAATACCGTTTCCGAGAAGTGATGCCAAACGAAATAACAGAAAAGTTAACCGCGATTTCTAGTGGCTCTTCATTTTCCACTGCTCACATCCACGCGTCATTAGTTTTGTTTTATTTGGCAACAACGTCCACCCTTCAATTAGTGCTCTCATTATCATTAGGAACGAAACTGCGCTCTCCATTGGTTCGTCTCCATTTAGTAATGGCTTTTGTTTTAAAGCAATTTTTAGTTGTTACCCGGCTTTCTGTAGTTTTGTTTCATTCGACTTAACTTAATAACCGAAATAGTAAGTAAAGAAGCATTCCGAGGTGAAGTATGCAATTGCAAGTAGCTTTTTGCTCAATTGACATTGTTTCAGGATTTGTCTTTATTTGTTAGTGACGGGCCTAAAAACGTTTCGATGTTTTTCTGAAACATCGTGCAATTTTCTCGGAAGCAATTAATCATCGTAACGACCTAGACAGCCCACAAAAATTATCTGCATTATCATACCTCTTTTACAAAGAGTCTTTAGGGAAAAGATGACACAAGTTGATTTTCATCATACACCGCGCCTAGACTTGAAGTATATCTTTTAAAAGTGAATAATAACAATACAATCGAAGCTAAGGTTTGAAGATCTTTTGATGTAAAAATGTCGCTTCACAAAAGTACGAATTAATAGAATATCAGTGGTTAAAACTGTTTCGTGCGTTTACGTGCACCATGTTTTTATTTTTTAAATGTCCTTGATTACTCTTGCCCTTTTGTAAAAGTAAATTTCAAGTGCAATGACGAATGTGTTTGTGCTATGAAATATTCGTTCCAGTTCCAACCATAAATTGCAACAATATTTTATTGCATATATTTTTGAAAATTTGTCTCAACTGTACTAAATAAGGGTCATTCCATAGAAATGTCAACCTCAACCTCCGAAATTTTTTTTCCCACAAAGCCTTAATTGTGACCTATCTTTTCATTCAGCATACTTTCTAGTATATAAATCCAATAACAGTTTGCAAAAATTTCATTCGGTGTTTTTCTTCTGGCTCTAAACGTGCGAGGTTGTAGAAAAGGCTTAGCATGTGCAAAAAACATGCGTCTACGTTTTCTTGTGTAATGTAAAATATTTTGCAAATTTTTAAAAGAACTATGTTTATTCTAAATGAATAGATGTTGGTCCAATAAAATTGACAGTTCTTTTTGCATACATTATAAGATAAGTCTTTTAATTAGTTTGGTTTTTTCAATGAAAATATTTACGTTACGTTAGTCACGAAAATGTACTAATTTCTGCTTAAAAACTAAACCAGATGATTGAACCAAACAGAACTTTTTATTTTCTTACATCTGTGTCATATCTACTTAAAAAGTGCAAAATATTTATTTTAGTATCAGTAGATATAAAATAATTAGTGTGACTAACGTAACATTTGAGCTGTGACTAACGTAACAGTTTGCCTGTGACTAATGTAACATTTTAAAAATGACTGCTAATATTTAAAACTTATTTAATTTAATGTAAATTTTCATGAGCAATATTGAATATGTAGGCATTCTATATTGATTAAAAATATAAAGGGTGAAAAATATCAGTAATATTACATTGTAGACCTTCTGTTTACTTAAAAAAATACTTTTTTAAAGGTCTTTATAAAGATGCTTCCAATTTAAAGAATTATTAAAAAAGAAAAAAAGTGAGTAAAGTAAAATGAGTACTCTGCTGAATGTGCACTCAACACAAGAATCCAAGTTTAAGAAGTAAGATAATAGAAATACAGTCTTAACAAAGGAGAACGTCTCTATTTTTTAGAAAATACATCTCCACCTATTATTAAAATGAAGTAACGGCTGCTCGTTGGAAAACATTTAAAGATGTCACATGATACAGTGACGAGACAGATAAGCGCTGCTGCCATATATTTCAGAAAATACAAGAATGATCATTTAAAAATTCAAACATTTGCGGTGATATCTGGAATTAAAATGCATTCTGCAAAAACGTTCGAATATTTTTTTCTCAATATTACATTTTAATTCAAAAGGATGCACAACACTATTCGTTCGATGAATCAGTAAACCTTAAAAAATAATATGCCATTGAAAAGTACTACGGAGTTTCTTATAACGATAACTAGTACATCAGCAGAAAACTAGAATTCAGTGAAACTACCAACTTGCAAAAAGTTAATTTTTTTAAAGATAGATATTTAGGATTTAATTAGTCCAAGAATGATGTTATTTAGTTTGTAAAATTATTTTTTTTTAATTTGTTTATTTTTTTTTCGCACATTCAAATTGAGTTAATTAAACTGAATCCTTCCATTCAATTTTTTACACTAATATAGAAAAAAAGTAAAGAAAGAACCATAATACAACACAAAGAAAGTTCCTAAAAAGTGTAAAAGTAATATAAGAGCAAGAAATTAATTATAAAAAGTTTTTTATATGCATTCATTGCTTGCTATTCGATGGTTACGTTAGTCACGTTACGTTAGTCACACACAGTTTTTCGGAAAAGTACCATTTAGGGCCAAAAAAGATTCGTCTGTAACAAATCTGTAGTACGATTTAAAAAATAGATTGTTTACCTCTTACAAATATATCGGCCAATTTTAAATGGGTGCGTAAGTTTCAGAAAAATTTGCCTCGTAACATAAGCATTGTTTCTCAGGGTTGCAAAAATGTTACGTTAGTCACGATGCCTTTTTTGGTGAAAAAACACCTGCCAGCGCTGATTTTGCTTCAAATTCTTGGTAGAAATGAAAAATAGTCACCTTGTACATTTTAAATCTGTATATTAAACGAAAACACATTTATTTTTACTCCCGATGTAAGTAAAAAGAGTTTGAAAATCAGCTGCGAATGTTACGTTAGTCACTATGGAATGACCCATAAGAAAAAAAAAATTCCTTTTTAATATGACAAATGCTGATTTGCTGTCACCGGTTTTGGAGTGACGTTCCCTCTCTCTATTTAGATGTATACTTGGCGAGATAACACTTAGCAATTATATAGTACCTTAAAATTTGAAATAGAGGAAAGGCATAATTAAATAGAGAGTATTTTCAAATGTTTACGTAATCCCTACATAGTATAAAATGAAGTCTCCAAAAAGCGTCTGTGTGTTTGAACTCACAAAACTCGAGAACTACCCGGCCGATTTTGCTGAAATTTTCACAGTTTGTTCCTTTAAGTCCTGAAAAGGTTTGCAGACCAGTTCGAAAACAATTCGATGAATAGTTCTTTTTTTATTCTAATTTAGGCCCAATTTTTACATAAATTCCCGAATATGGGGGTGAAAAATTACTCGCAAATAGTAATATTATATATCGTTGGAAAGGGAAGAATTTTCCGCGTTCTACCCAATTTGTTCCAATGCTCTAACTTAATTACGGCGGGAGTTTTTTACGTTTTTAGCTCGATTTTTTTTAGGCTTAGCTGAAATTTAGGCACTACTTTCTTCATTAAATCCATCAATAAAAAGTGAAGGAATTGTCCCAGTTTTCTTTTTGACAGCATTGGAAACAGCTGCTTTTTTTTACTCCAGATCGAACTCGACCTAAGGTCGTAAGTTTAACCCTCTATCTATCTCCATTAGAAAAAAAGTTACAAACGAATTAATTGAAGTTCAAAAATCTGTTCTCTATTCAAATTTTTAACCATTTTATTTTTCGTTTCCACGGTAACGCTTTTTGAATCCATTATATATTTCCATCTTTCTCATTTTCAATTCTTAAACTTATTTTATTTTGTGTTTCCATGGTTACGCCTTTTAAATCCATCTTTCTCATTTTATTTCAATTTCTTAAAAGTATTTTAGTATCTGTCGTCATTGTTTGGCGAGAAAATTTTGCATGATGGTTTTTTTTTTCTTTCATTTAATCCTGGTTATTGAAGACACTTCACTTGACGCGATGGTTTTTTTTTTTTTTTTCTTCAAGGTAGACAGGGCAAAGCAGCTAGTTGTATATAATTTTAATAAAATAAATGACATTTCTTGGACGTCAAGCCTACAACGGCACATGACGGCTCCCAGATGTCATTCTGTGTCAAGGGATCTGGTGTGAGTGGCAACAAAATACGATAACTTCGTCTCTGCCACTCACCCTTTTGAGGTACATATCTGCAAACGCACTTCTACAGTAACTTTTGTATCAACTGTGACGACATCTTCGCTAATTTGGCAGACACATCAAGCCACTAACTTTCTAGAATAAACTGAGCACTAATTTGCAGGGTTGGCAAAAACCCGGGTTTTTTTAAAAAAGCCCATGGACCCAGGGTTTTTTGGGTTTTTTTAAATAAAACCAAAAAAACCCAACTAAAGCTGGGTTTTTTAAAAGAAATGTGGGTTTTTTGTCTTTTTTTAGGGAAAATGTAGGGTACTTGTAGCATGTTGTAGCGAAGTATATGAACAAAGCACAAGAATTGTCTTGGGGTAAAAAAAGCTGGAAACTAGTTAAAATTCAGCATTTTCTGAAGAAGAGTATGAAAGACGACGAAACCCAAGAATGGTGAAGTTTCAGATTTTTTAGTTTCCATGATTACCAACAGTTAAGGCAAAATTACTTCTCGAGTGATAAAATCTATTGTTCGTTTTTAATTACTACTATTTTTTTTTTTTTTTTTTTGCATTTTACTTTATTGTATTTCATTTTTTTATGCAAAACTACTGTAGAACCTCAAGTAGTTTAAATCCCTATTTACTGAATTCCAGCTTAATCAAGACATTTCTTTGAATTTTATGTTGCCTGTTTTTCTATTTCTGTGTACAGATTAAGAAATATTAAACTTTTTTGTAAGATAATGAAAATACTGTACATCCTATTCAGTTTTCTGTCCGACCATTTGTAAAACCTGTTAATTTCTAAAAAAAATATAACTTGTTAATTCGAAATTTGTGACGTGTCGGGTTGCAGAAAATAATTCACATGAAAGCCTTTTAGCTAGAGTAGTTTCCTCTGTATAATCTACAAATATTAAGAAAACCAGACGTGACAGGACTTAGTCAAGATAATTTGAGTTATTTATTGACCAGTTCAAGATAAAAGTTAAATACAGTCGACGCTCGATATAACGACCATCTCCGTCCCAGAGAAAAGGGTCTTTATAACGAGTGGTCGTTATAAGAGGTATAATTTAAAAAAATATACACGGTCATCATGCATGCCTTGCTGTTCCGAAAAAAATGGTACTTTTTCAAACATTCCAGTTAAATGCCCAAATTATTTTTATCATAGGAATTTTTTTAAAAAATCGTGTGCAAAATATTATGACAGAATATTAAACAAATTTTAAAAGAAAATATAGGGAGGAAAATGTTACACACTTGCAAATCTGCTACTACAACTACTACCGCAACATTTTCTGAATATAAAACCAGACAGATGTTTGCCTTTTTGACAGAAGTGATTTTTGCGAAACATTATTTTCTGTTTCAGATATAGGTGAGAAATTGTGTTTTTCTTGCTTTTCAAAGAAGCATTTAAAAGTCCCTCAAGAACCCCAAATTTTAAAAACCACTAGATTCAAACACCAAACTACCAACACATCTGTCAACTCTCTTTTCTTAGGAATCTGGAAATTTCTCGATTTTTCCTCCCATTATTTTTTCTGTGCTAGCAGTGGTGAATGGTAATCCCTCCACCCCTCTCAAAGTTCGATTTGACATTGAAAACTTCAGGCAGATGTCCGTAAACAATAATCAAAGTCATTTCAAGCTACAAATTTGTTTATTGGAAAGAACACCAGAAATAGCGTCCGCTGAATTCGGTCGCTGTATTGGATTAGACGATACAAAAAGGTCGTTATAATGAAAGCAAATTAACATAGAGTTCATAGGAACAAAGTTGGGACTTTTGCCACTGGTCGTTATAATGGGACGGTCTTTATAATGTGTGGTCGTTATAATGAGCGTCGACTGTATATATTTTTTAAATCTTTGAAGTATTTTTAATGCCGTTAAGAGTTAAGAAATACTATTAAAGTTCAAAATTCATTTTTTATGCCCATTATCTGGGGTGAAGAACAAACAAAATAGAAGTTTAAATTGTAAAAGTATTTAAATTAATTACTTTTTTAAAAAACTTCTCAAAAAATTTTAAAAAACCCAAAAGTGGGCTAAATAATGGGTTTTTTTAAATGGGTTTTTTCAAAAAATTGGGTCCCAATTGGGGTCCAACCCAATTGGGTCCAATCCGGCCAACCCTGCTAATTTGCAACATGACAGCGTATTAATTTAGTAGAATAGGTTTTCAGTTTGTTGTTTCCGTTGTCTCTTCCGAAAATGCTGCTTTTCCCCACGGAACCGTTGTACACTGTTAAAACTGCTAGTTGCATATGGCACCTGAAACGTTGGGTGAAACCGAAACGTTGTGGCACCAGCGGCATCCTCTTAAAGGTGCTATTTGGCTCTCTGTATCACTCTTAAAAGTACGAGAGGGAGTAGAGGTCTGACATATCCCGTGCTTGAAAAAAATCCAAGACTTACAGAACTTCCGTTAAACAACCAAATGGTACCAGAATATGTACATTACTATTATCTAATTTTATTCTTTACTAGCTGTACCCGACGCGCGTTGCTACGCCAACAAAAAAATACATCATTATACTGATTTTCATGACAATCGGTTGAACGGGGCAGAAGTAGCTACTCTGCAGTGCCGCCTGGTGGCGAGTGGCTTCAATGAGCATATTATGCACCTTCTCCGTGGAAAAATACATATATATATATAGCAATTTTCATAATAATCGGTCCAGGTATCAAGTGAAGCCGTGACTATACTCAAATTTTGTACTCACGCAGTTTGCAAGATCAGTCAATCGCTAAAAATATCAAATAGAAAAAGTTTTAAATCCCCCCGTTGCATGAAAAGCCATAGAACAATAAAGAAAGAATTTATTTGTTCAAACACAAGGAAAATGGTAACAGCTAACTTCTTATCAATGAGATCTTTCACGCGAATTAATTTCTGCAGCCGATAATTTTATTCGTATTTATGCAATGGATTGTGACTTAAATTGGAATAAAAAAGGAATTATCGATCGGATTTTTTTTCGAACTGGTCTATAAACATTTCCAGTACCAAAAATAACAAACGGTGAAAGTTTCAGCCAAATCTGCCGGGTAGTTTTTGAGTTCATGGATGACATACAGACAAACATTCATTTTTATGTATATAGATTACTTACAAAGCGCATTCACAAATGTCACTTTTATTCTCAGGTGTTTCCATTATTTTGATAACTACCTGTATATATAACACATATTGTGCGTAATGTATTACTGGTAGTATAGCCTCAGAAAAATTGATGGGAGCATCACTGCCTAGGAGACTCCAGGATTCAAGCGTAGCGAAGTGAACGGGACCGAGAGTAAAGCGGGAGAGGAGAATCTGGATGGGCATCGGCTGAGTGAGCCGAGGGATGATGGGTGCGGTGTCAGCCTCCCTTCGGGTTCGTTGCACTCGAAGTTGCGCGACAGGGAAGGACATCTTTTCGCGGGCGTGTTCGTCACTCGGAGACGGAGAGGGTGCGGGAAGGCATTTTTCCGAGATGAAGACAATGCCGGCGGAGGAGTGGTATTTATTTTGGTACACACTCGTGCCATAGAAATGCAAATTTAAGTGTCGGGGAAAGTGCTGATCGTCCCGCAGTTTAAAACTCGAAAAGTAAAGACACAAATGGAGCGTCGTGAAACGAAAATTGCTCCACTCACTATGTGGATGACAGATTGCTTTCCTTTGGTGCAGGATTTTCCGTCTTAGTGAAAGGCCTCTGCTGAATTCTAGAAGGATTGAAAATAGTAATCTTTTTGACGGAAAAATAAAATAAATATATGCGAAAGTTTTCTTTCCCTTCCAAATCACCAATCCTCTCTGACAGTTCGTTTTTTTAACGAAGTCGCCTCAAAGTAAGCATATTTATTTAAATAATAAAGCAATATGAAAATATATGTCAGTTGAACTCGGTTAATACGAAATGTCAAAAATCAACGAATTTGTTCGTATTAACCGGTATTCGTAACAACCGTAAATAAGTGATACTGTGAAAAAACGAAGAAATGCTTACCTATATTTAAAAATCATTACTACTAATTCACGCATAGTAATCTAAATATTAATACATTCGGAAAATTAATCACTCCTTTCTAATACATGGATGTTTTTGGAAAATATATTTGGAAAATTAATTCGCGGAATATGTTGTCCACAGGTTAACAAATGTACGGGCTTTATTTTCTGTATAAAATATTTAATACTTTCTTCTCTTTACACACTGGGACTTCTACTACCTAACAAAATGATGAATGATTTCTGAAAAAGAAAATTACAATATTCAACCCCGAACATTTTAAGTAAAGAGGTCAGAAATTTTTGTTCGTCTTAGCCGAGACTTTCAATTTAATTTACGTATTATACGTGAATTTTTTAATGTAATTAGATAGCAAACCAAACTTAACGAACAAAATGTTCGCTTTAGCCGTGATTTCGTATTAAACGTGATCGTATTAAGAGAGTTCAACTGTACTATATTTACTAAATTGCATTTGGACTATGAAGTAGAATATGAAAAAATGAAAAATAAAGCAAACGACTTAGATGTTCTGGTAAATATTTTTAGATCCCCTTTTTTTTCCTTCAAAAGTTTAAATAGGATCATTCATTTAGAAATCATTGAAACGGGGGGGGGGGGGGGGACGTACATACAGATACACATTTCTCACAGCTCAAGATACTTCTTTTAATTGCTAGAGTTTTTTAAATTAAATTATTTGACTATTTATATATTTTTTTGTTTTCGCTCTTTTTACTTTCTTCTATATCTAATATATAGAAGAAAGTATTGGATTCGTGCAAATTTTCGAATTTCGAATTTTGACGGATTCGAACGTTTTGAGGTGTGCTGAGTCCATTTCGACCATTTTTGGAAAATGTCTGTCTGTCTGTGTGTGTGTGTGTATGTATGTGTGTCACGTCTGTGTGTGACCAGTTTTTTGTGGCCGCTCTACAACAAAAACTACCGCATGAAATCGAACGAAATTTAGTACACATATGTGCCCCTATGTGAACTTGTGCCCATTAGTTTTTGGCGCGAATTCCTCCAAGGGGGGTGGAGCAATGGGACGTTTTTCGAGTTACGCGTGCTTGCTATTCCTCAGGAAGTAACTGGCGGAATCAAACAAAATTTGGTCCATATGTTGGTATTAACAGGAATAGGTGCTGATTCAATTTTGGTGTCAATAACTCAAACGGGGGTTGAGCTATAGAACGTTTTTTGTCGTCAATTGTGACTGCTGTATCTCAAGAAATAATGAACGGAATGAAAGAAAAATTTATCGGCAAGTAGCCCTTAGTGGGTATAAGAGCTGATTTTATTTTGGTGTCAACAGCTAAAAAGGGGGGTAGCGCAATCGCCCGTTCTTTTTTTCCATTTTGAGTGCCCTATCTCAAGAAGTAATGCTACGTTCTGGTTGAAATTTGGAATATATGTGAATCCATTTGTAAACAGGCTTTGGTTCAATTTTGATGCCGATCGCTCCACGAGGTGTTGATTCTTTTTTTTTTTTTTTTGCGAATAAAAATATTTTTATTAATGCAACAATAAGAAAGATAAATCGTAATAGATTGTCGTCTGCGTATTTCTCGTGATTTTAATTGTATGGAAATGATCGGAAATATTATCTCAATGATTTAAAATTTTTAACTGTTGCCATCTTATGTTTGTTAACAAATAAAATATTTGTAACTAATTCAAGCAAAGCTTTTAAAATAACTTTCAATTTTCGCTCTTTGCTTTGCTTTTTTATCAATAATTTAAATATTGGGATGGTCGTCAAGTTTTTGCATGTGTAATTTTGTTTTTGTTGGGAATATTGCTTCCTCGTCAAGCATGGGGAGGGATCAGAAAAAAAAAAGAAAAATATAGAAGAAAGTTTCGTGATGGCCACAACATACTAGTTTAGTTGATGCCGTTTCAGTTATGCCGTTATACTGTTTTATGATTTTACTTAGTTTGAAATTACCATTTTTTCATCGAAAAATTATTTAATGAGCGCTATTAATTTATTGCGAAATGTTTTTATCAGAATGTAAGTTAATAAAAAAAATATAATTTAAACTTTGACATCTTGAATTCAAATTATGTTTTTCGCAATCACGAGTGTGTGTCGGGGGAGAGGGGGTGTGTTTGTTTGTGTGTGGGGGTATGTGTATGTGTGTGTAGTGTTTGTGTTGGGAGGGGTATGTGTATGTGTGGTCGTTGTGTGTATGTGTAGGTGTGTGTGTGTTTGTGTATGCGTAGGTGTGTGTGTGTTTGTGTATGCGTAGGTGTGTGTATGTTTGTGTATGTGTAGGTGTCTGTATGTATGCGTGTGTATAGGTGTATGTATGTATGCGTGTGTATAGGTGTATGTGTGTGTGTTTAGGAGTATGTGTAAGTGTAGGCAAGTAAGTGACGCAACCTGGAGATGGTTTTCGCTAGAGGAGCAGCATCGTGAGGCCGGTCGACGGTGGTGCTGCAGAGGGAGGCGGGGGGAAAATAAAATCATAGGAATTCAAAACTGTCAAGTGAGAACAATAAGCAATCGTGATTGCTCAAAAACAATACAAAAATGCTCAAGTAATAAAAATATAAGTAAAACAACAGTTAATAGTCTGTCTTTAATTATATAAGGAATTGCAACAGTCCGTGTAACTAAATGTGCTCGTTCTCTTATTTTCCAGGTCCAACGCAAGCGCCGAATTATATCCCGAGTTCGCTGTAAAAACATCAAGAACGATTGTCCGAAGCCTACTTGCGAAGATCCCGTTCTGCTTCCACAACGCTGTTGCAAAACATGCCCTGGCGAAGGTAATTGTCGTTTTATTATAGTACTAGAGGTACCCGCACAGCTTTGCCCGTAGCAGAAAAATTAAAAGGTCTTTTTGGTTCGCCTGTATATTTATAAATAATGTGTGGTGAATTTTCTCGCCAGTTGGCTTGTACCCTTGTTACGGTTCCACGTTATGATAATTTTGTATCTCGCCAATAGGCTTGTGCCCATGTTACGGTTACATGTTACGATAATTTCGTAATTTACTCGTCCATCTTATGATAGTTTTGTTCTTAAAATTGGAATAGAAAAAGAACCACATCGAATTTTCGAAAAATTGCTTCACACCCCATGCTACAAACTAACTTTGTACCAAATTTCATGAAAATCGGCCGAACGGTCTAGGCGCTATGCGCGTCACAGAGATTCAGACATCCTCCGGACATCCATAGACAGAGGGACTTTCAGCTTTTTATTAGTAACTAGTGGCACCCGCACGGCTTCGCCCGTAATAGAAAAATTAAAGGTCTTTTGGTTTGCCTGTATATTTACAAATAATGTATGGTGAATTTTCTCGCCAATTGGCTTGTACCGACGTTACAGTTCCACGTTAGGATAATTTCGTATCTCGCCAATTGGCTTGTGCCCATGTTACGGTTCCACGTTATGATAATTTCGTAATTTATGAGAGTTTTTTTTCTTAAAATTGGAATAAAAAAAGAACCACATCGAATTTTCGAAAAATCGCTTCGAGGTGCACACCCCCATGCTACATACTAACTTTGTGCCAAATTTCATGAAAATCGGCCGAACGGTTTAGGCGCTATGCGCGTCACAGACATCCTACAGACATCCAGACATCCTCCGGACAGAAAGACTTTCTGCTTTATTATTAGTAATAAATATAACCTGGAAACGCGATAGACGGCAAGTGTAAGCATTCAGTGCGTCAGTGGAGTAGCGCGTCTTGTGACGTCATAAAGACCATGCCTTAACTCCGAAATCGGACATTTAAAAACATTAGTTAATAATTAAACGTTGGGAAAAATCAAGTTTTTTCTCGCTTCCTGTATTTTTTTTTTTTTTTTTTTTGCTTATTTTATCAATTTCAGTCACTAAAACTCGAACTTTTGACTGAAGGAAACAACCCCATTGAAGAAAATAATTTCTAAAGATCTTTTGTATTCCATTAGTAAAGAAAAATCAGGCAATCCACGGAAAGCCATTGTTGAAATGATTCAGTAGAATCCCGTTCATCCGGCCTTCGTTTATCTGGATTATCCTGATCAAATTTGAAGACGTTTTAAAATAAATGAGCGACTCATACTCATGGAATTTTAAACTCTTCGACTCCCGGACCCGCAGCCCTGCATTCTTTCTGGAAATCAATGTCCGACAATCTGGAATGTTGTCGATTTTTTATTTCTTGTGTTAAAATTTAAAACTAAATCTATCTGTAATAGATAACAATGGATATATTTGGGTTGTATGTTAATTATAGAAATCCAGTTTATGTTGGATTTTTGCTAAATTTGGCGCAGAGGTGCTCTGATGCTGAGAAACTCGCATAGGTTTTTTTTTTTTTTTTGAGCAATCACGATTGCTTGTTCTCACTTGACTGTTTTGAATTCCTACCATTTTATTTTCCCGCCAGCATCCTCCGCAACATCACCGTCGACCGGCTCCTCACGATGCTGCTCCTATAGCGAAAGCCGTCTCCAGGTTGCATCCATGTCGAACACACACGCGCATACATACGCAGCTACACACACACACATGCGCGCACACACATATACACACAAACACCTACACACACACGCACACATACACACACACGCACACATACACACACACGCACACATACACACACACGCACACATACACACACGCACACATACACACACACAAACATTCACACACATACACATACATACACGCATACATACAGACACGTACCCATACACACACATGAAAACATACACACAACTAACTACCCACACATTCATGCCTGCATACAGGCACAAACACATATGCCTACACACACATACACATACCCCCCACACACACATTCATACACACAACTACCCACACACTTATGTCAGCACATAGACACAAACACACATGCCTACACACACATACACATACCCCCCTACACACAAACACACATACCCCCACACAAACACCTATACATATACACACACACTCGTGATTGCGAAAAACATATTTTGAATACAAGAGGTCAAAATTCAATTTTTTTTTATGTTATAAAAATCAAAAAAGGTATAAATTTAAATTTTAAGTCGTAAAATTGCTCTTATAAGCATGATGATGGGAAATTTTGCTTTGTTTCCAACTTTAATTTAAGCTTGATTGTTGAACATGAGTCACTTGAGACAACTTTTCTTTTCGAGGCAGACCATACAACGCCGGGCGGCGCAGCTGGGAATCTATATATGAGGAAATTTTTTTTTAAATTTCTTCTTGAACTGGATCTCTGGATGTCTGGCTCTCTGTGGCGCGCATAGCACCCAGACCGTTCGGCCGATTTTCATGAAATTTGGCACAAAGTTAGTTTGTAGCATGGGAGTGTGCGCCTCGAAGCAATTTTTCGAAAATTCGATGTGGTTCTTTTTCTATTCCATTTTGAAGAACAAAAATATCATAAAATGGACGAGTAAATTACAAAATTATCATAACGTGGAACCGTAACATGGGCACAAGCCAACTGGCGAGATACGAAATTATCATAACGTGGAACCGTAACATGGTGTACAAGCCAACTGGCGAGAAAATTCACCATACATTATTTGTAAATATACGGGCGAACCAAAAGACCTTTTAATTTTTCTATTACGGGCAAAACCGTGCGGGTACCACTAGTACAAAATATAAGCAAAAGATTTACAAACATACGTTTTTAAAGTAAAAACTTTGTGAACAAGAAAAGAAGACGTCATTTCTGAGCAGCTCGCAAACTTCCTCCTGTATTAAAGCAAACGAAAACTACCAGGTGAGAAACAGCTCCACTCCAAATCGGTACGAGTCTCGTATTTTTAGGCCGGAAAGAAAGCAAATCATAGACTAATAATAAGAATAGACCGAGCTGTGGCAACCCTTTGCTGCTCATGAACCAAACCATGTGACTCGTGGATATCCTAGCAACAGCGGGCGTTGATCGTAGCAGACGATCAACGGGAGCGAGAAATAAAATAAATGGAATTGACGGAACTCGGAAGAATGATCTTTTATGGAGTCCGATTAGTTATTCTAAGTTGTAAATGTTTTGTTAATATAGTGAGTTTTTCGTTTAGATAGTATTGTGCATTTTCTTTAGTCAATTTAACTCTCTAAGCAATTAAAGATGCAAGCGCCCTAATAGAATCGGCAACGGTAAGATTTTCACCTACAATTTCAATTTAAGATTCCGATTAGTACATTTTTGCGTTAACGCAAAACGTTTCCTCCATTACGTTCACGCCAACGCTGACGTAGCAGTTCCAAATGAAATAAAAGTTACTCAAAACTGTGATCAAAAACTAATTACTAATGTCAAAATGATTCATAACTAAAAGAAAAACAGTTCAATCTCTGCACCTGGAAAAAAATTATAATGAAAACACATTACTTAAAATACATGTCGAGTGGCTAACTATAGATAATGTTGCCATCTAGCAACCATGCTGCCAAAGTTTTCGCCAAGCCTTCCACCAGTCACATGATGTATCCATGAACCAATTTTTTCATCAGCAAGTCTGGGAAAGCTCGGTCTACTTTTATTATTAGTCTATGAAGCAAATCGCTTGCGAAAGGCTTACAGACCAAAAATATCCCGAAATGTGGATTCACGAACCTTTGAGGCGCAACAAGTGGCATGCGAAGGTGGATCCGTCGCATACCAAGCCGGCAATAAAGCTGGCGGGGAGAACGAGCGCGCTAACAATCTCCCGCGGTCCGCCTCTCTTAACCCACTTGCCGAGCACCCGAGAGGGTGCTAATGATGAGGAAGATGGAATGCAGGTGATGATGACGTCGATTTCATTTCGGTCGGTGGTTGCGTCGAATTGCTGCAACGGCTGGAAAGATGAGACCATAGAGCCCCTGCAGACGTGCGAAAGTTGTTCGTACTTGCCTGCAATGGGCAAGCGGAAGTGCCGTGTTGAATGGGGTGTTTCCTTCAGTCAAAAGTACTACTTTCAGTCACTGAAATGGATAGAGCAAACGGGAATGAAAAAAAAAAAAAAAAACCGTGGAGCTAGAAAATACTTTTTTTCCCCAACCTTAAACTTTATTATTATTTTTATTTATTTATTTATTACTAGTGATACCCGCACGGCTTTGCCCGTAATAGAAAAATCAAAAGGGCTTTTGGTTCGCCTGCATATTTACAAATAATGTATGGTGAATTTTCTCGACAGTTGACTTGTACCCATGTTACGGTTCCACGTTATATATAATTTCGTATCTCGCCAGTTGGCTTGTGCCCATGTGACGGTTCCACGTTATGATAATTTCGTAATTTACTCGTCCATCTTATGATAGTTTTTTTCTTGAAATTGGAATAGAAAAAGAACCACATCGAATTTTCGAAAAATCGCTTCGAGGTGCACACCCCCATGCTACATACTAACTTTGTGCCAAATTTCATGAAAATCGGCCGAACGGTCTAGGCGCTATGCGCGTCACAGACATCCTACAGACATCCAGACACGGACAAAGACTTTCAACTTTATTATTAGTAAAGATTATTATTTTTTTCTTTGGCAAGATATCGCCTTTTGGAAATTTTTCACTGCGAGCAATTATTAGCGGAACGAGAATGGGTTTCGTTTCCAAAATTTTGAAACTATTTTTTCTGAAACAGCATGCTTAAAAACATGGGATCTGACATTTTTTTAAATAATTTGTTTAAGTTTAATATTTTTAAAAAATTACTTAAATCGGTGAGCTTTCATTGTTTACACTTCTGTCGTGTGACGTCACAAGTTATGAAATGCCATTCAGTGTTGCCATTCACAGAACAAAATATTTAATTCGCATCTTTACTCACGTGTATTGGCAACGATAGGGTTGATAGCAAGCGTAGAGCACAATTTTAATTTTGGGGCCGTGGTAGCCTGATCGGTAAGGCATTGGACTCGGGGCCGGAGGGCCTCGGGTTCGATCCTCGCTGGTCGAAGACCCACCGTCGTCATTAAAGGGGACTGGGCGACGTTAAATATGCTCGTGGTCTCAATGTCCTCCAAGTGAAACGATACCTCTGGGGGTGCTAGTACCAGGTAGCTATTAGCTCTTGGACTAGTTCTAAATTCTCATTAACTGTTCGATCCGGTGATGGTGCTGCCATCTATCGGTATATAAAATAATGGAGGCAAGGCACTTAGTATGCAGTCCTCTACATAAATACGGTTGTAGTCAGTTGTGACTCTGAATAGAATAGAACAATTTTTATTCGCTTCTTGGTTATCATAACAAAGCTTGGCGCATAGAAAGATGCGCCAAAGAGCATCATTTGTGACGTCATCAAGAACACGCCTTTTTTGAAAAATAGGGCATTTAAAATAATTAATTAAAAAATAACTGTTGGAAAATGGAAGTATATTCTGGTTCCATGTTAATTTTTTCGCTTATTCTATCAACTTCAGTGACTAAAAGTTCTACTTTTGACTGAAGGAAACCAGCCCATTGCTAGTTAAATAAAATATTCATTTGACGAAGTTTGAAAATGTCCTGAAGCTTCGTACTGGTAACCCTAGCGACTTTCTCACTTGTGACGTCAGCAGCGAACTCGACGACTGGACGTCTTTTAAGATTATTTTTTAGAAAATAAGTAAAAATTGAGAAAAGGGAGTAACTCACCCCATGTTGTCGACCATGCTCCTTCAGAATTTTTTTTTTTTTTTAACGAGCTGATGTGTGCATCACATGACTTCCTTTTACTCCAATTTAATGTAATTTCCCCATTACTTGCAATTTTAATGTGACTCAATTGTTTACTCTCTAAATATCACCAACAGTGGCCAAATCGAAACCAAATTTAAACTTTAAAAAAAAAAGCCAAATTTGGTGACAAAACTTGGCAACCAAAAGAATGGCGATATATCGCCAAGTTCCGACAAATTCTAACACCACTTGAGTTTAAATCGAAATGAACAATGATTTCCCCCTAAAAAGGGGCAAAAGATCCCCTTAGAGACATCCGAATGCAGCCAAAAGGGAAGGTGCACAACTAGACCCGACTAGGAGTCTTCGTACCAAATTTCAACTTTCTAGGACATACCGTTTTTGAGTTATGCGAGATACATACGCACATACGTACATACAGACGTCACGAGAAAATTCGTTGTAATTAACTCGGGGGTCGTCAAAATGGATGTTTCGTGTGTCTGTAGGTTCCTAGGCATATATCTACGTGTGGTCGGGTCGGAAAAGAAACTCAACATTCATTCGGGGGTGAGAAAAATGGAAATTAAGGCCGATTTTTGAGTGAAATTTTTTTTCTCGAATACAATACTTCCTTTTTTGTAAAAGGAAGTAAAACGGGAGGGGCGGAAAACTACCCTATTCTAAAAGTGTTTGATGCTTCCACAATCCATTAGAAGTCACCCAGGCCGTGTTGCTCGACATTTTTGATTTCCCTAATTTTTTTACTAGTTGTTTTCCACTACTAAGTGAGTTCAAAAGTTATGAAAGAAATTTTTTAGGCTCATACTTTTTTTACGCGCCATTTTAAGTTTTCCTAATAACTAGAGATGTGTCATTCATGAACGAACGGGTTAAAAAGAATGAATCCTTTAAATGAACGGATCCGTTCCTTCACTTAAAAAATAAATGACCTTTCTTTTGAACGGTGAGCAGTTGGAACATTGTATTGATGCACTTGTGATAAAATTGCATTAAAAAAATACATTCATCTTCAAATTTTTGACTCGTTTAATCTCCAAATTTTCCTTTTCTCAGTCAGTACAATATATTAATTTCAAACCTTTTTACTTTCTGCTTCTTATTGATCATTTTTCTTTAACCGTTGCAGTTCATTTGCAATTTTTCAATGTATCCATTAGTAAAGTTTTGTGTAACTTGTTTGTGTTACTAACAAAATAAACACTTCCTCCCCACGCAACAGCTAAAATCCTTCTAAAAGTACCCTTTATCACTTTTCCGGCCTTACTTTTGTTTTCTACAATATCCCTATCAACTACCATCTATATTGGTCTGGCTTTATTTTAACTTACTCGACGACTTCTAAGTCACTTCTGAGATTTTAAATAGATAGTTCTGAGATTTTAAATAGGATTATTGCTGTTTTTTTCCCCATTTAAAAAAGTGTTACTTTTTTTTTCTGTTCTCATCGGTATTGTGAAATAATTTTAAAGCTCCCTAATATTTAGGTGAGTCTTCTTTTAAATTAAGTTATTCGGTATTCCGGCTGCATTCGATACTTAGCATTTGTAAGGACGATATAATTTTTCAGATAGTACGAGGGTTGATTCAAAAGTAAGGTTCCCATCAGCTTTACAAATATACAGCAGTCTATTTTCATTGAAATTTACAACTTTGGAAAGAAAAGACGTTTCTCAATTTTTATGCATAATCGTCATCTTTTTCTATGCATTATTGTCGACGATGCCTTAATTTCTGTATCGAATGTTACAGAATTCCACCGCCAGAGTGGGACCTGACAGTCAACAAACCACTCTGTTCTTGAAATACACCGCCAGCTCAGTCATTTCCAGCCGAGGACTGCAGTTTCGTGCTTATTAGCACTCATCAGCCCGAGTCACTTTCCTATGCCGGGCTGATGAGTGCTAATAAGCACGAAACTGCAGTCCTCGGCTGGAAATGACTGAGCTGGCGGTGTATTTCACGTATTTCTGCTTTAGTCCTGGCTAATGAGCGGTAATTTACTGAATATACGTTGCCTTGCGTTCAATCTTCGAGTTGAACCGAACCATTGTTTCGATCACTCGACTGGTCTGCTAGTTCTATATTAGCTACCAGTTTGTTTGGCACTCTAGGCTTCCTTAAGAGGTTTTCCATCTCCAGCTCAGTCACTCCTATGCCGGGCTGATGAGTGCTAATAAGCACGAAACTGCAGTCCTCGGCTGGAAATGACTGAGCTGGCGGTGTATTTCACGTATTTCTGCTTTAGCCCTGGCTAATGAGCGGTAATTTACTGAATATACGTTGCCTTGCGTTCAATCTTCGAGTTGAACCGAACCATTGTTTCGATCACTCGACTGGTCTGCTAGTTCTATATTAGCTACCAGTTTGTTTGGCACTCTAGGCGTCCTTAAGAGGTTTTCCATCTCCAGCTCAGTCACTCCTATGCCGGGCTGATGAGTGCTAATAAGCACGAAACTGCAGTCCTCGGCTGGAAATGACTGAGCTGGCGGTGTATTTCACGTATTTCTGCTTTAGCCCTGGCTAATGAGCGGTAATTTACTGAATATACGTTGCCTTGCGTTCAATCTTCGAGTTGAACCGAACCATTGTTTCGATCACTCGACTGGTCTGCTAGTTCTATATTAGCTACCAGTTTGTTTGGCACTCTAGGCGTCCTTAAGAGGTTTTCCATCTCCAGCTCAGTCACTCCTATGCCGGGCTGATGAGTGCTAATAAGCACGAAACTGCAGTCCTCGGCTGGAAATGACTGAGCTGGCGGTGTATTTCACGTATTTCTGCTTTAGCCCTGGCTAATGAGCGGTAATTTACTGAATATACGTTGCCTTGCGTTCAATCTTCGAGTTGAACCGAACCATTGTTTCGATCACTCGACTGGTCTGCTAGTTCTATATTAGCTACCAGTTTGTTTGGCACTCTAGGCGTCCTTAAGAGGTTTTCCATCTCCAGCTCAGTCACTCCTATGCCGGGCTGATGAGTGCTAATAAGCACGAAACTGCAGTCCTCGGCTGGAAATGACTGAGCTGGCGGTGTATTTCACGTATTTCTGCTTTAGCCCTGGCTAATGAGCGGTAATTTACTGAATATACGTTGCCTTGCGTTCAATCTTCGAGTTGAACCGAACCATTGTTTCGATCACTCGACTGGTCTGCTAGTTCTATATTAGCTACCAGTTTGTTTGGCACTCTAGGCGTCCTTAAGAGGTTTTCCATCTCCAGCTCAGTCACTCCTATGCCGGGCTGATGAGTGCTAATAAGCACGAAACTGCAGTCCTCGGCTGGAAATGACTGAGCTGGCGGTGTATTTCACGTATTTCTGCTTTAGCCCTGGCTAATGAGCGGTAATTTACTGAATATACGTTGCCTTGCGTTCAATCTTCGAGTTGAACCGAACCATTGTTTCGATCACTCGACTGGTCTGCTAGTTCTATATTAGCTACCAGTTTGTTTGGCACTCTAGGCGTCCTTAAGAGGTTTTCCATCTCCAGCTCAGTCACTCCTATGCCGGGCTGATGAGTGCTAATAAGCACGAAACTGCAGTCCTCGGCTGGAAATGACTGAGCTGGCGGTGTATTTCACGTATTTCTGCTTTAGCCCTGGCTAATGAGCGGTAATTTACTGAATATACGTTGCCTTGCGTTCAATCTTCGAGTTGAACCGAACCATTGTTTCGATCACTCGACTGGTCTGCTAGTTCTATATTAGCTACCAGTTTGTTTGGCACTCTAGGCGTCCTTAAGAGGTTTTCCATCTCCAGCTCAGTCACTCCTATGCCGGGCTGATGAGTGCTAATAAGCACGAAACTGCAGTCCTCGGCTGGAAATGACTGAGCTGGCGGTGTATTTCACGTATTTCTGCTTTAGCCCTGGCTAATGAGCGGTAATTTACTGAATATACGTTGCCTTGCGTTCAATCTTCGAGTTGAACCGAACCATTGTTTCGATCACTCGACTGGTCTGCTAGTTCTATATTAGCTACCAGTTTGTTTGGCACTCTAGGCGTCCTTAAGAGGTTTTCCATCTCCAGCTCAGTCACTCCTATGCCGGGCTGATGAGTGCTAATAAGCACGAAACTGCAGTCCTCGGCTGGAAATGACTGAGCTGGCGGTGTATTTCACGTATTTCTGCTTTAGCCCTGGCTAATGAGCGGTAATTTACTGAATATACGTTGCCTTGCGTTCAATCTTCGAGTTGAACCGAACCATTGTTTCGATCACTCGACTGGTCTGCTAGTTCTATATTAGCTACCAGTTTGTTTGGCACTCTAGGCGTCCTTAAGAGGTTTTCCATCTCCAGCTCAGTCACTCCTATGCCGGGCTGATGAGTGCTAATAAGCACGAAACTGCAGTCCTCGGCTGGAAATGACTGAGCTGGCGGTGTATTTCACGTATTTCTGCTTTAGCCCTGGCTAATGAGCGGTAATTTACTGAATATACGTTGCCTTGCGTTCAATCTTCGAGTTGAACCGAACCATTGTTTCGATCACTCGACTGGTCTGCTAGTTCTATATTAGCTACCAGTTTGTTTGGCACTCTAGGCGTCCTTAAGAGGTTTTCCATCTCCAGCTCAGTCACTCCTATGCCGGGCTGATGAGTGCTAATAAGCACGAAACTGCAGTCCTCGGCTGGAAATGACTGACCTGGCGGTGTATTTCACGTATTTCTGCTTTAGCCCTGGCTAATGAGCGGTAATTTACTGAATATACGTTGCCTTGCGTTCAATCTTCGAGTTGAACCGAACCATTGTTTCGATCACTCGACTGGTCTGCTAGTTCTATATTAGCTACCAGTTTGTTTGGCACTCTAGGCGTCCTTAAGAGGTTTTCCATCTCCAGCTCAGTCACTCCTATGCCGGGCTGATGAGTGCTAATAAGCACGAAACTGCAGTCCTCGGCTGGAAATGACTGAGCTGGCGGTGTATTTCACGTATTTCTGCTTTAGCCCTGGCTAATGAGCGGTAATTTACTGAATATACGTTGCCTTGCGTTCAATCTTCGAGTTGAACCGAACCATTGTTTCGATCACTCGACTGGTCTGCTAGTTCTATATTAGCTACCAGTTTGTTTGGCACTCTAGGCGTCCTTAAGAGGTTTTCCATCTCCAGCTCAGTCACTCCTATGCCGGGCTGATGAGTGCTAATAAGCACGAAACTGCAGTCCTCGGCTGGAAATGACTGAGCTGGCGGTGTATTTCACGTATTTCTGCTTTAGCCCTGGCTAATGAGCGGTAATTTACTGAATATACGTTGCCTTGCGTTCAATCTTCGAGTTGAACCGAACCATTGTTTCGATCACTCGACTGGTCTGCTAGTTCTATATTAGCTACCAGTTTGTTTGGCACTCTAGGCGTCCTTAAGAGGTTTTCCATCTCCAGCTCAGTCACTCCTATGCCGGGCTGATGAGTGCTAATAAGCACGAAACTGCAGTCCTCGGCTGGAAATGACTGAGCTGGCGGTGTATTTCACGTATTTCTGCTTTAGCCCTGGCTAATGAGCGGTAATTTACTGAATATACGTTGCCTTGCGTTCAATCTTCGAGTTGAACCGAACCATTGTTTCGATCACTCGACTGGTCTGCTAGTTCTATATTAGCTACCAGTTTGGCACTCTAGGCTTCCTTAAGAGGTTTTCCATCTCCAGCTCAGTCACTCCTATGCCGGGCTGATGAGTGCTAATAAGCACGAAACTGCAGTCCTCGGCTGGAAATGACTGAGCTGGCGGTGTATTTCACGTATTTCTGCTTTAGCCCTGGCTAATGGGCGGTAATTTACTGAATACACTCCGTTCTTGATTGCAGTCCGGGTCTCGAGTTTACTGATTACCATTTGTTTCCGAAGTTTGAGGAACACTTTGGTGGCCAACGTTTCCGGAGCTATGACGAAGTCGAAGAAGGTGTGAAACGCTTTCTCGCCATGTTAGTGGTGGAATTCTGCGACGCTCGATACAGAAGTTAGGGCACAGTCGACAATAATTAGCACGTAAAAAGATGCGATTATGTAGAAAAATAGAGAAACGTTTTTTCTTTCCAACGATTTAAAGTTCAATGAGAATAGACAGTGCTGTATATTTGTAAAATTGATGGGAACCTTACTTTTGGATCGACTCTCGTGTATTGTAATAAAATGCAGTGTCCGAGGACTATCTGAACCCCTGGTACATTGTATCAGTAGATGATAACAAATGCTCTTTCATGTGCTAATTTTGAATGTAAAATGCATCAACCCGATGGATCAGTAGATCGTCGACTCAAGTTTCTTTCGTGTAAATTCTGTAAACATAATTTGTGTTAATTATTTTTGTTTCAGTTCAAATTTCCAAGACAACTGAAAAAAAGTTTTAAAACAGGCAAACAAATGACTTGCCTGTGTTAATGACAAACATTTCTTATATATTCATTACTTTAAATATAATTTTTGTGGTAAAAATAAAGTGAATTAAAATTTGTCATAAGTAAGGATTTTAAGTTGTTTAAAAGAAACATCAATTTAAAATGGTTTATATCAGTCGATAGGTGCTCTCCCCGCTGAAAGAGGTCACATTTACATAAGGTGTGGAGAAAAAACCGGAAATAGTCAAACACTTTGGTGGCCAACGTTTCCGGAGCGACGACGAAGTCAAAAAAGGTGTGAAACGCTTTCTCACCAGGTTGACGGTGGAATTCTGCGACACTCGATACAGAAGTTAGGGCACCGTCGACAATAATGCACAGAAAAAGATGACGATTATAATAAAAATAGAGAAACACATTTTTTTTTTTCCAACGATGTAAATTTCAATGAGAAAAGACTGCTGTATACAGTGACCGCCGCTTATATGAATCACGTTTGTTCTAAACAGTTTTGATTCCATAAAGCGGCTGATTCAATTAAGCGGCTAATTCAATAAAGTTGGATTTTTTTTCTGTTTTTGACGATTTGATTCATTAAAGCGACTGATTCAATTAACCGGTGTCCTCTGTATTTGTAAATTTGATGGGAACTTTACTTTTGGATTGACCCTTGTATTTTCAAAGGTTTATGAGTCTTGAAAAGGAATGCATGGCATGCAAAAAGGGAAGGAAGGGGCTGGTTATTCGTATTGTCATTCCCAGGGAAAATAAGTTTCTGTGCACTCAGGTGGATTTTTCCTTCCAGGAATTAACGGGGATTGTCGAAACAACCAATATCCAGCGGCTGGTCGGTCAGTTTCGCTTTTGTGTTCTTGGGGAGTCGGAAATGCCTGGGAGAAGGAGAGTGGAAGAGGGAGATCGCCGGGAGGTAAAGCTCTCTGAATTGATACCTTCGTCCCGGACACACTCGAAGGTGGTGCGTGAGAGATTTCGACCACCCTTTTCGGAAGAGGTTCTCCCGGGAAAAAAGGGAAGGCGCGTGACCCCTTGAATGGCAGCGAGGATTTGCGGCCGCCATTGTTGGGCCATAAACCTGTGGGAACAGCCCAGCCCCCTCCTTTCTGCGACACCTCGTATATATTCTCACCGTTTATTGCCCGCCTCTGTGTGTGTTGAGAACCCGGTCTCAATGGGATTTAATAGGCCTTTGTCGAGGACTGCCCGCCGTGAGCCACGTGTTTTTTCGCGCCATTTGTTATTGTTGTGCCCTCGGAAGGTGCATTGTTGGGGGTCTGGAGGCGTAAAAGTGAGAATTCCCTCTAAACAGTATTTTCTACTCCATTTGAATCGATGTTTATTCATGTGGTGGTGAGGCGCGGTTGGAATGCGGGTGTATTCCAGCGTTTAATTGCGCTCCTTTGTACGCTTTCGGGCGATACCTCACGATTCGACGTGAATGCAACTTTTTTTTATTGCTAGATTTTTGCACTTCTTCTGGGAAATTCGGTGGGAATGTCGAGGACTATCGAAATTTAAAAAAAAAAAAAAAAAAGCCTATTCGAGCAAAAGGTACTCATCCGATATTTTTGTTCTAAAATCGCGTAGAACTAGTACCCTTGTAGCACAATCGGTTGGTTAACTGTGAAGCTTATGGTTGGTCAACGGTAGGCAATGTCCGCATTGGAAACCGTTACCCAACCAACCATTTGCCAACGAAGGGCCAACGATCTGCTACAGTGCCTAACAATTTCCCAACGATAGCCCATCGAAAATATTCACGGTTGGCAGGCCCAATGATGCCCAGAAACTATAGGGCCACCTTGGCTCATCGTTCGTTACCAACCCACCATACCCCACCGGTTTGTACAGTTGACCACCGTTGTTCAACCATCTCCCCACGGTGCGTACTACTTGGGTAGTCCGCAGCGAAAATTTACAACATTCTATCAACATTTGTTTTGCTAATGTCAGAATTTTTAGTGCTCAGAAACTTGATTGACTCGCATTTAAAAGTTAAAACGAAAGTTTTGTAGGATATTTTTTCTCATAAATTCTCTACTCAGTATTATAATGTTTACATTTATGGTAACACTCCTCTTCCTGGTCTCTTTAGTCCATAACACAACGGCTGGTTCATTTTCATTATGTTTGTATCTTACTTAGACACTACTCTGAGAGCTTCAATGTTGAAAATAAGTTTTAAGCACCTTCGAGGCACTTTTTAGTTGGTCCAATCTCAGCGATAATCTTTACCTTTTCTGAAATTGTCAGGAACTTTCTCTTTTTTCTTTCCATCTTTAAACTAAGATGAAGCAGCGCACTTCTATTACTTTTCATCACCTTTCATGTTGAAAGGGAAAAAAATAAATGAAAAATGCCGAGTGGATTTTTAGACAGTCTAACTGAACGATGTTAAGACTAGTACAGCGTGGGAATTCCCGCTGTCTGTAACGCTAAAGGGATGAAAATCCATTCTCACAATCAATATTAAGTAGCCAATAACGAAGCCGATACGTACGTACCCGCGATTCCCTTCCGAAAATTTTCCTGTTGCGGGTGAAAAATTCGCGTCAGTTACTCGTGAAAAACTCGCGTTATAGCCATTTCACGTTAATCAAATCGCGTTGTAGTTCACTGTTGTGTGTCACTGCTATCACATACGAATTTTAAAATCCTTATATAAATAATAGCCGATGATCGAGTAGACCCGCATGTTTCAACAATGAAACTCGCGCCCAGTGATGTTCCTATCAATTTTTCTGAGGGTATACTTCGAGTAATACGTTATGCACATTATGTGTATGCGATTATATACGTAGTGTTTCATAATATAGAAAACTAGCTGCGTTGTCCGGCTTTGCCCGGTCTATTTTGAAAACAAAAATTGTGTCAAGTGACGTATATTCAACAATCAGGCATAAATAAAAGAAAAAAAAAATCATCATGCAAAATTTCCCCTCCAAGCAATGACGACAGATATTAAAATACTTTTAAGAAATTAAAATAAATTGAGAGAAAGATGGATTTAAAAAACGTAACCATGGAAACACAAAATAAAATAAGTTTCGGAATTGAAAATGAGAAAGATGGAAATAATGTATTCAAAAAAGCGTTACCGTGGAAACGAAAATAAAATGGTTAAAAACTTGAATAGAGAACAGCAGATTTTTGAACTTCATTTAAATCGCTTGTAACTTTTTTTCTAATGGAGATAAAGGGTTTAAACTTTCGACCATAGGTCGAGTTAGATCTGGAGGTAAAAAAGGTAGCTCTTTTCAATGGTGTCAAAACGAAAACTGTAGGACAATTCCTTCACTTTTTATTGATAAATTTAATGAAGAAAGTAGTGCCTAAATTTCAGCTAAGCCTAAACAAATTCGAGCTAAAAACGTAAATAACTCCCGCCGCAATTAAGTTAGAGCGTTGGAACAAATTGCGTAGAACGCGGGAAAATTCTTCCCTTTCCAACGATATATAATATTAATAATTGCGAGTAATTTTTCACCCCCATATTCGGGAATTTATGTGAAAATTGGGTCTAAATTGGAATAAGAAAAGAACTATTCATCGAATTATAAGATAAATAAATACCTTTGTGCTGAATAGTAAAGTCAGAACAAACAACGTAAGTAGAAGCAGAAATTTGTAAATTACAACAGACACGTGTTTCGGCGTTACAGGGAACGCCTTTTTCAATGCAAAAAATAATGAACTTATGGATGAAAAGACATCCGACAAAAGCCAAGAGCAGATAAGCATGCAGCTTAAAAGATAAAAACAGCGGATTAGCCAAACACCAATGACTAAGTTATAAACCGATCAGGAACCAATAGGAATGCAAGCAAAGGCCAGGAGCTTTCTCAAGGTACGAACCCGGAAAGAAAGAATTCAATTGGACAAGGATTAAGCCGAAGCTTAAACAAAAAGAAAAGAAATTGTCAGTAACCGTGAACCGCAAGAAAGGAAAAGCAGAATGGAAAACCAAGAAATAAAATAAACTGAAACAAAAAATATTCGAAAAAAAGGAAAATAAAGATAAATAGAAGGAAATTGGGGGGGGGGGGGGGTCAATCAAGACAAAAAGGTAAAAATAAACAAAGGATGATAGATAAAAATGAGTGGGAAAAAAAGGGGAGTATTAAAGATATGGGAGCCAAATGTTTAGAAAAATATGGAACTGAACTAAGATCGTTAACTAAGTTAGAACTGTTCCTCAAAATATGAAAGGATTCCCAAAAGTCAAGATCTGATGCATTGGGGCATTTTTGGATAATCTGATAAGAGTTAAAATCAAAAGAGTGATTCGAATCCCAACAATGTTGAGCAATACTAGACTTATTTAATTGTTGTTTTTTCACATAATTTTGATGCTCTTTCAAGCGAATTTTTAAAGCACGCCGAGTCTGTCCAATATAGGCAAGTTTACAACTACAATTAATTCTATAAATTCCACAACAATTAAGAGGGTGAATAGGATCTTTAAGAGAAGAGAATGAAAGTTTATTAATAGGAGAGAACACCACCTGGAATTGGAAACGTTTTAGAATCTTAGCAACCTGATAGCTTACAGATGGAAAGAATGGCAAAACAACCAAATTCTTTCTGATGAAGGTTCGGTTAAGAACATTAGTTTGGGATTTATTTGAAAGTTTTTTATAAATGGAATCAATCAAAGTTGGCGGATAGTCTCTATCAATTGCCACAGCTTTAAGATAATTAAGTTCCACTTTAAGAAGTTCCGACGAAGAACAAATATTAATTGCGCGATAAACAAAAGAATTAAAAGCAGAATATTTTTGATTTGGAGGATGAGACGATAGTCTATGAGGAGGTAAAGAGGCAGCAAAAGGTTTGCGAATAAACAGTAGTTTCAAATTCAGTACGAGAAACAAGTACATCAAGAAATGAAATGCAATTATTCCGTTCTTTCTCACAAGAAAACTGAATATGAGGATCAATGGAGTTTAAAATAGATAAAACCTCATCACTCTCAAACTGATTCTGGTTCATTAGAACAAAACAATCATCAACATACCGAACATAAAATTGGAACTGCAGTTTTTGGAACAGCTTAACCTCAAAATAATGCATGTAAATATCACTAAGAATGGGGCTAAGTGGGTTACCCATAGCCAGACCAGCTAACATAATATAAAAATTCCCATTAAAAACAAAAGAACATTGCTTAAGACAAGTACGGGTAAGGAAAATTAAATCCTCAATTTCCGTATTGGTGAAATGAAATTCAGAAAGTCTTCTACGAAGGCATAACAATGAACCCTCGACGGGAACGTTCGTAAATAAAGAGTTAACATCAAAAGAAGCCATAAAAGAATTATTTGGAACGAAACTATGAATTTTTTTAACAAACTCAACAGAATTTTTAATAGTAAATAAATTGTGACTCCTAAGGGGAGAAAACACAGAGGACTAAATATTTTGCAAGTTTGTACGAAGCCGTACCAATATTGGAAACAATCGGCCTGAAAGGAATACCAGCTTTATGCACCTTAGGTAAAGCATAAAATCTAGCACAATTAGCAATAGATGGAACAACAGAGCGTTTAACATTTGAAGGAATAGACTTAACAGACTTGACAGCAGATGCAATAGTTTTTAACTCTTTATCACTAGGATCTTTAGAAATTTCAACATATGGCCCAGAAGAAATCAAATCATTAGTTTTATCAACATAAGATGATTTGTCAAGAACAACAATTTGGCCACCCTTGTCAGCTTTGGTAACAACCAGATCAGAATCCGAAACTAAGTCTTTACCAGAACGGCTAACAGTATTAGCAAATACAGGTTTAGAAATTTTCGAGTTAAAGTCAATATTAGAAGCTATAAGATGCCGAATCGAATCTTTTTGAGAGGAAGTTAAGGTACTAAATTTAAAAGCTTTCTCAACAGGAGCAATAAGCTTTGAAAAAGAAGGATTAACACTCACAGCAAAATTATCATTACATTTTAGAGCCTCAATTTGAGAATTACTTAATGGAACGCTAGAAAGATTAACAACAACATTCTTATTAACAACAGGTAAATTATCAAGAGGAACGACATGAGAAGATTTACAAAGCATAGCTAATTTCTTTTTCAAAACAATTTGATGTTTATCAGAGGAACGAAGGGTTCTAGACCAAGAATTTCTGTCAATAATGTTAAAGTTGGGAATGGAATTAGAAACCGAAAGATGTAAATCATAAAGTTCACGTTCAATAAACGATAAATGTTTCCTAGTTTCCTGGATCGAAGCTCTGAGTAAAGCCAATTTCGACCGAAAGATTACTTTGTCAATTTTTACAGAACGTGGTAAATTTTATTTCAAAGAAATAAACTTCGGAATAATTTTCTTGCGCCTACACTCTTGAAGAAATTTTCAATGGTTCAAAAAACGAAATTTTTTAATCCGAAGATTGGCAAACCTATTGATTTGAGACATAATCAAAAGCAAAACCAAAACAAATGAAAATAAACAAAATCAAACAATAACAGAATGAATAAGAAACAAGAAGTAAAAAGTCACGATCAAAATACAACAATAGACAAAAATTCCAAAAACAAAAACAAAAACACAAATTGCATAAAAGGCGGAAAATGTAAACGTAAGGCCCGTTTAAGCCAAAATAATAAGATAAATAAATACCTTTGTGCTGAATAGTAAAGTCAGAACAAACAACGTAAGTAGAAGCAGAAATTTGTAAATTACAAACAGACACGTGTTTCGGCGTTACAGGGAACGCCTTTTTCAATGCAAAAAAATAATGAGCTTATGGATGAAAAGACATCCGACAAAAGCCAAGAGCAGATAAGCATGCAGCTTAAAAGATAAAAACAGCGGATTAGCCCTTGCATTCCTATTGGTTCCTGATCGGTTTATAACTTTGTCATTGGTGTTTGGCTAATCCGCTGTTTTTATCTTTTAAGCTGCATGCTTATCTGCTCTTGGCTTTGTCGGATGTCTTTTCATCCATAAGCTCATTATTTTTTGCATTGAAAAAGGCGTTCCCTGTAACGCCGAAACACGTGTCTGTTGTAATTTACAAATTTGTGCTTCTACTTACGTTGTTTGTTCTGACTTTACTATTCATCGAATTGTTTTCGAACTGGTCTGCAAACCTTCTCAGGTCTTAAAGGAACAAATTGTGAAAAATTCAGCAAAATCGGCCGGGGTAGCTCTCGAGTTTTGCGAGTTCAAACACACAGACGCTTTTTGGAGACTTCATTTTATACTATGTAGAGATTTTTGAAGCGTGAGGGTATACGTCATGTGTCTCGCGCCACGGCGTGGTAATTTGATACTGCGATTAGGTGATGTTTAACATGCAGGGAAAGGCTTTATTGTGACAGGGCTGAACTCGATCCGGTAACTTAACTATTTAACTGGTAAGATCATGTCATTTTAGGAGAATAAAGAAACGAAAAAGCGTTGAAATTTTATCTTATCTACTGGAGTTTAGGGTTAATCCACTGGAGTGAGGGTTACAATTTCATCTATCAAAATGTCACCGAACAGGCGCACAGTGGAGTATTTGACTGAAAATCCTGGCCAAAACTAGTTTGAAATTTTCACTCTTCTGAAGGCGACACCCTTGTGTGCGTTTGTGCGCTGTACGGCGAAGCTATCCCATTTATAGACACGAAACTTGGTATACAAGTTGTCTGAAATGTCTGATGTTACAATTTGAAACTCGATTTTTAAAATTTGAATTAGAAAATGAAATATTTAAAATTTTATCCACGGTTTAGACCTTTTCATGTTTACGACCGTAAAAACGATCCTAGTAAACGTAGAAAAAAATCCAATGCATCACTAGATAGGAAAAATAATTTTCTTCAAGATTATGGTTTGTTTGAAGTTCTAACGTAATTAACCGAATTTCTAAGAATTTACAAAGGGAGGTCACTTTTTCGACTTTTTTCAATTATTCAATCAATGTAAACTAAAATTCTTGCATCCAATATGCTAATAATGTTATGGCTCTGAAACTTTTTAAGGAAATAATATAAACACCTTACCTTCATTTACAGCGAAAACGGTGAAGTTATGTTCTTTCACTGATTTATAATGATTTTTTTTTCAATGAGTTGAAATAAAAATTTTCAATAATTTTCACTCGATCCGAAATGGATGCCACGGTTGGCTCTTTGCCAATAATGCTTAGGCAAGTGATAAGTAAACATGTTTGATGCGAATGGCTGTTTTCCTTTGAAGGTATGTAATTAAGTGCACTGTTCGAGGGGGGAAAAAAAGCAAAAAGCGGTTAAAAAATCCTAGTACTCTGTACAAAACACTAATTTGAAACCAAAAAAATAATCAATTTTATTCTTTTCGTTTTGTTTCAATCATTAAAACCCTGAGTTAATCATGCACAAAAAGAATTAAAGACAAGGGTTTCGGGGTTACAAAGAACCTTTTTTCTATTGAAAAAATAAATAAATAAATGAACTAGGATATTATAACTGTAAAAATACTCGAAAATGGATATTCAAAAGCTCTTTGTTTTTGAATTGTATATATTGTACTCGTACCTTGGGTCGATCCTTAGTTTTACATCGCGTGATGTGTCCCGCTAAAAATTGTACGAACAAACTTGGAACTAAAATTTTATATAACTTTAATTCCACAATAAGTAGGTAAAATGTCTTAAATATGGATAGCTCGCTAGCGTGGGAACGTTAGGAGACAATTACAATTGTCTCCTAACGCTAGCAAGTAGGGGAGGGGGTATTTTCCCCCTTTTGCTACGTATAAAGGGGAAAAGACCCCCTCCCCCGGCACATTATTTGCAGCAATGATCTGAAAAAAATAAATATTTATTTATCTTATCTAAAATCTATCTCAATTTTAAGGAAGAGCAAATTTTCTTAGCAAGATCACAAAATAATTTAATTTATTAACTCATTAACGTACATGAGAAAATTAACATCACTGAACGCAAACACATATTTTAGGGGTGCAATGAATCTCTTTAGCGATGCATAAAGGTAAGCGTTTTCGAAATTAATTTGACGATTCTCATTCCATAACTTACATCTTTACACATTGATGAAGCGGTTTCTCGTAACCCTGAAACTCGTGTCTGAAATTTTATTGTTGTTTGTGCGCTCAAATATATCGATCTTTTCATTCAGTAGTACTTATGATAACTATTTTACAAATTTATTAAATCTTTGTAGGTAAATTCAGTTTAAAATCATGACTTGTCACAAAAAGATCGGATTATGCACTTTTTTTTAAAAAAATCATATAAAAAAAGGGCAGTTGTAGGCGGAAGATTTTTTTTTGCTGAAATTAGCACTAGAGGCTTTACCAAATACGATGCAACATTCAAAACAGCCCGACCAAGCCCGACACCCATTTAAAAAGCTTTCTCTAGTTATAAATTAAGGTGAAAAACCTTTAAAAATCTCATGTACCAAGTTTTCTTTATTTTTTTCACAAAAAGAAAATAAAAATATTTACTTTGATTTATTATTAGCACTAAGCCCTGACATTTCTTTATACCGTAAAATTGGTTTGGTTCAATTCCATTCATTTAGAAAGCCACAAAAAAATCTACATTGAAACGTAATAATTAAGCTGAAACGTAACAAAAAAGCGAAAATTCTTATAGAAATCTCATCTTTCACCGAGGCTATGAGCAATCGTATGTGACTCAAGTTTCCAAAACAGGTGCTGATCGATGCACCAGTTAGTCAACTATCATGGAATAAATTTTCATAAAAATCGGGTAAATTTTTAATTTTGGACTTTTGGCCAGGATTTTCAGTCAAATACTCCACTGTGAGGCGATTGCTTCGTTAAAATGTAGAACAGTAGAAGCAATTTTCATCCGTCAAACCTTGACGAGCAACTATAGTTTGTTGTAGTTGCGAACTGTTAAATGAGAAATTTTGCATGACGGTTTTTTTTTTATTTTTTATTTATTTAAGCCTGATTGTTGAATATACGGCACTTGACAACAATTTTTATTTTCAAGGTAGACCGAGCAAAGCCGGCCAATAATGCAGCTAGTTCAATATAAATAGTTTTATCACGCATCTGCTCATGGTTTTCTATCCTTCCCTTTTTACCATTCTTACCGAACCTCTGCTTTCTTTTCCACGTTGCTTTCTTCCTAGCTCAAAATGAATTCCTCCGATGCAGTGCTGGGGAATCATAAATGTATTTCCAAGTTCTCCTATCTTATCTCATCCCCATTAAAACCTCTTTTCCCGATAATCGATGACATGTTTTCTCAAATAAAAGCATAAGTGCTCAATTATTCTCCCAACTGCCTGCTATCGCTGTTTGAGTTTTGTTGTGACAACACGCGCTTCGCCGATGATAAAGTCTTCCAGAACCCGCTGATAACAATTGGAAAAGAGGACACGATTTGTGTAGCATATTTAGCAGAAATTGCGCGGTTCTAGGCAAGAAGTTTTTGTCATTCATTACTGTTTGATATGTTTTTTTTTTCTCACATCGTATTGCGTCAACGGGAAAATTACTAAGTGTGAAATACACCGCCAGCTCAGTCATTTCCAGCCGAGGACTGCAGTTTCGTGCTTTTTAGCACTCATCAGCCCGGCATAGGAAAGTGACTGAGCTGGAGATGGAAAACCTCTTAAGGAAGCCAAGAGTGCCAAACAAACTGGTAGCTAATATAGAATTAGCGCAGACCAGACGAGTGACCGAAGCAATGGTTCGGTTCAACTCGAAGATTGAACGCAAGGCAAGGTATATTCAGTAAATAACCGCTCATTAGCCAGGGCTAAAGCAGAAATACGTGAAATACACCGCCAGCTCAGTCATTTCCAGCCGAGGACTGCAGTTTCGTGCTTATTAGCACTCATCAGCCCGGCATAGGAGAGTGACTGAGCTGGAGATGGAAAACTTCTTAAGGAAGCCAAGAGTGCCTTTCATGAATTTCATGTATTTCTGCTTTAGCCCTGGCTAACGGGCGGTAATTTACTGAGTACAAAGTGTGGTCTTAGTCCTTTTCGTTGCCAACGTCTCGATACTTTATCTCAGCGTTTTTCAACTTTTCCGCTCACACTGTGGGGTTATTAGTTATTTTTGTTAATATTAAATGATGTTGTTCTTGTTTTTAACATTTTAAATATTAATTGAGATCTACTAATATTCGGTGCAGCATTTGTTTAATATTAAGAAGATTTGTATTTTAAATAATTTGTACAGTTATTTAAGTGCATGCGGGACAAAGTGGATGGGGCAAACTGAAATAGCTCATTTCGTTTACTTATTCAATAACTTATCAAATCACTTGAGCTACCCCAAAGCAGAATGCTACTAAATTTGCAACTTACGTCGCAGAACAGATGCCTGAGCTGTAGAACAATGGGGTCGTTTCCAAAATTTTAAAAGTATTTTTCTCTGAAAGAGCATGCTTTTAAGCACATAGGATCTGACCATTTTTTTAAATAATTTATTTAAGTTTAATATTTAAAAAAATGTACTTAAATCGGCGCGCTTTCATTGTTTACACTTCTGTCGTGTGACATCACAAATGATGAAATGCCATTCAATGTTGCAGAACAAAATATTTAATTCGCATCTTTACTCACGTGTATTGGCAACGATAGGGTTGATAGCAAGCGTAGAGCGCAATTTTAATTCGCTGCTTGATTATCATAACGTGGAAAAGTAGTATAGAAAGATACGCCAAATTGTCTCATTTGTGACATCATAAAAACCACGCCTTGTTTGAAAAATTGGACATTATTTTTTAATTAATTTTATTTCGATGACTAAAAGTAGTACTTTTGACTGAAGAAAATCACCCCATTCTGTTCACAAATGTGAGAGAAACCTCTGAAAATAAATAGATTTCCTCTCATACTCTTGTATGAAACGGGGATTTTGATTTTGGGATCACGATTTGTGAGAATGGTCACGTCTCTACGTGTACAATGCTTGAAATACTTGCAGAACAATTTTGGTCTTATGATTTTACGTTGCAGAACCTCACAAAGTATTCTGCTTTGCGGCTTGAGCATTTATTTATTAATTATTTCATTTTCATTCCTTCATTTAATAATTCCTTTATTCATTCATTCACTTATTTTCTTATTCATTCAGTATTTTATTCACTCACTTATTTTTTCTCGTATACAGTCAAGTCCCGACTTACGCGAGGGATTCGTTCCAAGATTCCTCGCGTAAGTTGAAATTTCGCGTTGTGGAAAAATGTATGCTTACAAATTTTTTAAAGCATACCAAATACTTATCAACACCCCTCAAATTTCTCTAAAGCATTCCTTAACCAAACACTACAGTTTCTTGCATAAATAACTGAATTTTTACTTATTTAAAAAATAAAAAACTGTTATTCAACATGAAATACTTTAAGACGAACAAAATGAATGACCCATGGGAAGCGTAAAATTAAAATGAAAAGCTATAATAGTACAGCAGATACAGCAACAATATTTAAGAGTTAAAAAATGAAGATAGTGATGATTTATGCTCCATGATCAAATCGTTATTCTTATCTAATTCTACATTTTTAAATACGTTTGCTTCGCCTTTATATCGTTTCTATTTATGGCAACATCTCCTCTTCCTGACCTCTTTATTAATCCACAATACAAGAGCAGCATCCATTTTCATAAAATTTACTTTGCTAGACTCCTCTGCAAGCTTCGATATTGAAACTAAGTTCTGAACTTTTACGGATATCTTTTAGTTTTGACTTCTAATTGTACATATGGAAGATTCACTCATACTTATTGTCGCGCTACCGTCGAAGTTTTGTAGTTGTTCAAGCATATCGAGAATTTTAGCGTTTTTTATATTTTTTATAAGAAATTTTCTTTTTCTTCCCATCTTTACAAACTTTAGATGAAGATGACACCAAGGTGCCATTATATTTCAACAACTTTTATATTTAGAATGAAAAAAATGAGTAAATGAAAGATGCTGAGTGGTTATTTGATGCACTAGACTAGTTTCGTGTGGGGACTTTGGCTGTCAGTATGATGCTGAAAGGGATGCAATAACATTGGGCGAAAAATTCGTTACTCGTGAAAAATTCGCGTTATAGCCATTTCGCGTAAGTCGAATCGCGTTGTAGCGGGAGTCGACTGTATTATGTTAGTTAACTAATTTATTTTTTATTTGTTTAATTTATCCTTTGATTTTTATTTAATCATTCTTTCTTTTATTTACTCATTCATTTGAGCAAACATATCTTTAATACATGAAATACACCGCCAGGCAATTCCATCCGAGGACTGCAGTTTCGTGCTTATTAGCACTCATCAGCCTGGCATAGAAGTGACTGAGCTGGAAGTGGAAAACCTCTTAAGGAAGCCAAGAGTGCCAAACAGACTGGTAGCTAATACAGAATTAGCACTGATCAGACGAGTGACCGAAGCAATGGTTCGGTTCAGCTCGAATACATGAAATACGGCGGTGTATTTCATGTATTTTTGCCTTAGCCCTGGCTATAGGGCTTACTAAATATACCTGCCTTGCCTTCTGTATTCGAGTTGAATCGAACCATTTCTTTGGTCACTCGTCTGGCCAGTGCTAATTCTGTATCAGCTACCAGTTTGTTTGGCACTCTTGGCTTCCTTATGAGGTTTTCCACCTCCAGCTCAGTCGCTCCTATGCCGGGCTGATGAGTGCTAATAAGCACGAAACTGCAGTCCTCGGATGGAATTGACTGAGCTGGCGGTGTATTTCATGTATTTTTGCCTTATCCCTGACTATAGGCTGGTTGACTTACTAAATATATCTTTAATAATTAAATAACAGATAGTTCATCCGAAGAAATTTCATTTTTCGCTTTGCCCCGCATGAAAAAAAAAGGGGAAAACTTTCCACTTTTTTTTGGAGGTACAAAAAATAATGTTTCAGTGCAAGTTTTATTATTAAATATATTGTTTTTCCTTTTGAACCATAAGTTTTAAAGCAATTTGTTCATATTGAAAAATGTAATCTTCATCATTTCACTTTGCCCCACATTCCCCTACTTCCTTGCAACTCTCTGTTATGCCCATCACAAGAGCTATTGTTCACTTAGTTTTTAAATACATTTTTTTATACTATTATTACTGTATGCACTTACTACTCACTATTATGTATCGTTGTTATGAAGTGGCATCATGTTTAAAAAGTACTAGGTACTCATTTGTAAAAAATGAAGTTAATGCAGAAGTTTCTAATGAGTTGAACTTTTTCTAGATTATGCTGATTTAGAAGAAGACATCGCTGCTAGAAAACTGGAAGCTGAAGATGAGGATAAAGTTTTGAGAGGTAAGAATAAGATTTCGGATGTTACTTATACTGCCAGAAAAGTGAAAACTGTGTTGCAAAAGAAGCTTTTTATTATGACCAAAATTTTTGAAATATTAGATTTATTTAAGATTTGGGATGAACGACAGAAATCAGAAAATTCAAGCTTTTATTTTCTGTTTCTGCTTGAATGTTTATAGCATAAATATTTTCTAAAATAAATTTTAGTAAAAGGAAAGAAAAAAAAGTTATACGCACATTTACTTCTTTTTCTCTCATCATAATATTTGTAGGCCTTTCGTATTTTATTTTTTGCTTTAAGAACTTGATTTAGCAAATAGCATCACGGAATACAATACGTATCAGGCAGATTTAGATTTTTTAAAAATATTTCAGATCGAAATGTTCAATTCTTTAGCCAAAAAAACCTTTGAGATTTCTCGGAACGTACAGTGAAACTTGTGTATAACACTACTGTCTATAACAATAAACCTGTCTATAACGATATTTTCCGTGGTCCCAAACAAAATGTCACCATTATCAATCAAACTATCTATAACGATTTTTCGCCAAGTTGGCGACAAAACTTGGATCGAAATTAACAATGATTTCCTCCCAAAAAGGGGCAAAAGATCCCTTTTGGAGCATCCGAATGCAACGAAAAAGGAAGGTGTACAACTATACCCCACTAGGAGTCTACGTACCAAATTTCAACTTTCTAGGACATTCCGTTCTTGAGTTATGCGACACACATATGCACATACATACGTACATACAGACGTCACGAGAAGACTCGTCGTAATTAACTCGGTGATCGTCAAAATGGATATTTCATGTGTCTGTACGTTCCTAGGCACATATCCACGTGTGGTCGGGTTAAAAAAAAAAAAAAAAAAACTCAATTCATTTGGGGGTGAGCAAAAAGGAAATTAAGGCCGTGTTTGGGTGAAAAATTTTTCGCGAATACAATACTTCCTTTATTGTAAAAGGAAGTAAAAAGTGTTCCGTAGTACTTTCGAGGGAATGATTTTCATTTACTAACATAAAATATCTCAGCATAATTGAAAAGAAAGATAATCCAATTTTACTATTTTTTAAAGAAAAAACTAAGACAATTCCGGAATGAATTCGGTTCGTTTTTAAAAATTAAAAATTTTAGATTGTATTCCGTTAAGTTACTTAAGTGATGATGTGTTTCTCCACAGCTTACATTAATTCTTCCAATAATTGCATTCTTTTGTTCTTGTTATTAACGACAATGGGTAGAAATGAACGTGATTGAATAGCTACGTTCAGCGAAAATTTGAGAGAGCATATAGTTCAGTGGTCCAGCCTACGGCCCGAGAAGCTGCTGTGGCCCATTGTTTTGTTCTATGTCCAAATCTAAAACCCTGAGTTGTCAATGTTCCGAGTTTTTGAATCAAATGTTCAGAAATTGGTTTCTGAAAAACAGATGCAATTTATAAAATAAGCATTAAGTAATGAAAATAACAATGGGGTCGTTTCCAAAATTTTAAAAGTATTTTTTTCTGAAAGAGTATGCTTAAAAACATAGGATCTGATCATTTTTTAAATAATTTGTTTAAACTTAATATTTTTAAAAATTACTTAAATCGTATGCTTTTATTGTTTATACTTCTGCCGAGACATCACAAATAATGAAATGCCATTGAGTGTTGCCATCCACAGAACAAAATATTTAATTCGCATCTTTATTCACGTGTATTGGCAACGATAGGGTTGATAGCAAGCGTAGAGCGCAATTTTAATTCGCTTCTTCATTATCATAACCTGGAAACGCGATAGAAAGATGCGCCAAAGAGCATCATTTGTGACGTCATAAAGACCAAGCCTTGCTTGCAAAATCGGACATTAAAAAAAAAAATAATTAAAAAATAACTGTTCTAAAAATGAAAGTATTTTCTGGGTCCGTGTTTTTTTTTTTTTTTTTTTTTGCTTATTCTATGAATTTTAGTGACTAAAAGTACTACTTTTGACTGAAGGAAACAACCCCATTCTTAAGATAAATAAATACCTTTGCGCGAGAAAGCAAAAAAGAAATAATAACGTCAAAAAGCACAAATTGCAGATTACTGCAGCACAAATTGCAGAAATCTGCAATTTGTGCTTTTTGACATTATTTCTTTTTCTATTCTTTTTCTAAAAATAATTCTTAATTTTTAACTTTCTTTTCTTTCCCATGTTAAGATTTTCAAAAAATATTTCAGATCGAAATGTTCAATAATTTCGTCAAAATAACTTTTGGGACCATATTCTTTTAAAACATGTTAAATGTTTTGAAATTTTATGACCCGCGAGAATGATTGCAATATCCGGTGCGGCCCTTGGGTAAATAAAGGTTGTGCGCAGCTGATATTATAAGTTAATAAATTAATGAATTTGAAAATTTATCGCTATCTACAGTATTGATTTAAAACTATTAAATTTAACAAAACTCCCACAGGAAAAAAAATAAATAAATAGAAATAAAAATAATAATAAAAATGAACTCTTGAGACGAGTGTCTTGGTTCTCTGAACTGAAAAAAAGGAAGAAAAAAAAAAGATCACCTTTTGGGTTTTCAGTTTTTGATGTTAAAAAAACAGATAAAATCAAGGACCATTATTCATGACTTTGACCTTTGAATACACGTTTTCAAAGAACTTTCATCAAAAAATGGAAGAAAGCTCAGGAAACATAATCTTTGAAGAACTAAACCCAAGTTAGCTTAAACAGTTGTCATAATTAGTAGTTTACCGTTACTCATGCCTATGCCTTGCTCTTACTGAGTGCGTTCGAGCAACTATGGTAATGCTTACCCGTGGGTGTATGCTTTCACCTTGAAGTTACTAACTGTTCAGAAAAAACATATGTACAGGCATGAGCGTAGCCAGGATTCCCGTTAGAGGGGCAAGCATAGGAGCAACAAGATAGTGTTTTTTAGTTACTGCCCCCCCCCCCCTACTACGAATCTCGGAAGTTGCTTGAAATTATAGTCCTCCTTTCCCTCCAATAAAGATACTACTTTATGCAATTTTTTGCTAAGATGAGGGCAGAAAAAGCGGTTATGTAGCTCTCCCTCGGAAATGTTTCGAAATGGAAGTACTAAAGTTGCAATTCAAATTATCTTTAATGACATTTCGAAAAAGCGTGGGAGTTGGGGAGTTTCTCTTTTAGGGAGGTCCAGCTGCCCCTCCCCGCTCCCCATCTGGCTACACTCATGTGTTCAGGAATTGCGAGTCGCCCGCTAGCGTTTTTCACCGCCAGCAATTTACTAGCGGAACGAGAATTTTTAGTTAAATAAAATGTCTTCCTTTAGCGAAAATTGGCAGTGTCTTGAAAATTTATTCTGGTAAACCTAGCGATTTGCTCCCTTGAGACGTCAGCAGCGATGAAAACAGCGGTTAAGTGTCGTTTAAGATTATTTTTTTTTTAAGAGAGAAAATAAATCTATATCAAGAAAAATAGTAACTTACCCCATGTTTTTGACCATGCTCTTTCAGATTTTTTTTTTTTAAATGGGAAACAGTCCAATTAACTCTTATGATCACACGAACTAAAATGTTACAAAATATTGACTTAAATAGCTGTATAAAGCTCTTAATCTCTTGATAAATTTTCCCTTTTTCGAGGAATTTTTCTCAATCGAATCTTAATGAGTTCAAAAATTACGAACTGTTCATTCACAGGTCGAACAACCCTGCTTGTGGTCAGGATCCACTTAATTATTCTGATTTTTTCTTTCTTTTTTTAAAAACATTTTGTGAACAATAGCGGAAAGCTTAAAATTATCGAGATAAAAATCTGTAAGAAAATATTAGCGACCTCTTTTTGAGTCTGAAGCCACTTCCTGTTCTTATATCTCTTTCTTCGTGGTGATATCCATCAAACATTCCGAAACTTGATTTCCGATCTTTTTCGCCCTTGCCTGTCAAAACAGATGAATGTTCGGAATTCCGTCAGAAAACATACTTTGAATATTTGAAGCCCGTGGCGGGTCAAGGCCGAACGCAACTTAAGTGTCGGAGATGTGTTAAACGCTAAAAGCTACGAACTGTTATTATGAAGAACGTATTTATTGTTTAACTTCCGTGGTTTTACGCAACTGTTAACAGGACAGATCATATCTTTGTAAAAAAAATTCTTGCTATGTGTTGTTTATTCTGAGCCCGAAAGCGGTACTTAGGGCTCTTTGATTTTCGTATAAACGGTTTTGCGAACGTAAGAATACAATGCGTACAAAAACGCTGAAAATACATTTGAACTTAGTTTTAAAAATACAAAAAAAAATATGTTGACATTTTATTCTACCCTTTAAAAAAAAGATAATTTTCAGTGATGCTTTTTCAAAACTTAATGCAGGATATTTTTGAAGTTTTTCAAAATGTTTTCAAATTATTTTTATTGCAACAATTTATCGCCGATCTTCCATCAGCATTTTGAAAATGTAAATTGCTCGCGGAAAATGCTTTTTAAAAAACTGGCACAACTTAAGATTGGTAAAAAAAATTTTAATTTACAAAAATCAATCTTTCAATTTTGAACCTTATAAGAATAAAATAGTGCAAGTCCGGAATCTTGAATCCTCTTTCTTGACTTCGGACACTCGCTTGCCTCGTCCTTATAATTTGTTCTCACGTTGCTTAACCACGTCTGGAGCACGTTTGCAATTTTAAGTTCTTCCTGAGCTGGACGAGCTTACTTTTCCGTGTAACGCTTCAAAAATTTGTAAAACTAGCTATCTGTCTTGTTCTCTCGTTTAACTGAAAACTTAAGGGAAGAGGACAAAAAATTTGCGTGTTAATATTGTGACTGACTTATCCGGACGGGCTACATAGGTTTTCGGTTTTGTTTTAATTTTTAGCACAATACATCAGATTTTTAATTTGTGCTAATTGCAGGCTAAATTCGCGTAGGTGGAGTTGAACCGAGTTGGCCTCGACCTAGTTTACATCTTTAGGTTCGTGGTTCGTGCAGCATTTTCTTAACTATTTAAAAACAAATAAATAAAATTCAAAAATAGTAAATTAATATAATATTTCCTATGTATAAATGCAAAACAAAAACAGCGTGTATTTTTCGCAGTTTATGGTGAAGAAAACTGACACTTGTTGATATCTTAAAAGCATATATTTCATCACACTTATGGAGTACAAATGAAAGGTTCACAAATTCGCTTCTTAAAATGCTTTCTAGTAAGTTTAGGGGAAGATTTCGATAATTGGGAATCTGGTGATCTTTCTTCATTGGCGTCAATTTTTGGCTTCAGCTCCTGCGCGGGAGATATTTTTCGATGCAAATCAAAATAATGAGAACTGAAACATCTATTCACATCGAGTTGCTATAAATCAGCAGGGTTACCAAAATAAAATTAGTTACGCCAAACATGAGACGACCCCGCCAGATTCCCAGTTATCGAAATATCCCCAAGTTTAGTTTTGATTAAACTATTAACATTTAATTGTTGTACAAATTCTAGTTGTGAGTACTGTTTGACCATCGATTACATGGAAAGGCTGATATCCGGTTTATAGGCGGAAATGGACGTATCCATTAGTTTATAGGGGTGTTAGTTGATTTGCTACAGATGTGCCCTTTTGCCTCTCTATTATTTAGCCTTAGTTTTGTAAAAATGAAAATTTGCTCACAGCAACATTTTTTAAATCTAAAGTATATTCGATCTATATTCTCACGGCAAAAATGAACTGATTTATTTATTCACAACAAAGTTTTGAGCAGGGCTGTGGAGTCGGAGTCGAAGAGTCGGAGTCGGATAGATTTTGGGGTAAAGGAGTCGGAGTCGGAGTTGTTCAAAAACATGCCGACTCCGACTCCAGGCTTATTTTCTTTCCTTTTCACTGATTCTCCTTGCAATTTTTAAAAACTGACTACCAATTGGTTCGATTACATGTATAAAAAGATACTAATGAGAAAATAACAGCCGTTATGGCAATCAGCTAGCCTGAGTGCTTACCGAACTTTCTGTAGCCGTCCCCTAGTTTGCTTGCTTTTGAACTGAACTAATAGCAACTGTCAGCAAACGATTTTGTTGCCTAACATTTTCAATTAATCACTTTCAAATAAAAATAGAAATATAGTGTTTTGTTCGATCTCAGTTATAAAATAGTAAAAGAAATGTAACAAATTAGTAAGTCGAGGCCCGTAGCTAAGGTTGAAACGTTTAAGGGTGATCGGTAAATTCAAAAAGTTATGGCGCGAAAGCACGAATTCAAAAGATTCGATGAAATAATCTCATGTTTTTTTTTTCTTTATTAAGACTTATTATTAGTGATTACAACACTCAATAATTGCAGTTAATCTTAAAATCTTCATATTAAGGTTAATCTTAAAGCAGCCAATAAAATGTAAATTAAAAATTTAGCGAAGAAGAAATATAGGTATAGTAAAAGCTATTCGTATAAATTTGTATACCCCCGCATTTTGTGTAAAATTAGCTCCTGACGTATATGTGCCCTATTTTCGCTGAAATTGCCCCATTGATGAAATATAATTAAAAACATATTCGCGAAAATTTTCAGAATTAAAATATTCATATTTTTTTTATAAACTCTGAAATTAACTTTTGGTGTTATCTACCAGATGGGTGTCACCCGGAGCAACCACCCCCTCTCAAGAACTTGGATTTAGAAAAAAAGCTTTTTTTCTCTCAAGTTACAGCTTTCAAAAATTGAAAGCACACGATTTGATCAATATCAATTTGTTAAACATTAAAGGGGGGCAAATTACAGATAATCCTTTTCAAATTTTTTAAAAGGGATTTTTATGTCATCTCACTTTTTAACTCGTAACTATTGGAAAATTTGATTTTTAAATTGTATTTCTAACGTTGTATGCGTCTTAGGTTTACAATAAAAAGCAAAATGCGAAATTTTCATAAAAAGTAATTAATATTTAAATCTTTGTTTAGAGGTTTCCCCCCTTCCCCTGAAGGGAGAGAGGGAGTTGAAAAAATACAAGTAAAAAAATAAAATAAATCCGGAGTCGGAGTCGGGGTCGGAGTCGGCCATTTTCCTTCCGACTCCGCAGCCCTGGTTTTGAGCTTACCATTTTGATTTTACGTTCCTGAACGAAATGAAAATATTTTCTTTTCTTTTTGTTGCTTCCATTGTAACTATTTTTGTTTTCCCTTATTTTATTTTAGAGAATGCAATAAATGAATTAGGCACTAGTTACCATTATAAAAAGCGTGCATCAAAATCCCATCGTTATTTTCCCTTCTCCCCTGCTAGATTAATTCAGCTGGAATAGTCTTTACTTGGCAGATTGGCCAAATTACATACAATCCGCGGTCAAACTATAATGTTACTGATTCGAAAGCGGTTAAATCGTAAATGTTCCTGGGGATTCTTTAGGAAATGCTTTGTTACCACCTTTGAGATCGTAATCCGTTGGTTATGAACTCTGTATTGTAGTCTTTTAAAAAGCTGGCTGGAATATTTCAAAGTTTGGGCCAATATCTACCCCATTATTTCGGATCAAGTTGATTAGTAGATGTGAAGTTTACGTTGAACCAAACGTTCGTCCTCACGCCACCCCTCCTCGCTTATTACAGTACATATGTCTTTAGCAAATCAAAAAATAAACTGAATAATAAAGATTGAAATTGATATGCTTAAGTGTCGGAATTTTTTACAGTTACATCTCGGGCTATATTTCTGAATCCATCAATTTTTAGGAGCGATGCCTGAGCAATTTTTAGCGGATGTAAAGTTTAGGTTCGTGGTTCGTGCAGCATTTTCTAAACTTTTTCAAACCGTACGACTTTTTCAAAACAAATAAACAAAATAAAGAAATAATTGGTAAAATAGTCCCAAAATGTATAAATGCAACACAAAGACACCGTGTATTTTTTTGCAGTTTGTTGTAAACGCTTTTTTTTCTCTTCTTTCGTTTAAAAGAAAGAGAGAAAGCAAGCTATCTCTCTGTCAACTACCTCTCTGTCTTAAAAATTAACCGTGAAAGAAATCATGCAAATTACAACCACTAACGGATTTTCCCAAAGAAGCAATAAATTTAAAAGCTGGGCTCAAAACGTCCAGTCCATCGCCCAGATGCAAATAAAACCTCCTCCAAAATAAATCTCAACCTGGCGCATTGAACGAGAAGGGAGAACACACCCAAAGGTAAATAATTTTATAATCTCCGCCCGTCAAGCCCCCGAAAATAGAATAATCCGTCGTCCTACAATGTAATAAGGCATAAAAACGACAGCGCTCGGCCTGTTTGTTTATTTTCTCTCTCTCTCTCATTGTTTGAAAAGGAGATCGACTTTTCGTCCGGATCGTCAAGAAATTTGCTCGTCGGCGCCATCACATTCGATACCTTCGGACCACGCCTAGGTAGACTGTTTTCTTAAGTGTCGTCGAGGGAGGAAAAAAAAAAAAAGAAGACGGAGTAAAATAACAAACGCTTTAGGTGGGAAAGATAAAAAATTTGATATAAAATAATAATATATCTCTGTATAAAGCGGCGATAATATGAGCAGGGAGGGGAGAGAAAAACCCTTTTGCATGATGCCTACGCAGCGTTAGGCAAGGTCGTAAAAAGACTCCGCTCGGGAGAGTGCAGGCTGAAGTGAATGCCATATTTGGTCACTAATGGGTCGGCAATGAAGCGAAACCTACAGCACAATACTCATTTGCTAGGGTCATAGTCAAATCAAAGGATTACAGTAACGGCTGATCAATCATAATCTCAGCAGGCGTTGCACTGCAAATTGCTTGAATCCATTGACGGACAAACTAGATTTATGTCTCTAGTCGTCTAGCGTACACCCCCGTTTTATTCTTCTCGACAAACTTTTTGTCCAAGTTGTGTCCGTTATCAGTAATGGGGGTAGACCGGGGCACGTTTACGCAGTGCCCTTTTTCCAAAAAGAATTATAACTGGAGAGCCAACAGTCATAACAGATTGGTGCTGCTCCCTAGCAAATACAGTCGGACCTCCATATATCGAAGTAGGAAATTGTCGGAAAAAAATTCGATATATAGAAACGATCTTATTTTGTCCTAAAAGTGTCCTAAAACATTAAAATTGAAACTAATTTACGTGTATGAAATCCAATTTCAAATTAATACGAGCATCGGATTAAATACAAATTAATAATTAAAAAAAATAATAGAAATTACATTTTTACGCCTTCATACTTCAATTCAACTTGATCCGCAACATGAGGGGATTTTCGTTTTGACAATGTAATCGAAAGAAAAGTAAAAAATCAATCTACCTTATTTTTGAATGATTTTTACTGCAGCTAAAATGACTAGGAATGCTAATCAACAGACAAAAGGGAGAACTTGAAACTGATTTTACAATGTTACCTGTTACAACTAAGATTTGAAATAAACTTGAGGGAATTTAAGAACTTCAGAACGAAACAACGACCTATCTACACATCCCTCAACTTCAGATTCCTTATGAGTTTCGTAGCAACCTTAAGTGAATATAATTTTCTCCCCTAACCTTCATTTTTCATGAGACAAACAGTCTAAATTGGAAAAAAAAAATCTACGAATGTCTCGAAAAAAATTCGATATATAGAGATTTTTTCGATATATAGAAACAGGTTTTCTATATAATGAACATAGAAATTTGCTGGGATTTCGATGTATAGGAAACTTCGATATATGGAGGTTCGACTGTATATTCACACATTTTTGAGCATCAGTCGAGCTTCGATCTAGCATGCAGAAAAAATAATCTATTTTCTACCAAATCGAGTAAATTTTGAGTTGAACGTTTTGAATAAATATAACTTAGTTTAGAAAGATCAAATATATAAAAATTAGCAGAATTTTATTCTTTTTTGAGAACTGTGCATGAATCGAAATGTTATTACATTTTTTTGCACGGGCCTAATGTCCGGACCCCTAGATTCTAGATTCCGACTAGGCTGACATTGCCTCTCGTCGGGCCTGATTATGCAACAGCCGCGGCCGTTGTTGTCGTTGCGATCTAAGTAAGAAATTAGTAAAAGCAATGATTTCTATTTGCAAGTTTGTTATCAGTGGTGCACGAAATGCTGGTCTTTCCAAATCACTTAATCAGAGTAATTACATATTTGCCCTTCCGCAGTTCAAATATTACAACATTTAAGGTTTTTAAATACACTTCGTACATATCAGTTAAGTTGGTTTTTTTAAGAATAAAAACACTATTGAATTATATGATGACTGAAGCAATTTGGGTCAACTAGATCTAGATCATTGAGCATAAGAAAACGAAAACATGTTGAAATGAGCAGCCATTGTGTCTTTAATACCAAGGCAGCGTTATACGTACCCAGTTCGAACCAGCCATTTCTAACAAGAAACCGCGAAATAGAACACTTCTAGTATAAAGGGTAGTGTTACTAAGTGGTTTTCGTTAATCTAAAGTAATTAGGACGAATTAATGAAACGTTATTTCTTGAATACGATGCTGTTTAATTGTATATCGTCGAATGGCGTGGTTTCCTTCAGTCAAAAGTACTACTTTTAGTCATTGAAATGGATAGAATGAGCAAAAAAAATTACATGGACCCAGAAAATAATGTCATTTTCCCAACAGCTTTTTTTTTAATTAATTTTTTTCAATGTCCGATTTTTCAAACAAGGCGTGGTCTTTATGACGTCACAAATGATACAATTTGGCGCATCTTTCTACTACGTTTCCACGTTATGATAATCAAGCAGCGAGTTAAAATTGCGCTCTACGCTTGCTATCAACCCTATCGTTGCCGATACACGTGAGTAAAGATGCGAATTAAATATTTTGTTCTGTGAATGGCAACATTGAATGGCATTTCATCATTTGTGAAGTCTCACGACAAAAGTGTACACAATGAAAGCGCACCGATTTAAGTATTTTTTAAATATTAAACTCAAATAAATTATTTAAAAAAGGGTCATATCCTATATTTTTAAACATGCTCCTTCAGAAAAAAATATTTTAAAAACTTTGGAAACGACCCCATTATGTGTTCGGAATGATTTGGTGAATGGAATATTTTCTGTCCAATTAAACTTTCGCACAAACGTGCGCACATACAAAACCTCTTACTGTTCACCTCTGAGAAGCTGAGTTATGACCTTGAGCAAGTCCATTTCTTTCAAGGGAGAGCAATCAGTAAGAAGCGGAATTGTTATTCGCTGAGTTGAGCTACCATTGCGACCCCTTTATTTGCGAGAAGATCCTATACCGCTTGCTACTTCTCACCTGAATTATATTGTTCGCCAAATGGGCAATAACACTGCAAACTAAATCCACAAGCAGTGTTGCCAGATGGTGAAATCCAGATTTCCCCAATTTCCTTCCAACTTTTCCCCAAAAAGCGATGTTTTCTATCAAAATTCCCCAAATTCAAAAATTATTTTTCCACTTATATTTTCATAAAATGAATCGACTTCCTCTGATATTTTTGTCTCTTGAAAAAATCCCCCCCCCCCCCAAATTGCCAAATTTTCTTATAAAATTCCCCATTTTTTTTCTTCCCATTTTCGCTTTTTTTCTTTTTTTGTTTTCTTTATCTTTTTTTTAATCTTTACTAATAATAAAGCTGAAAGTCTCTCTGTCTGGATATCTGCATCTCTGCCTGTCTAGATGTCTGTGACGTGCATAGCGCCTAGACCGTTTGGCCAATTTTCATAAAATTTGGCAAAGTTAGTTTGTAGCTTGGGGGTGTGCCCCTCCAAGCGATTTTTCGAAAATTTGATTTTGTTCTTTTTCTATTCCAATTTTAAGAACATTTTCCCGAGCAAAATTATCATAAGATGGACGACTAAATTACCAAGTTATCATAATGTGAAATCGTAACGATGGCAAGCGAATTTTCGAGAAATTCATCATGCATGTTTTGTAAATATACAGGGGAACCAAAATACCTTTTAATTTTCTACTATGGGCAAAGCCGTGCAGGTGCCACTAGTCACATAATACAAGCGCCTGATCGAGAGATAAGAAATAGCCAAATGTTTTTTTTCTACTCGCATTTACTAGGTACTCTGCTTCTGTATGTACATTTAAACTATGAGTTTTGTATACTTTTATCCAAGAACATTCTTCATCAGACTTATTTTTGCCTGTTTCACGTATCAACTAGTTACTCACACAGAACATTAATGTGAATTTCGTAGCATAATATTCCACATAATGCGAAATGCGAATTCCATAAAGTTGAGCAAAGCTAAACCAATGCTGTTTGATACAAACAACATAACTACCAGATTTCAAGACGTGAATTTAAATACAAAAATTTTTTTTCCCCGAGGTTTTTTCCCCCCAGGTTTTCCCCAACAGAAAAATTTTTCCCCAAAGAATTCCCCTCAAAACCCATTTCCCCAAAATTTCCCCAGAGAGCATCAGATTTCCCCAAAATTTCCCCAGAGAGCACCAGATTCCCCCAAAATGGGGAAAATTTCCCCAATCTGGCACAACAAATGGAATTGTTTCATCGGTCGGGCAGCGGAGCTCAATTTGCCAAAAATGGACAGTACAAATTCTTGTGACTTCAGAAGTTGACATACTATGGGTGAATTAGTAAGGTGAGAATTGCAGCCAGTTGGTTGAATTGCTGGACAAGGACAATTGGTTTTTATTTCTGGTTAATGAAATCTTGGATGTCGGTAAAAGGTTCGTTACATTCCTAGAGCACCTAGTTTTGAAGATGTCTGTGATTCTGATAACCTGGTTGAGTTCTTTTGCGTAAGAGGGGGAGCTCCTTGAGCAAGCTTGTAGGAGAAAAAAGACGGTTTGTTAAGCACCGTAGAACTCTTCCTGAATTGGCTATCAAGTGAAAAAAGGGAACTCATATTAGTTCATAAGCGGATACAAAGGGCGGATAAAAGTTCATAGGGGTCATGACGCTCCCCCCCTAAACCGTCGACAGTAGTATTCGTCCCACATTGAGTTCAAACACTTCTTTACTAATAATAAAGTTGAAAGTCTCTCTCTGTCTGGAGGATGTCTGGATCTCTGTGACGCGCATAGCGCCTAGACCGTTGTGCACCTCGAAGCGATTTTTCGAAAATTCGATTTTGTTCTTTTTCTATTTCAATTTTAAGAATATTTTCCGGAGCAAAATTATCATAAGATGGACGAGTAAATTACGAAATTATCATGACGTGGAATGGGAGAGCGAATGAACATAGCCAATTGGCGAGAAATTCGTCATCCATTATTTGTAAATGTACAGGCGAACCGAATGACCTTTTAATTTTTCAACTACGGACAAAACCGTGCGGGTACCGCTAGTAATGAACAAAACGAAAAAGATTTCAGTGATATATTCCACTCATTGATTATTTTTGAAAGTCGATATGTGAATTACTACTTCTTTTCAGTACTTATGATACTAAGCAGCAACGTTTATGCCCTATTGTGTGCCTCATCTCTGACAGCAGAGTTGATGCTTTTTATTGACATTCAAGGAGTTTCAGAAATTTTTCATACTCACAAATAAAGGTTCGTTCATGCGGAGGGGGAGATGCAAGGGCAAGGGCGGATTCAGGGGAGGGTCAACTGACCCCCCCTGTGATGAAAAACACTTTCTCTATTATTTTTTTCTAAACTTATTATTGTGGAATGACAATTTTTAGTTCCTTAAAACTAGTATAGGTAATCAATTAACAAGGGATATGAGTTAGAACAGAACAAGGAGTAGTTTTTAGGTTTTCTAGAAATTAGAAGCTAAAGTGGTGAGTGACCTTGCAGACATAATTGAAGAAAATATAAAGAAATGTAATTTAAAAAATAAAAAAACGCCACTGAACGGTTATGCTGTAATTTGGCTGAAAATTTTAAAGTGCACAAAAGGAGCGAAACTTGCTTTTTAAATGCATGCTCTACATAAGTTCACATATTTTTGCATTGTAAAAGGATTTCGAAACGCGTATCTGCAATGTTTTGCAAATTTATTATTTGAATACATGTACAGTTAATTTACTAGAATGTCATAAAATATATTAATAGATATGCTATATTTTGAATAAGGTTCAAATTATATTTAGATTTTCATCCACTGAAACTTGACCCCCTTACAAAAATTTCTGGATCCGCCCCTGGGGGGGGGGGGGCGTGACACGCACGTGAATTCTTTGTTTTAACGAGGCTGTACTGCATCCAGTAACTCGACTGTTTTTCTGGTAAGACTCATTTTAGGAGAATGAAGAAACGAAAAAGTGGTAAACAATTAAAGCTAGCTACTGGATTTTAGGGTTAATACAGTGGAGTCAGCGTTAAAATTTCAACCATCAAACTATCACCAAACAAGCAAATTACTTCGTTCAAATGTAGAAGCAATTTTCACCTGTCTTACCTTGACGAATTTTCTAGTGAACAAAATAAAAGCAATAAAAATGACGAAAGAAAACATTTTCTGTTGTTTTCTCGGAATGTCTAATAAAATTCTGAAAAATTGAATTCCCCCGACTGCATTCCAAAGAGTTGTACTTAACAAGCTTTCATTAGAGTTGAAATTCAAGTTTGCATGTACATTGTAAAGAACTTCATTTTAAGAACTAAACGAGATCTCTTTTCTATACATGAGCAGTTTCATTGTTTAACAAAAGGTTGCATCACTTTAACTGCTTTGCATATTACACGATCAATTGTTGATGCAGAACTTAATTATGTAGGGCAAAGTGAACGAGCGCTCAAAACTCGCTTGAAAAGAATTCAAATTTCACTACAATAAAGTATATATATTTAAAAAAGAGTGATGGAATTCCAACCACACATTCATAAAAATTATGCGAAAATTTCAAAGCAGGTAAAATTGAATAAAAATAAATATCCGTATGAACCTTGAATTTCTAGAATTTTCTCATATTTGAAGGAAGTTGCTTATTTTATTTTGTTAATGATTTAGCTTATCACTTTTTTTCCCCTGGGCAGTGTGCTAACTTGTTTTACTGATTGCTTTTATATATATATATATATATATATATATATATATATATATATATATATATATATATATATATATATATATATATATATATATATATATATATATATAATTTAATAGGCCATATTTTAGAGGATCTTCGGTGATTTTTTTGTACTATATTAAGTATCAGCTTTTGTTTTAGATTCTTCGTATGATTATTTTATGAATAAGTTTTACTATTTCTCTCGAATAACTCATTTGCTTGCACCAGTGGAGCCCAAACCTTTTCTGACCAAGGGCCACACTTCAGATTACAATCATTCTCGCGGGCCAGAATACAAATAAAATTTCAAAATAATTCCTTCTTTTCGAAATTCCATGGGAAAATATGGAAAAGGAAAGAAAAATACGAACCAATAATTAAGTTGTTTTTCCAAAATTTCAAAAGTATTTTTTTCTGAAAGAGCATTCTTAAAAACATAGGTGTAACCATCTTTTAAAGTATTTGACAACTAAGTTTAATATTTTTTTAACAATTATTTTAATCGGCGCGCAGATTCACAGATTCAATTTCATTTTTTCCGCTTCCGCGTATGATATCATAAGTGATGAAATGCCCTTAGCCATTGTTGCCAACTTTGGAGAAGCAATTTGAGGAACATCTGTGGTCATTTTGAGGAGCATTTTAAATTTTGTGGTGCAGCTCGGTATTTTGCATAAAATTCAATAAAATAAACGAGAACCACTTATCTAAAATTGGTTTTGAGCTTTGATAAAAAATTTAAGCACTAGCATAAAAAATAAAAAACAGCTTTAAACACTACGTCATGCTTGAAAACGCTCGGCCGGGAAATGCGGAGCAAAATATAGGTTTTTTTTTTTTTTTTTTTTTTTGCGGAGCAGTTGGCAACCCTGCATTAGCTCAAAGCGCAATCAGTAAAACGTGCCTACAACGATACTGTTGGGAACTGAAAAATATTGTTATAGACAGGTTATCGTTTGTAGGCAGTTTGATTAACAGTATCGTTTTAGACTTGTTTTACTGTATTATAATTTGCAATTATTTTAAAACCAATGCCTCTGAGGAGTATTTTCACCCCCCCCCCCCCTTGCTGCGCCACTGTGCTGGGATAAAGAAAAATATCGTTATAGACAGGTTTATTGTAATAGACAATATTGTTATGCACAGGTTTCACTGTATTTAATTTGCTTCTTTATTCTCATGTACTGGCAACAGGGTTAATAGCAGAGTATAAACAATAACTCTTGAGAAAATAAAAGTTTTTTTCTAGATCCATGTTATTTATTTATTTATTTATTTATTTATTTATTTTTTTTTGCTTGTTCTACCAGTTTCAGTGACCAAAAGTAGTAAAGTTCAGTAGTTTTGACTGAAAGAAACACTCCCATTGTTGTTATCATTATTTGATGCTATTTTATTAAATGCATGTTTTTCAGCAGGTTTTTTATATATTTGCTCCAGATTTGTGACATTGTTACTAATTGTGCTTTTCACAGAGGTGCCCATCCCTCCCCTTTAGAGCAAAGGCACACCCCCTAAATATCACGAGACCCACCAAAGAAACAGCCTCCCCCAAATGTGAAAAATACCTCTCACAACACCCCCCCCCCCCTCCTAAAAATTTCAATGGCGCAGTCTGCGCCACGAGCCCCCTAGGTGGGCACCCGTGCTTTTCGGATTGTAACATTGAACATAATAACGGACCACACGGGTCAAATTCGACGGCTGGATGTGGCCTGCGAGCAGTAGGTTAAGCACCATTGGTTTACACAGAATTCGTTCCATGTAATTCCGAAGTGCGTGCATGGAATTTTCGATGCAAATTTCGACATTGCCTTCATTAATTTTTTATTCAAGTGCTAAAGATTCCCCCCCCCCCTGAGAAACTCATGTTTTAGACCTCAGTAAAAATATTTTTCTATATTAATAGAGAAGAGACGACAGAGATCGATTGTGATCGTCTCCCTTGACAACGATGCTGCATGTGACGACTTCGATGAATTCTCCCGAACTCCGTAATAAAGTAAATACCTTCGGAATTCCATCGAAACAGCGAAATTCTCCCCAAAAAAATTTTTTAATGAGTTAAATTCCGGGGGGAAAAAACCTTCTGGTAGAACGACCTCGATCGCAAAAACGAAACATTTTCATGCACGTGTATAAAAAGTTGTGTATGAGTGATCATTTTTGAAAAATGTTTCTTTCATGTTCTTCCTTTTAAAAAGGGTATTTCACAAGAAATGCAGTAAAACAGTCCTGATTTTTCTCAGAACAGTCTGAAATCGTACAAAGTCTCACTAATTTTACGCATAAGTCTGCGTACACATAAACTTAATTAAGAAATACCTACTTGTATTTTAAAAGCCCCTTTTACACTCAATGTTTTGTCTCTAAATTTATTTGTGGAAAGTCTCCTTAATTTTACGCATAAGTCTCCCGAATGTTCATCTTTCAATGTTAGAAGCTATGAACGGTGGCGTAGCCATGGGGAGGGGGGAGGATAGGGGCTCTTACCCCCGCCCCCATGAAACAACAAAATTATATGTATGAACAGACATGCAAGAGCCTAAAATTGTGCTTTTCGGACATTAATTTAGAAAAATTACATCCAATTCCCCCCTAGGAGCGTGCACAGGGGGGAGAAGGGACCCCTGTTGTCCCGGGCCCGAAGGGGGCCCAATATTTTTATAACTAGGGGTAAAAGTTTAGGACAAACAATATCGAGGGGGCCCGTCACAAATGACGGGCCCCAAAGTTTCTTTGCATATCCCTGTCTCTCCCCCCCCCCCTTATGAAAAATTTCTCGCTTCGCCACTGGCTGTAATCTAATAGTCTTGCGTTTCCTGCAGGGCTGCGGAGTCCGAAGAAAAATTGCCGACTCCGACTCCTAGATTTTGAAAGCATCGACTCCGGCTTTTTTATTATTTTTTTTTTCCAAATCGCTCTTCCTCGTGGGAAGGGGGGGGGGGGAGCCCCTAAACAGAGATTGAAACATTAATTCCTTTTTATGAAATTTTCGCGTTGTATTTGATTGTAAACCTAAGATGTATTCAACGCTGAAAACTTAATTTTTAAATCAAATTATCCAATAGTTGCGATTTCTAAATTGAGATTACTTAAAAATCCCATTAAAAAATAAATAAGATTAATTTGCTCTCCTTTAATGTTTAACTAACAGATGTTGAGATAAATAAATACCTTTGTGCTGAACAGTAAAGTAAGAAAAACAACGTTAAAAAAAGCACAAAAATAGTCGAAATGGACTCAGCACACCTCAAAGCGTTTGAATCTGTCAAAATTCGAAAATCTGCACGAATCCAATACTTTCTTCTATGTATTAGATATAGAAGAAAATGAAAATAAGCAAACTAGGGGACGGTGTAGGTAGCTGTCACAGAAAGCTCGATAAACAATCAAGCCGGCAGGTTGCCACAATGACAATCATTTTCTTATTAGTAGCAGGTAACCAAATTAATAGGTAGTGAGTTTTTTTAAAAAAATGCAAGGAGAGTCAGAGAAAATTAAAGAAATAAAAAAACCCGGAGTAGAAGTCGGCATGTTTTCAAATGACTCTGACTCCGACTCCTTTACCACAAAAACAGTCCGACTCCGACTCCACAGCCCTGGTTTCCTGCAGTATTTCGGAGTGGTTAAACATGGCGTCAGCACGAGGGCTCGCCCTGACTTCGGGTCAAAATGGGATACAGCGTTTTATCTTTTCCTTTTCAACGGTCATCAAGTCTGATCTACATGCTGGACACGCGCATCTCACCCGGAATATTTACATTTTGGACCTCACCCCTCCCCCCCCTCCCGTTTTTTTTTCTTTCCTTCCTCCTAACCACCTCTGTGAGAGACGACAGGGTGACCTGAAATCAATTGAAGCGATCGACGGCGGCGGGACTTGAGAGAAGTTTTCTTTTTCGAGCGATTAAAGATTCGGTATCGATGAATGAAAGCCGCGGGGTAAACGGGTTTTTGTGTTGTCTGCTCTGCCAGACTCTTTTGTTCCGCCGGATTTGCATAGCAAGAGAAAAAGCATTGTAATCCGAGTTGCGTCACGTCCTCGGAATCGAGTTACTTTGCATGTTCAAATAATTAAGTCATTCTTTCTTCGGAATGGGGTTGTTTCCTTCAGTCAAAACTACTACTTTTAGTCACTGAAAGGGCCTTGACAATTTATGACTTTTCTGTGTTAAACTGATGCAACTATGATCCGCTCATGCATCCGCCAATCAATGTCAACGTTTCAATGTTTCTTTATTTTTGATTGGATGTCTCCCATTTTGACCGCAAGAGGCGCTGAACGGAACGCCTGCATACACCAATCAATGGCAACGTAATGGTAACACAGGTTCCGCTCTGTAGCCCCTTCTTTGTTGCAATGAGTTTCAGCGATTGTCATGGCCTATAAGCAATGGCGCACACAAGGGAGGGGTCCAGGGGGTCCGGACCCCGCCCATAAGTCTTGTTGTTTTCCCCGATTGATTACGATTCTATGTATTTTGTACGTAAAATATTTCCAAACAAAGCGAACAATAATTTCAGTTTTAATAAATGAAAAAATAAAATCCTTATTGTTAGATTTTTTAAAGTATTATGCACTTTTTGTATAACAAATGACCTAAAAGAAGCAGAATGGTGATTATAAATGAACACACTATAATAACGATGTTTTTAGTTTTGTATTTATAGATTTAAATGAGATTCTATGAACTTCTGATGCTTCTACGACGATGAATTTGCTTTGCTGCATCCATTTCTTAACTATAAGAAAAGTAAAAGCGTAAAATTATTTTGCTTTCTGGTGATTTGAGTATATTTCATTACAAAATGCTAATTATTTATTTAATAGTTTATTTTTTACTGTTTTCCGTTCTCGCGAATCGACAAAATCAAGTCAATATGTTTGACGACGTATTGGAGTATAATATGAAAAGGAGGCTTTTGATCTCGGACCCTCCCCTTGCAAAATTCCTGCGTGCGCCACTGCCTATAAGCGTAAGCGAAATTTAATGGGACCATACTCTGGCTAATAGCGGCTGAAGGAGGTAAAACAAATAAAGTTACTCAGTAGCCGCGTTCACAACTTACTTTTCGACCAGGTAAATCCCCGCTCTGGCTCCGCAAAAAACCCGATTGAAAAATTCCCCGTTTCCATGTAAAAAGAGGTTCTCCCATTATACCATAGAAAGCGGTTTTTACCCAGCATTCTTAGCGGCTAGTAGACGAACTTGTTTCGCGTAATGCATTCCGGGTAAAAACACCGCTTTCACTCCAGAAGCTAGCAGGAATAGAAAGATTCCACATAAAACCCGCTAATAACCGGAATGCGGTGAAAAGCAGGGCGGTCATTCCAAGCTCGTTAGCTTGCGAGATCGAGATTTTCGCTCATGTGATCGGTTGTGATGTAGAGATGTCGCAAAGTAGTATTCTAGTCTACTTGAACTTAGCTTGTGGCTAGGTTCGAGTAGATTAGAATACTACTTTGCAACATTTCTACGTCCCAACCGATCACGTGAGCGAAAATCTCGATCTCGTAAGCTGACGAGCTTGGAATGACCGCCCAGGTTTTTTCCGAGGTCGAAAGTGTCCATGGAAACGGCCCTTATGGGTGCTGCAGAGAGAGAGACATAGAGGCGAAGGGTGCCGCAAAGTTTTAATGGCAACAAATACATACATTAGTATAATAGAGGTTGCCTAGGGTATCGCGTGAAAACACCAGTTCTTGAAGGGGGGCTGCCACTCGGAAAAGTTTTTGAACCCTTGCGCGTGACTTATAAACTTCTTTTAAGTTTACTGAATGGCAATACTATTTTGTCATCGTGTTTATGGTGGGTTTTCTTTTCCATTCTTTTAAATTATGTTAAAAAAACTGCCTGAAGCATATGTTTTACCACAAAGGAAAAACGTGGAACGGAATGTTTCGGCGAAGGTTCTAGTTTTTATCGAGAAAGCCTAAAATACAACTCACCTTTTCCAACATCATATTTATGTTAAGATGTTCTTTCAGTAGTAATAGGCATCAAGTCGAAAAAAAAAAAAAAGGAACAATCTTTTTGGAGGAATTAGTAATCGCAGAGAATCAAAATATTTTGAAGTTGCTTGGGCATAAAATTCTTTAATCGCTCTCATTGAGCAAAATAAATACTATTTGTAATGTAACTTTTATTTATTTTTTGTTTTATAATGAACTAGCTGCGTTGCCCGGCTTTGCCCGGTCCACCTTGAAAATAAAAATTGTGTCAAGTGACGTATATTCAACAATCAGGCGTAAAAAATAAATTAAAAAAAAAACATCATGATTTCCTTTCCAAACAATGCGACAATATTAAAATACTTTTAAGAAATTAAATCCAGAAAGATGGATTTAAAATGCGTAACCATGGAAACACAAAATAAAATACGTTTAAGCAATTTAAATGCGAAAGAAAATGGTTCACAATTTGAATGGAATCGAGATTTCTTAAACTTGATTTAAAAAGGCTTGTAACTTTTTTTTGCTTTCGAGATAAAAGCTTATTTTTTCGACCATAGGTCGTGTTAGATCTGGAGTAAAAAAGGTCGCTTTTTCCAATGGCGTCAAAAAGGAAGCTGTGGGACAATTCCTCCACTTTTTATTGATTTATTTAATGAAGAAAGAAGTGCCTAAATTTCAGCTAAGCCTAAAAAAATTCGAGCTAAAAACGCAAATAACTCCCGCCATGATAAAGTTAGAGCATTGAAACAAATTGAGTAGAACGCGGAAAATTCTACCCTTTCTAACGATATGTAATATTACTATTTGCGAGTAATTTTTCACCCCCCATATTCGGGAATTTATGTGAAAATTGGACGTAAATTGGAATAAAAAAAGAACTATTCATGGAGTAGTTTTCGAACTGTTCTGTAAACCTTCTCAGGAGTTAAAGGAACAAACAGTGAAAATTTCAGCAAAATCAGCCGGGTAGTTCTCGAGTTTTGCGAGTTCAAACACACAGACGCTTTTTGGGGACTTCATTTTATACTATGTAGAGATGCTGTGCTTTATTTTCCATCAACTTATTTTGTCCAAGGCCATAAAAACGGAAATAAAAGAAATTTATTTTGATTGCTAGTTAAGTGTTTGATTTATGTTATTATTTCAATCAAAGTGTGTGTGTGTGTGTTTTCAACAAGGGATTTTCAACCCTACGAAAATTATCGAAGTAGTGTGAGTTTTCGAAACCTTGGGAAGCACCGATCTAAATGAAGTGTCATTTCTCTTCAGAATTCACCGTGCTGCTTACTGGAAAACTCCTTGTTCCTACTGTTCCTGTGTCAGGTGCTGCTCGGGGCTACCTCGTCTACACAAAGCGAGATCTTCACTACACCATTCACTATCGCGGGTGAGTATTCGTTTAATGCTAGAAACATTGCTCTAAAAACTACTTATCTATCTTGTAACTTTTCCTCAAATGACTTTTCATCCTGTTGTTGTTGTTGCATGCCCCCATGGTCAGTAGTGCTAGACCAGGTCCATGAGTTTGTTTACCCTCAAGAAATCCAGCACTGTCACTGGGTCTTCAGTCAAATCCCTCCTGGAGAGCCCCAGGCACGACAGTATGTGGTCAGGCGAAGCCTGCTCATCGGAACACTTGGAAAAAGTCTGAAAGGTCTTCGATCCCTCCGAAAATTTTAAAAGTTTTAAGATGTCCACTACGAAAACGGACAAGAGTTGTTTGTTCCTGTCTGACAAACCCAGGGGTCATGGAGCCACCAGGTCGTGAAGATCTGTACCGATGGTGTTCTGACTGAACAATCCAAGTGATATTATCCCACTCTTTTCATCCTAAAACTCAAGGGTGCCCACCCCCTTAAGGGCAAGAGCATACTCCCCCCCATTATCGCAGACCCCCCCCCCCCCGAAAAAAAGCAAGACCCCGCCCAAAAATGAGAAAAATACCTTTCAACCCCCACCCTGAAATTTTTAATGGAGCAGTCTGCGCCATGACTCCTCCCCGCCCCCCCCCCCCAGGTGAGCACCCCTGTAAAGCTTATACTTCATTTCATTGAAACAGGAATCGATTGAAACGACGCATCACGTGTCTGCAGTAATCTGAAAATTTTGTGTATTAAAACGTTGTTATATCTTATTTTACTTTTCAAGCACAAATGCATTTTATAAATTCTTACTCGTTTATCCATCATCAGTGATAACTCACTGTATTACCAATATTGAATTCTTTACTTGCAGGGTTAACGTGAACAGCTTTAAAAGGATTGTGTCAGCCAATAGGACAGCAGTAGGGTTTATTATTAAAAATAGTTTCCCGGTGTTATTTTTCCATCCAATGTAAGGTAAAGTAATTGTTCAGGGTGGCGACAGATCAGGGAAAAGTCATGGAATTCTTATTAATCAGGGAAATGATAGGGATATTCAAAGAAATAATAAAAATTCAGAAAAAATTGTTTAATGAAGTTTTTTTTTTTTTTTTTTGCTTTGCAAAATTAAGTATCTTAATTCCCTATGCCTTTCCGCCAATTATCTGCTAAGAAAGAGCAAAGTTATTGAGGTGCGGTTTTATATTCCCGCATATTCGTGCATCTTTCTTCCTCAACGTCAAAGTATTGAATCTCAACTTATTAACCAACAACAGGATAAACTTCCCAAGATTGCTTCTGTGTCTGCAAAGTTGTTTATTTTATGCAGCTTGAAATTTCCTTTCATGCGTTCCATGCTACGTAAAATGAAAAACCCTACAGGCAAAGAGAAAGCCATCATTAAGCATTTACCATCATTAATCAGCATCTTTTCAAAATATATTTTAAATTAACAGCTGAAACCTTTTTAAACACTGCATTTCGTTTAATCTACAATGGGTTTCAAATAGGGCGGCGAAAGAATACCATTATCATTGGTAACGTAAATCGGGGAAATTTGGTGAACTTAATCAAGGAAAATTCAAGGAAAGTTTTTTCGCAGTTCCTGTCGCCACCCTGCTGTTGAAGTGTAACTAACCCTTTGTGCATTTTGTGAACGTGCTATAAATCTGGTCTTCAGATGCTGACGTCTCTGGTCTTATGTCTTATCTCATCAAACTAAGGCTATCTCTTAATGTGTTTTACTTTTTTCAATGACATGCCCGATCTAATCTTCAATTTCTGTCCAGATGTGTCTCCCAGCGAAGACGCAGCCATTCCTCGGGCATTAAGATTGATACGGACTGCGGAGAAGAACAACTCTTCTCGCAGTTTTGTCATCAGCACAGATAGCGCCAGGCTCCTCGCTATCAAGGGAAATTTATATGCACGCGCACGGGACGCTCCGGGAGGAGAGTGGGTGAACCGGGTCGTCTGCGCTCGTCACTCAAGTCGCAAACGATAATAAAGAGGACGGCGGAACCTCCGGTCCGAAATAAAACAGAAAGAAGGAAAACGAAACGAAAGAAGAGTTCATTCATAAACTTCAACCCCATAAACATGGGATGTGACGCCACGCGCAGATAGGTGCCTGCCGCCAAACGGTAGGGTTGCCGGAATGGCAGTGACACTGCCGCTCGCCACTCTTCCAATTAAGATGGCGTCCCATTATCTCACACCTTTCCCCTCAAGAAAAATTGAGAACGAAAACTTCGTTTGAAAGCCTATTTGGTTAACATACAAGGCCGGATTTCAACATCATGCTAAAAACATAGTTGAAATGAAGCATCATGCAATAATAAAGCACAGCTGGATTTCCCATAATGCAATGAAACATAGCTAGATTTAAGCATCATGTAATTAAACATAGCAGGCTTTTGACTTCATGAATCAAACATAGCTGGGGTTCGACATCATGCAATAAAACATCTGGATTTAGGCATCATGTAATAAAACATCTGGATTTAAGCATCATGTAATAAAACATTTCTGGATCTTAGCGTTGTGCAATAAAATATAGCTTGATTTTAAGTGTCGTCTCATCAGGGACTCCCTTATGTATCATTTGACTATTAAAAATGAAGGTATTATAAAATTAATTTTTGAAAATTAATTTTATATATTTGAGCAGATATAAAATGATATACCATGACAAAGTAAACCAACGTAACATTTACTTAATGACTAAATTTTTCCTTTTTCTTGTCAAAAACATTTTTTCAAAAATATTAACTAAGAAAAATAATATTTTTTTCTGTGATATCAAACAGCTCAGAGTTGGTATTAACTCTTTCAAAACTAGTTTAAAAGCTACATTATTGCATGATTGAAACACGTTGCCTTGGGTATATCACTAACATATTCAATCGATATGAATGAAACATACAGATATTTGTAAGTCTTTTTTAGATAAAAATCATGGGACAGTTATTTCTTGCTAAAATTAAGCTAAATACATTTTATTAACTGCTAAATTCTATTAATACAATGCTGTTTTCTCCTTTGCAAATGGGATAGCAATGGCAAGAGGAATTAAGAAAAAAAAAAGGACTGGATCTGTTATTCTACTGACCTTTCATGTAAAATTAGGTGTTTTTAAGAACATTGTTAAGACTTCGTAACACTAGTGCTGAATTTGGATACTTAAAACCAGAATTTCTACGTACTATTAAAGTAAAGCTAAATATAACGTCTTTTTGGAGAGCCCCACATTCTTAGAGTGAATAAAGTCTTACTGATTAATGCTAGATACTTAAGAGGGATGTTCCTGAAAGAAAAGAACGATAGCTAAGTTTTTGATCATTATTTTAGTGTTGGTCATGCATGTGAATTTGCGCATTTTTTTCAAACTTCTGTCTAATGTTACAAAAAATCTGTGGGTGATGGAGAAAAACTTTGCGTATTTGAATTCAGCGCATCATTTTACGCTAAGATTAGGTATTTTTCTCCGTTTAACAGAAAAAAAAGTTTTTTTTTGTAGACTAGTGTAATTTAAGCACCATGTAATTAGACCTAGTTAAATTCAAAGCATTATAAAATAAAACTTTGACAATGTCTCTGAATTCATTAAGGGGTCTAAGGACCCTTAACCTTCAGAATTTTCGATTTTCTGGAAAAAAATTTATGTTATGCATAGTTTAATTCTGAACAATTTGATACCTTATTTATTACCATACCCCAAAACCTTTTCAAGTTATCGTAAAAATGCGTAAACTTTCCCCATAGAGATTTAGGTTAACAGCAGCTGTTTAAGCTTCTTTTTCTCAGGTGCCGGTTTCTTCGGTTTTCTCGTTTTGCGCGCATGATAGCTCAGAAAGTTTCTTATATATTTCCGTGAAACTTTTTATGCATGTTTGTCTAGTATATTTTTACGATCTGAACCTAAATTTCAACTAAAAATAAAAATTAATATTTAAAATATATATATATATATTTTTTTTTTTGCCCAAAATTTTGGAAATTTTCGATATTAACTTATTAAATTTCAAAAAAATAAATAAATAAATTTGAAAAAAAATAAATAAATTTAGGTTTAGGTCATAAATATAAACCAGATAACCATACATTAAAAGTTTTGCGGAAATCATGCGCGCAAAACGAGAAAACCGAAGAAACCGGCACCTGAGAAAAAGAGGCTTAAACAGCTGCTGTTAACATAAATCTCTATGGGGAAAGTTTACGGATTTTTACGATAATTTGAAAAGTTTTTGGCGTGTGGTAATGAATAAGGTATCAAATTGTTCAGAATTAAACTATGCATAACATATATTTTTTCCAGAAAATCGAAAATTTTGAAGGTTAAGGGTCCTTAGACCCCTTAAACAAATAATCCTTTCCTTCTTGAAAGTACTAGTGATTAACTTTTGGGGGCTCCCGAGTTATGGCGTAATTGGCCAAGCTGGACCTAATGAGCCTAACGATAAATCGCGCCACTTCTGCTTGTATTCACTCTATTATATTTGCTTTTACAGAGTGTATTTTTTTCTTACTGAACTACACTGCTCAAAAAAATTAGGGGAGCACATGGTTTTAACAAAATTGAGAAAAACATTATTCCGGAAACTAATTTCCAATAAAACCTCCATGTTTTCTGGGAACATGAGAATAAAACGTAAACTTCGGAAGCCAATCAGCGTTTCTGTCGTCGAAAAGCAGAAAAAGGATGCAAGTGCAGAAATCGTGATTTAACAGAAGCTCATTTTTTCCCTGTCTGAGCGAAAAAATTCAACCGTTCACTGTTTTTTTTCTTTATTAGAAAATGCCACGACACCGTAATTTACCGGATTCCATGGCTGACGTTTTATTGGGGGACTGGAATCCGGGTAAACACAAGGAACTGTAGCAGACGATGTCGGAGAGGCATAATTTCATGTTCGTTTCACTGTTCTAGAGGAGTAAAGTTCCTAGTCAAATATTTTCTGCTTCTTTTTTGCTGTATTGCATATTAATACACGTGTATACTCCATTTTATGCCTTTGCAAGGCTACCTCACAACGGTTTCTTCACTTTTGTGTGATTGCTCCATTGCTCCCCTAATTGTTTTGAGCAGTGTAGTTTGGGGTGTAGAAAGTGTTCAGCATTCGAGTACGCAGGGGTGGATGCAGAAATATTTAAAAGGGGGGGTCAAGTTTCAATGGCCGGTGCTATATCTCCTACGTAAAACACATTTTCTTAAGCAGGGGTGCCCATTTCCCCCCCAATGAGATGAAAACCCATTCAAATACCTCCTCTCTACAATTTTTCAATGATTAAGCTCATTACAGATGATTGTGCTTTTGAAAAAAAAAATTTTAATTTTGACATTTTGAATTCAAATTATGTTTTTCGCAATCACGAGTGTGAGTATGTAGGCGTGTGTGTTTGTGTATGTAGGCGTGCGTGTTTGTGTGTAGGGGGTATGTGTATGTGTGTGTAGGCATACGTGTTTGGGTCTGTGTGCAGACATGAATGTGTGAGTAGTTGTGTGTATGTTTTTGTGTGTGTGTATGTGCAGGTGTCTGTATGTATGCGTGTGTATGTGTGTGTGTGTGCGTGTGTGTGTGTAGTTGTGTATGTATGCGCGTGTGTGTGTAGGACATGGATGCAACCTGGAGACGGCTTTCGCTATAGGAGCAGCATCGTGAGGAGCCGGTCGACGGTGATGCTGCAGAGGGTGGCGGTGGGAAAATAAAATCAAAGGACGCCAAAAACAGTCAAATGAAAGCAATAAGCAATCGTGATTGCTCAAAAAACTGAAAATACCAATAGTCTATTCAAACGAACCCAGTCAACCCTTTGAACTGTGACGCGCTGAGAAGAAACACCTTACCGAACGAAGCAAAAAGCATGTTAACATTGATTCCATGTACTATTTTTTTCGAATCTAAAAATTTGAAGATTGGTAATAATCATAGTAAAATTCTTGTCACAGGGGGGTCAGCTGACCTTTTGACCCTCCCCTGAATCCGCCCCTGAGTACAAGCACGAGTTTCCTCTATAACTACTTGAAACATTTATAGTCTAACGGTTTTATCTCAAAAGAGTTGCTGAATTTTTTTTTATCTATAAATATTCTTCCGAAAAATAATACGTTCCGAAAAGTTTACGTATATAAAAGATGTTTTTGAGGAAGCATAATAATTACTCGATTATAAATCACTTTTCTTAGCTCTTAATTCAAATCAAAAAACTTAATGAAATTAAAACTGTTTCCCACGTTTTCCTTAAAAATTAAAACTGTTCTCCATGCTTTTATTAAAATACTAGAAGATCACCCGTCAAGGTATGACGGGTGAAAATGCTTCTACATTTGAACGAAACCATTGCCTGTTAGGTGATCGTTGAAATTTTAATCCGAACTCCAGCGGATTAATCCTAAACTCCAGTAGATAGCGTTCATTGTTAACCACTTCTTCATTCTCTTAAAATGACAGTCTTACCAGTAAAACAGTCGAGTAACCGGATCCAGTTCAGCCTTGTCAAAATAAAGCATTTCCCTGCACAACTATAAAATATTATCAAATTATCACGATTCTATGGCGCAAGTTTCATTGTTGGTGATGTCATGAGCGCTACTCGATCAGTGAATTCGCTATTATGATAATTTTTTGATGGGGAAGTTATCATAACATGGTCTTAGTGAAATTGGCGATAAAAGTTATTTCTCACAATCCTGGCAACCTATTTTACTCGTCATTTCAGGATAGAATACCTTCTCTAATGATTTTCTGTTTCTTGCCAATTGTGAATCCTACGTTACATTAGATTAATTTTCTCTGGGGTTAATTACAATCCCCAACTTGTGCTGTACCTACCCTCAGAGAATCTACGTACTAAAATTTCAAAAGTTGTAACTGTAGTCCGAAAGAAACATCATTTATGAAGCCCCAGCGAATTGTGAAGATTTCAAACGGCGCAGAGCTGTAGCTCATTACAAACATAACCGCGTTTAAAATCATCGATACAGTTTGACCATCGATTACATGGAAAGGCTAATATCCGGTTTATAGGCGGAAATGGACGTATCTATTAGTTTATAGGGGTGTTAATTGGTTTGTTTCAGATGTGCACTTTTGCCTCTCTATTATTTAGCCTTAGTTTTGTAAAAATGAAAATTTGCTCGCAGCAACACTTTTTAAAACTAAAGTAGATTCGATCTCTATTCTCGCGGCAAAAGTTAATTGATTTATTTATTCACAACAAAGTTTTGAGCTCACCAGTTTGCTTTTACGTTCCTGAACGAAATGAAAACATTGTATTTTCTTTTTGTTGTTTCCATGGTAACTATCTTTGTTTCCCCTTACTTTATTTCTGAGAATGCAGTAAATGAATAAGACACCAGTGACATTATAAAACGCGTGCATAAAAATCTCATCGTTTATTTTCCCATCTTCCCTGCTAGATTGAATCAGATGAAATCGTCTTTACTTGGCAGATTGCCAGATTACATACAATCCGTGGTCAAATACCGTCTTTGATTTTGGCTGCTCAGTGGACAAAAAGGAAGAGAGACAGTATGTTTGGATTACTCCGCAGTTCGGTCCATAGGAGTTCGGAAAATTGACACTAATCTGTAACTATTAACTTTAAACACCGTAGGGTAGCCAAACGCATATCACCCTCCTTTAGAAGGAGGACCAGTGATTTTTGAAATTTGCCTAAGTCAACTGGATTGTGGCCATTAACCGCATTCGTAACGACAACGCCTGCTTCTCAAATTGCGCCAAAGCTGTATCTCCGCATTACTTGTCATTGCTCGTCTCCAGCGTGCATAATAAAGTTGTTATTTTCCACGAGTGGGCTGGTTTTTTTATTCTCACCTTCAATCTTCAAACATTGCTGGCCCTTTCCATGTATTGTTTGACTTTTCGGTGATGTTCCGATGTTGCAACCCCGTGAGAGGTTGGCGTCAGAACTAGTTCTGGTGTCGTAGCTGTCTCATATTTTACGCGAGACCGTGCTACTTTTTGTCCGAATTTTCTTTTCGTCCGCGAGAAAAGGTTGTAAGAGTCCCACTAAATGAAGCATTCTTTTATATCCTTCTGTTCCCCCGCACCTCTTTGCTAATCTGAAGAAGTGTGGGATCAGGCGAAGGCCAACTGGTCGTGGAAGGTGGATCTGCCGCGCAAATAGAAGCGTCAGGTTGGGATGGTGCGGGAAATGTTAGTGTCATTTCGTATAGTGTCAATAGAAGGATTCAGTTTTTTTTCTTTTTCTAATGTTTTCAAGATCACGCACAAGGTACAACATATACAACTGTTCTTGAGGTGTTCTGTATTGTTTAAAGCTGTACTAATCAAGCTATTAAAATAATTTTTAAAAAAATTAATTTGAATTTTGACATCTTGAATTCAAATCATGTTTTTCGCAATCACGAGTGTGTGTATGTAGGCGTGTGTGTTTGTGTGTAAGGGTATGTGTATGTAGGCATGTATGTTTGTGTCTGTGTGCTGGAATAAGTGTGTGGGTAATTGTGTGCATGAATGTGTGGGGGGGTATGTGTATGTGTGTAGGCGTATGTGTTTGTATCTTTGTGCAGGCATGAATGCGTGTATGTGTGTGTGTGTGTAGGTGTCTGTATGTATGCGTGTGTGTATGTGTTTGTGTGTGTAGGTGTATGTGTGTGTATGTATTTGTGTGTGTGCGCATGTGTGTGTGTGCGTGTAGTTGTGTACGTATGCGCGTGTATGTAGGACATGGATGCAACCTGGAGACGGCTTTCGCTATAGGTGCAGCATTGTGAGGAGCCGGTCGACGGTGATGGTGCGGAGGGTGGCGGTGGGAAAATAAAACGATAGCACGCCAAAAACAGTCAAGTGAGAACAATAAGCAATCGTGATTGCTCAAAAAAAAAAAAAAAAAATCAACTGAGTCGCAAATGTAAATCAAGAGGGAAAAATTAAAATCCTTCTAAAAGCCTTAGGCTATTAAAATCAATTACAAGTACTTTATTTCATGGAAACTTGCAACAGATAAAAATTTTAAATTATTGTGTTTTCTTTCCTTGTCGGTCAACGTGGAATTCGACTGCAAATCGTGTGAATAAAGGCTTAGCCGTGTTTAAAATCTGCTTTAAAAACGCTATAATCCGAATTCTATATAACATGGAAGTTGCAAACACATTCTATCAGACGCAGAAAAAAATATACTTTGTTTTGGTATTAAATTTTTAAATATGTTTTCACAGCAAAAATTGCAAGAAACCTTTAAGAGATTTTTAATTAATATCTTCGTTAATTAATGTCATCCGAAGACGAAAACCAGCTATGAACAGTCTCGATCAATATATAACCTCCTTTTTTCAGTAAATTACGCCCTATAGCCAGGGAGACGGCAGAAATACATGAGCTGAGCTGAACCATTGCTTCGGTCACTCATCTAGTCAGTGCTGATTCTATATTAGCTGCTAGTTTGTTTTGCACTCTTGGCTTTCTTAGAAGGTTTTCCATCTCCAGCTCAGTCACTTCCTATGCCGGGCTGATGAGTGCTAATAAGCACGAAATTGCAGCCCTTGGCTGGAATGACTGAGCTGACGGTATATTTCATGTTATAACCCCCTTCCTTTGTGTGTCCAGGGTTAAAAAATAATATCATAAATGCGAAAGTGAGTTTGCTTATTTCTTTTGCATGCCTCTACTACTCAACTGATTTAAAAAAAATTGCATACGCATTGTCTGGGGTATAGGAAAAGGACACGGGGTACCGTTCATCCAATAAAAAGTACTGCTCCAGAGGATAAAAACTTCATGACATCTTAAATGGCCCTTTTTGGGCGCAGAAATTGTCCAATCTTTTCGAAGTTGGTAGCCTTGGTACACCTGTAAAAATACCTCCTTTTAAGGTTTCCCCTACACTCTGAAGCTCAAGAGGGTCTAAATTGACCGCAGGAAAAAAAAAAGAGCAGTTTTAAGTAAGTGAAAATTAATTTTCAAAAGATCACCTGCGCGAGATAATTAACGTGCAGAAGCAGCTGATTATCTGCTGCCATTTCTCGCTTGAATGTGAAAAAATAATGTTCTTGCAATCGTTTAAAGCAGCGTTTCTTAAATTGTGTTCCGCGGAATACTGGGGTTCCACGGAGATCCCTTGAGGGTTCCACAAAACTTCCATATTTTTTTTTCACCGATGTTCAAATTTGTCGTGTAAGAAAAAAAGATTTGAGTGGAGTCTTTGATTGGTATTTTCCTAATGTCTAGCAGAGAAAATATCAAAATGAATAGTGAATTAAAAATCATTTATTTTCAACGTACACATCTTTCAAAAATTTAAATATGAAAAATTTCCGGCAGAGAGTCTCGATCTGCCCATCTTTCCAAATGACACCAAAAATAAGTAAATATATCGCATTTCAGGGCTTCTATTTTGGAATATTTCCGTTGGAGAACCGCTTAAACAACTCTTTTCCTCAACTAGGTCAAACAGCAACTTTTTTCTTGTTTAAATGTGTTGTTTACAGTTATATCAAGAAATTTTCTCTTAATAATTTTTTAGAATTAATTTTTCAAATCAATAAATATTAATTAAAAAAACTTCATTTTTATTGCAAATAAACTATTTCCATCATTTAACCTGAAGAAACAGCAGAGGTTCCACGAAAGAAGTCGAAATTCAAAATAACTTGCTCAAATATGTTTTTTCTCCATTTCTTATCTACTATTTTTAAGAAGGAAGCTAATTAAAAGCTCTTCGAGAACCAAAATGTATGACAGACATGTCGGCTTGTATTCCATGTTGGTTCTGGTAGCTAACATCAGAATGTGTCAGTCTTAAAGGTATGGGAATATCTTACGTCTTTTGGTCTTGCATCAAATGCTTCGAATCTTCAGTAGAACGTTTTGATACTATTTTCGTTAATCATGCTATTCCATAGCTTGGTTATTTATTTATTTATTTATTTTATTTTGACGGCTTTATCTGTAATTTCGTTCTTTTTCAGTATTTCCCGCCCAATTTTGGTGCGATTTACCAATGAAGAAGGCAACATTCTGGAGGAACATGCTGTTACCTATTCTCCCCATCATATTCAAGGATCTAAGGTATGTAACTTTCTACAATTTCATTTAGTCAAGTCTCTCTCTCTCTTTCTCTCCTTTTTTCAAAACTTTCATCACGCAAAACATTAGTCGTTAACTGTTAGCTTCTATTCAGCAAGTAAAGATGTCGACTTTTGAAATTCGATCCAAGTGTAAAAGGATGTTCACTACATAATTAAACAATTCTAATACTAATTCGTTTTTACCCACAAACATTCGATTTCAAGTGGCAATTATTATAATGGGGTCGTTTCCAAAATTTAAAAGTATTTTTTTTCTGAAAGAGCGTGCTTAAAAACATAGAATCCGACCATTTTTTAAATAATTTCTTTAAGTTTAATATTTTTTAAAAAATATTTAAATCGGTGCTCTTTCATCGTTTAACGCTTAAGCCGATGACATCACAAATGACGAAATGCCATTCAGTGTTGCCATTCACGGTTCAAAATATTTAATTCGCATCTTTACTCACGTGTATTGGCAACGATATGGTTGATAGCAAGCGCAGAGTGCAATTTTAACTCGCTGCTTGAATATCATAACGTGGAAACGTAGTAGAAAGATGCGGCAAATTGCATCATTTGTGATGTTATCAAGACCACGCCTTGTTTGAATAATCGGACATTTAAAAAAATTAATTTAAAAAAAAAACTGTTGGAAAAATGAAAGTATTTTCTGGGTCCATGTTTTTTATTTTATTTTTATTTATTTATTTATTTATTTATTTTTGCTCATTCTGTCCATTTCAATGACTAAAAGTAGTACTTTTGACTGAAGGAAACCACCCCATTCTTTTTTCCACAAGAATCTGCCCAAAATTTGTTTTCAAAATCATTCACGTTATGGGAGGGGGGGGGGGTGAAACGGCTACTAATTTTATAAATCGAAGCCTTTCTTGTGTGATACTGATACACTTGTATGTTCACGAACTTTCTAGTGTCTGTTTTTAAGAACAGAGTTTGCCGGTTGGAATTTGATAAATACTCCATAGAACATTTCTTGTGAAAATAAGTTTGAATTTCGCAACAGAATTTAAATTCAGTTTTTATTCTTTGGTCCATTCCACTGTCTGAACCTTCATTACCTTTTCGTTGCATTATCCTACTGATTCATTTAAAAAGCTTTTTTTAGGACTAAAGTTTTAGAACTATCACTCATATAAAGATTTGTTATCGTTCTTTATTATTCTCACTATACATTGACAGGGTTGCCAACTGTTTCGCATTCTGCGGAGTTGCTCCGAAACTCCGCGGCTTCGCGAAGAAGTTATTTTGCTCCGCATTTCCCGGCCGAACGTTTTCAAGCTTATATTTTGATATTATCATTTCAAACATGTAAATATGGGAAATTAAAGAAGCTTATACTCAAATATTGAAATAGTGTTTGAAGCTGTTTTATTAATTTAAAAATAATTATTTTTATACCAGTGCTTAAAATGATTATTGAAGATCTAAAAATATTCTAGATAAGTGGTTTTAATTAACTTTATTGATTTTTATACAAAATACCGAACTGCTCTGCAAATGTTCAAATTGCTCCTCAAAATCACCACAGATGCTCCTCAAACTGTTCCTCCAAGGTTGGTAATCCTGCATTGATATTATCATAACATTTTTTTTTTTATTAGAGCAAGGAGAGGGACTTGAGAATGATATAATTAGGGCCATTCCACCGTCACGTGCAGGACAAAAAGACGCTTAAATTTCATCAACATTATATTTTAATTAAATAGGGGTAAACACATTTTTTAATCTTTACATTTGATACAAATATACTCCTGCACAGTTATATTTTAATTTAACAATTTTGTTTTTTTTTTTTAATTAAATTTATTTGCATGCTTCACGTGCGGGACATTCAAAGTCAACTTCTTGTAACTTGCTTATGAATCAGTTAAAATTTTTGAGAAATAAATTGTAGATTTTGAGAGCAGAGGTTCCAAGGTAAAGGAAACATTCCTCTTTTGTTGAGAAACAATAGTTTAAAACGTTGAAAAAGAAAATATTTATTGGGCCATTCCACGAAGACGTTGTCACTTGTCCCGAACGTGACGGGTCATAGATTTAATTAAAAAATAATTACTTAAAAAAGTACTGACGAAATCTTGGTGTTGCTTAAGGAATCGTACATGCGTTTGTAATTTGTTAAACGATAAAATTTTGAACATTACCCTTTTAAATTATTATTTTTAATGAAATATATATGAGTCGTCACGTTCGGGACAAAATAACCGTTTTCCGTGGAATGGCCCATTATTAAAGCAAAGCCAAACCTAAGATCTATCATTATTATTATTTTTTTATATATAAGAAATGTTCAGATGTTCCAGCGCCTATATTTATATTTTTTGAAATCAAATTTCATTTACATGAATAAGAGAAACTAAATTGGAAACAACAGAAAGAACTTACATTTTATTATTCATGCGACGTAATTAACGAAAGAGTTTATTTCTATAAAAGCTTTTGTTCTAAATGTTGCATGAAATTTTGGACAATTTTTAGTGACATAAACCAAAATTTATAGATTGTAAACAAGGAGGGATAAGCTTTGACTTGTAGTGCTGAATAAATTGACTTTATAAATACTAAATCAGGCATTTAAAAAATACGGTCTATCTGTGTAAATTTAAAAACATTTTTTCTAAATTTATGGCAGTCAATAATAATGATATTCTAATTATTAGAATACGAGCATTAGTTTTTTACTTGTGCGTACATGTTGTTTACTTAATTTCCTTCATACGGCTCATTTTTCTTCTATGTTTCTGATTTCATGTTAATCTATCAACTCTTTGCAGAGAAAAAAACTGATTTTCTCAAAATTAGCATTACAAAATTAAAGCACGAAACTAATGTTCCCCAAAACGAACCACATTTTCACAAAAAAAAAAAAAAAAAAAAAAAAAAAAAAAAAAAAAAAAAAAAAAGGTAAATAAATAAGTAAATTCATTAAGGAACGATCCTGGCAAACATTCCTGAACAGACCTTTGCCAAGTCGGAAAGATCTATCTTTTACGGAATACTGGTTTTACCTTATGTATAATAGAGATGCAGTGAAGACACATGTACATGATACTCACGCTCGCCCGAGTGTTACCTCGGTATTTACGGGCTAAGGTCAAACTTATAGAGAGGAATTACGCTGGAAAAGTTTGACTATAGCAAAATGCATTTGAAATCTTGGCATATCTCTGGATAGGAAAAATATCCATTTGTATAAATTGTAGAAATCTTCATATTTTTTGCTTTGTGCAGTGACCAGGGTTCGCTGATATATTGAGGATATATATCCGATATTTATTTTGAAAATATCATGATATTTTGGTATTTTCGATATTTATTTTTACAAATACGGTATTTTCAATGTAAGAATTGTATTAATTTAGTAATATGTATTGTTCATTTATTATTAAAAATAACCAAAAGTTATGTACTATATTTTTATGATATATTAATGCATCATTAATATAACAAAGCAATATAGTATTCCTTTTTTTATTTCATATTCATAAAATAATTAGTAATGTAATTTTAATTCATATTAAAAGTGCCTAGTTAAATATTGAACATTGGTCAGATAAAAAGAAAATGTCTTATGACTGCGCGCGGACGTATGCATATTATTTATTTCTGAATCATATAACTGTGTAAAAATAGCTAACAGAAAAAAACTGAGCAAAACAGATAATGCTAAATTAACACAATTAAAATTGATAACAAAGTTAAATAAATAGTAAATATAAATAATGAAAGAAACCTTAATTTTAAGTCTACATATTGTAATAACAATATTACAAAATAAAGAGTGATTTGAGGATGATTTTACTCCTTTGAAGACTTTAGTTTGTGCTGATTGGAAATATCGGATATATATCAAAATATCCGTATGTATCAAAATATCGAATGCTTTCGATATTTCCGAAAATATGATATTTTCGAACCCTTTATGTAATAGCAAAATAGAACTTAAAATGAAAGAGCTTGCAAGAGATTACGGCCTTAGTCCCTGAACGTTTTAGTTTTATGTGAGACAAAGGCACCTATTTTTGACGAGGCTCTAAAGCTCACCTGTTGTTGATTAAAAACAGAAAGGTGTTGTACTCCCGTGAGAAGGTAAAGCACAGTAGCTGCAAATTTTCGTTTTTAATTTTTTTTTCCTTTTGCATTTTTGTCATCTATTGTAGTGGAACATGGGGCAGAGTGAAATAGCAGGGCAAAGTGAAATGGTGAAAAATTTGCTCTGATTGCAGCGCCACCTACTGTCCAACGACGGATTGTATAGAATTGGCAAACGTCCAGATAAGACGAGCCTATCTGAATGAGGGGGGAAATTAAAAAATTGATGCGCGTATTCCGCTCATTTGAATGAGACTCTGCTTCTGCAAAAACTGACATCCCTAAAAAACAATAGATTCGTCCATTTCCGGCAGTAAAACGGATGTTTGCCTTTCCGTACAGTATTTGGCATTGTTTTAATTTGTAGTACCATATGTAGTCTATTCTAGTCAGGGGAAAAATACGCCAAAGATTAAAGCATTTGATAATAAAGGCAATTTTAAAAAAATTGATACTCATATTGTAATATTTTGTTGAAAGTCAAAAATTATTTTTGTTACTATAAAAGGTTAAAGTTATTGTTATTAACATTTTAAATATTAATTGAGGCTTTCTAATATTCAATGGAGTGAAAATTTAGTTAATACTGTTTGACCGCGGATTGTATGTAATTTGGCAATCTGCCAAGTAAAGACGATTCCATCTGAATGACTCTAGCAGGGGAGAAGGGAAAATAACGATGGGATTTTGATGCACGCGTTTTACAATATCACTAGTGCTTTATTCATTTACTACATTCTCTAAAATAAAATCAGAGAAAACAAAAATTGTTACCATGGAAACAACAAAAAGAAAAGAAAATATTTTCATTTCGTACAGGTACGTAAAAGCAAAATGGTAAGCTCAAAAACTTTGTCGTAAATAAATAAATCAATTAATTTTTGCCGAGAGAATATAAATCGAATATAATTTAGATTAAAAAAAATGTTGCTGAGAGCAAATTTTTTATTTCTACTAAATTAAAGCTAAATAATAGAGAGGCAAAAGTGCACATCTGTAACAAACCAACTAACACCCCTATAAACTAATAGATACGTCCATTTCCGCCTATAAACCGGATATTAGCCTCTCCATGCAATCGATGGTCAGACAATATTAGCTTATTTGTATTTTAAATAAATTGTGCAATTAGTCAAGTACATACGGGGCAAAGTGAAATAGTTTGTTTCATTTACTTACTTAATCATTTAAAATAAATCACTTACGTTTTCATTTTTTAATTAAATCATTTACATTCCTTCATTTAGCAATTCACTCATTTATCCATTCATTCACCAATTTTCTTGTTCTTTCATTATTTTACTCGCTCAATTATTTTTCAACGTATATTAATTGATTTGATCATTTAATTATTCGTTTATTGTTTCATTATATTTTCATTTATTCTTTTGATCAAAAATATGTTTTATTATCGAATAGAAAATATTTCATTAGAAAAATATTTTATTTTTCACTTTGCCCCATAAAAAAAAAGTAAAAATTTTCCACTTTGTTTTTATGACTCAAATTTACAGCCCAAAATAAAAAATACTGTTTCAACGGAAATTTTATTATAAAATATAATGTTCTTTCTTTATGTAAAGTGATTTTCAAAACAAATTTCTGATTTGTTCATTTTGAAAAAACTCAGTTATCTTAATCATTTCACTTTGCCCCACATTCCCCTACTCAAGTTTTTTTGCACGAGCTTGCTCATTTGGTTTCCGCTAAAAATCAAGCACGAAAAAAGCGTCTGATTCCAACACTTCCCTATTATTAGTACGGAATCCAAAACGCGTTTCTTCAATTACTCATTTCTGCAGATACTACGCTTTACCTTCCCACGGCAGTGTAATTTAGGGTGACCTAAGTTAGATATTTAAAATATTCCAACCCAAGACATCTGAATGGGGTGGTTTCCTTCAGTCAAAAGTACTACTTTTAGGATTTAAAAAATCAAATTAATGCCCCTTCGGTTAAATAAGTAGTGTAATTATATGTTCAAACCGTTTCTCCTAACTATTGCTTTTTGTAGCTGAAAAACTGTAATGGGGTGCTTTCCTTCAGTCAAAAGTAGTACTTTTTGTCACTGAAATTGATAGAATGAGCAAAAAAAAAATTACATGGACCCAGAAAATACTTGCATTTTCCCAACAGTTTTTTTGTAATTAATTTTTTAAAATGTCCGATTTTTCAAACAAGGCGTGGTCTTTATGACGTCACAAATGATGCACTTTGCCGCCTCTTTCTACCACGGTCCACGTTATGATAATCAAGCAGCGAATTAAAATTGCGCTCTACGCTTGCTATCAACCATATCGATGCCAATACACGTGAGTAAAGATACGAATTAAATATTTTGTTCTGTGAATGGCAACATTGAATGGCATTTCATCATTTGTGATGTCACACGACGGAAGTGTAAACAATGAAAGCGCACCGATTTAAGTAATTTTTTAAAAATATTAAACTTAAATAAATTATTTAAAAAATGGTCAGATCCTATGTTTTTAAGCATCCTCTTTCAAAAAAAAAAAAAGAAAAAAAATTTTAAAATTCTGGAAACGACCCCATTATAGGACTTTCCGGTTTTTAGTTACTGTAACAATTGAATTTGTAATAACTTTTGGTGCAGTGTGCGAAATACGTAACTGACAAAATATTCAAAATAATCTTTTTGATTTTGTATTCACCTCAAATTTGTTCAAATCAATTAGGAAGGAAGTTTGTTATCAAAAAGGGGTATTAAAGAAACTTTTGCGGATTGAACTCTTGTGTTTAAGCATGTGAAGTTTTGCAAAACACGAGTAGGCATCATGAGACTGGGGCGTTGAAATTTTCGTATTGAAGATACTATGCGTTTTAACCATATTTTGTTACTAGGTATTAAGAAAGATTAATCGACTTAAACGCACATGAATAGTTGAAAAAATACGAAAGTGACACATACTCAGTCTGGTATGAGCAGGTTTTTGTGCAAAGTTTTAGTTGATCCGCAAAAATTCGTTTCTTTAATAATCAATATTATAGAGTTGTGTTGTTTAAACTTTAAACGGAAGTTAAATATCTTTTATGTTTTCTTTCACAGCAATTTTGTGAGCGTTCCTTCTAGATTAATGCACTTATGCTTAAAAAAAAAAAAAAAAAAAAAAAAAAAAAAAAAAAAACAGCATGTGGTAATCTAACGAATTTCCTCAAAGTTTGATTGGTAACAAATAAAGGGTGGTTTGTTTTTTTTTTTTAGAGCTATAGAACTTTAAATTGGCAACACTATTTGATATGTGTGCTATTTTAATAGCTGTCACTTGTTTTGTGCTCAGTTCTGTTTGCCATTTCATCATGAATAGACAACAAGGCGGTGCAACATGCCACACAGCGCGTGTCACAATTGATTTATTAAAAGAAACGATTGGTGAACGAATAATTTCGCGTAATGGACCCGCGAATTGGCCTGCAAGATCATGCGATTTAACACCGCTGGACCACTTTTTGTGGGGCTATGTGGCGTCTCTGGTCTGCACCGATAAGCCACAGACGAGTGACCTATATCGCTACCTTATTACTGACATACGGCCTCTATTGCTGCAAAAAGTGAGAAAATTGGACGTTCCAGTTGGACTTTCTCTGAGCCAGCCGAGGTGGCTATATGCCAGAAATCATATTTAAATAAAAATGGCAAAGAAACATCTTTCGAATAAAGCAACATTCATGGCAATTAAAAACATTTATCTGTGTTTTATTTGAACTTAAAGTTCTCTACTTCTGAAAAAAAAAAAAAAAACACCCTTTACTTCCAACCATATTTTACTACCAAACTTAACTTTTACCGATTACAATGCGCTATGAGTTCAGAAATACGGTACTACTGTTTAAACATACGTTTTCTTTTCAGGTATGCGGTGTGTGGCGCAAAGTTCCCAAGATCTATCGGCGTTTATTGCAGAAGGACAGGATTCTGTTTGTCCTTGTTACGGCTGATTATCCTGACGGCGTAGTCGGTGGACGTATCATGAAGCACGAACCCATCAACACAGGTTAGTGAAATGCCACTTATGATCAGGCCCACGGAGGTGTGTCACAATTTTCTCCAGGGTTTGGAAAGCTTATTGAAACAAACATATTACCAATACTGCCGTGCTAAGCACGAAAGTCGTATCTGCACTTTTTATCGAAATTGAATTTCGGCCACCAGGTGGTCCTTTCTCACAAATTTCACCTAAATACAATGTTTTACGGTCTCATTTGTGAATAAAAAACATTAAAAAAAAAAAAAAAATCTGCAAAAGTTGCATCTGAATCAAATACACGGAGGCCCGAAACTTTAAACGCCTATTTCTCATTTTGAACTTGGTTGCAGATACGACTTTTGAGCTTAGCACGGCAGAATACAGCAGCAGCGTTGTCTTTACTCGAGAAAGAAACTGCACTAGTTTTTTTCCTAAATGTTCGACATGTGAACATTTCGTAATGAGGCAGATATCAAGTCTAATGTCTAATTCTTGTTCCACTTGCTGCAACATATCACGACTAATGTTGACTCATTTTCCAACAATGTGACTCTCCCCCCCCCCCCCTCCGCTTATTTGGCAGAAGATATTTTTGTGTGGTAGAACAGAGTTGTGTTCGTGTCCCAAGTACCACGTGATTTACAAGATTTACGCCAAAAGTTCACAACCGCATTTGCTGCCATTGATCCCAATATGTTACAACGAGTGAAACAAGAATCAGACTTTAGGCTTGATATCTGCCGCATCAGGAAAGGTGCACATACCGAACATTTGTAAACAAAACTTTTACATTCAGTAAATTACCGCCCATTAGCCAGGGCTAAAGCAGAAATACATGAAATACACCGCCAGCTCAGTCATTTCCAGCCGAGGACTGCAGTTTCGTGCTTATTAACACTCATCAGCCCGGCATAGGAAAGTGACTGAGCTAGAGATGGAAAGCCTCTTAAGGAAGCCAAGAGTTCCAAACAAACTAATAGCTAATATAAAATTAGCACAGACCGAAGCAATGGTTCGTTTCACTCGAAGATTGAAGTCATGGCATGGTAGCGCGGTAGCATGGTACGTGAGTGCTAATAAGCACGAAACTGCAGTCCTCGGCTGGAAATGACTGAGCTGGCGGTGTATTTCATGCAAAACTTTTAGTTTCTTTCTCCAGTAAATTCAGCGTTGTTGCTGCATTATTGGAAATATGCTTGTTTCAATAAGCCTTCCAAACCCCGAAGGGAATTGTGACGCACCCAGTTCTACAAATACCGCCCATGCACCTGAAAACGCACTTTCATGGCTAACACAAAATAATAACTAATACCGAATATAAACGTTATCAATGGTATTGACCGTTTTCCACGAGAAGGCACTTGATTCCTTCTTTGTCACGTGGTATCCGATCATTCTATTTCGCTGTTTTCGGCAGAAGGTATATTCGAATCATAGAATTTTGTTGCAAAGGCAGTAGTTTTTAAAATGTAAGAATAACTAAAATGGTAACAGACAAGTGAAGCAAGTGATGTAAAGGACACTAATAAGACTTTTTTGCACATTAAAATGCACGCCCAAGTTAGGGTTGTCTGGGCGGTCATTCCAAGCTCGTCAGCTTGCGAGATCGAGATTCTCGCTCACGTGATTGGTTGTGACGTAGAAATGTCGCAAAGTAGTATTATGACCGCCCCTGGTTGTCTCATTTAGAAGTGCGTGGATATGTTTACCAATTTCCTCCACGTAAAATCGGATTCTACGTTCGAGAAGGGGTGGCGAAGTGCCTTCTCGTGGAAAACGGAAAATAGTAGGGATCTGAGGACGTAGTGCCGCTGTCATGACACGCGTTCCTGGTGACAATGCACCGATCATGACAAAGTGTCGCTGTGTGGCATGCATCCCCCGCTGTTCCTTCGAAACTGGCTGTCGTCGCCGTATCTCAGCGACTCCATTTCCAGAACCCGCATTTCCCCAGAACGCGTCAAAAGCATCACGCTCACTACCAGTTGTCTCAATGAATCAAAAGCGAAACATCTTTCACCTCGGCCAGAGATGTACGTGTTTCGGGGGAGAGCGTTAAAAGCGAAAAAAAAAGTGCTTCTCGAGATTTGTCATCCCGCTCCGAAAATAGCCCCGCTGTCTCTCGCTGCGTCTGGATCATCCTTTCCTACCTAGGGATCTCGAAGAGCAGCTGCCGTGCCGGATCACGCGTGTCCCGATGTTCGTTTTTTCTCCCTTTGATACGCTTTTTTTCCCCCCGGTGCCACGCCGTCTGGGCTCGAGAACATTACCTTGCATGAGGTGTCTCCGAAAGGAGTGAGTGTCCCTTCTCCTTTATGACGTTTCTTGTCTTCAGGCAGCTCGATCTTCTCGGCATCCTCCCCGAGCGCGAGTTTTCGGAAGTTTCAAGCATGCCGAATCCATTTGGCTGGGTGTGGTACTTTCATGCATGTATTTGCACTTTCTTCCCCGAGTTTTAAACTTTGGCTTTTATTTGTTGAATATTAGAACATGAGAACCATGACAGTAGATTCTAAACACTCATGGAACCAAATACGAGGTACGAGGGTTATTTTTTATTTTTTTTCAAGGTCTATCGATCGCGAAATGAAGACCACAAAGACAATGAAAACTCTTTTATTTGGAATATGTACGTACACCTTCCAACTACTTCTCGACGTAGTCGCCGCTCCGATTAAGACATTTGTCGTAGTGTGGTACCATTTTTTAGATACCCTGGTCATAGAAGGCAGCCGCCTGTGCTTTTAGCCAATTCTGTACGCTGCTCTGCAGCTCGTCAACGTTTGTCTTCCTAGCCAGCGTTTCATGTGACCAAAGAGTTGATAATCGGATAGCGCCAAGTCTGGGCTGTATGTAGGATGGTCAAACACTATCCAGCGAAACTGCTGCAGGAGATTTTTGGCCAAAGCAACAGTGTGTGGACGCGCATTGTCGTGCAGAAGCGCAATGCCTGATGACAACATTCCTCTATATTTATTCTGAATTCCTTCAGCAATCAGAAATTGAATTACAACACGCACTTCACACTTAACGGGAGACGCAATTGTTTGAGGCATGTTTCCTCGCTCACAGCATGCTCCGGAATAACCACAGCGACCTAATGCTCTGCCCAATCTTACTTGAGAGACTGCGCAACAAATCAACGCACAGTGTCATCGGTTTGACTTTCTGGTTTTCACTTCGCGATCGATCGGACCTTGGAAAAAATAATAACACTCGTAAAAGTGTTCCGATTATAAGGGTGTTCATTGTACAGGGAGACTGGATAATGCGTATGTATTCGCTGAAGCCACCAAAATGTGTTCAGAATATCGGATTGTTCATATCAGGGAGTGTTCAGATGGAGAGAGTCCACTGTATGCATCAAAAAGTATCAATCAAGGGCGGATCCAAAAATTTTTCACGCATCGGGCGGTTGAATTTTTAACTTACCTCTTACTACGTATCTGATTTACACATGCTTTTTGGGGGGAAGTTGCTGCATCATTTTTATCTAAATTCTAAAAGAACTAAAATATCGATGTTTATGCAAGGTGGTTCCCGAACCTTTATTTTTCCGTTGACGGAGATATTCTAAGACTGAGCTTTAGAACTTCAGTTTCGTATTAACTAAGTGAGAATGTTTCGAAACCCCCTCCTCCTAACATCTCCATACGTCGTTTAAAACTGCGCTTTTTGGGATTTCAATAGTATCGAGGAAAGTAACTGAACCCTAAACTTCCCCTAACTACATGAAATTTCTGCAATCGCAGCTTTAAGACTTAAATTTTGCAAAATGCCTGGAGGAAGGCTTCCAGACTCCTCCTTCCAACATCGCCAAGGATCGTCTGAAAAATTGCCTTTCTTAAACTTCAATTCTGAAACTCCCAGTCTTCGGTAGGGAGATTCCAACCCCATTCCTTTCCTGAACTTCATCAAATGTAGCCTACATTTACGTTTAAGGACTTCAGTTTGGAAAAATTGCCGATGTAGGGCTTGTACTCATGAAAACGAATGTGGTTCAAATGGGCAATGAAGTCAGGCCATTATATAAAATTAAATTTTTTAATGAAGCCGAAAGCTAATTACTATCGAAACATATCAAAACAAAAAGGACATAGGCACACGCCTCAACGAATACAGATGATCCTTTCACTTCCAAAGCAAACATACAACTGACTACAAAAGGGAGTGGCTTAAAATGACGTAATACAAAAAATAAAAGGAACGCGAATCAAATAATTCAATAAAAAGAAACCATAAGTTTTGCTTCACACATCCTCGGAATACACAAAAAATACTCAAAAGATTGAAATACACAAAAGATTTTGTGTATTTCAAAAGCAATGACTTGTACGTGCGGGCATGACCGTACGGTCACGCCAAGCAACACGTACACACTATTGTTGTTTAAATCCAAGAAATCTCTTTAGAAAGTTGATTCTTAAATTTTTGGTACATAACAGTTCCTTTGCTCAATTTTTTTAAAAATTAAAGCCAGAGTTTAAAAATCAGGGAATAAAGTGCAAATATATGCGTAAAAATGTCTCATTTCTACCAGTGGATTGAGCAAGTACCGGGTAGTTGTAATTAAATCTGCACTGTTTGGAAAATTGTAAAGCTCGTTCTGGTTGATCTTTTGGCATCAGACTCAATATTTCCCACAGTTAAAACTGCTATCTATCGGAGACATTAGAAGTTATTATCGTACAGAAGCTGATATTTTAGCTTTCAATGTAAAAAGTGTCTAGTAGCTAAATCAAACTAAAAAAATAAAAGAAAAGGAGATTAAAAAAGGAATTTAAAGTGATTTGTGTAATAAAGGGTGTCCCAAAATTAACGCAAGATTTGAATTTGCCACCATTTTTTCCATAAATTGTTGGCAGCCATGAAAAAAGAACAGTTTGACAGTTGAAAGTTTAGGGTTAGTAAAAATGGGGTGTTATTGTACCATACAGCTAGAGAGAGTGAAACATTTCAATGACTGCATAAGGCATTTCCTGGTCGCGTACTCTCTCATTTCGGTGATCAGAATTGGCACCCTAGATCGTGTGATTTAACATTATTAAATTTCTTCTTATGGGGTTATTTGAATTCAAAGGTCTATGTCAACAAGCCCACAACCACCCTTGCATTACCGTGTTGCGATACCGAGCGCCAATAACAGTAACTGCTTGACCAGCCTCAACTTTCATTATTTTTGAAACAATTGTTCAATAATGAAAGCGCGTTATTGTATCGTATAACGCTCCATTTTTGATTACCCTAAACTCTCAGCTGTCAAATTGTTCTTTTTTCAGGGTTGCCAACCATTTATTGCAAAAATGGCGGCAAATTCAAATCTTGCGTTAATTTTGGGACACCCTTTACAAGTATAATTTCCCTGCGCATGAAACTCATGTATAAAAGCAACTTGAGAGTATATATTTGCTGTCATTAAAAATCTATGAGTTGCTTTGGTAATCAACTAAAGTAGTCATTTTTCAAACCTCTCCAGAAAGGACGCGGGTATTAATGGGTTAATATTTGCTCTTTTAGTCTTCAGCACTCTGCAACAGATATGCAGGCAGTTTTTTAGGCTCTTTCTGGAATGATTAACATGGGATGAACTTGCGTGTGAAAAGAGACTTTATAAATAACGTGTCTGAAAGTGACTTTGGAAATCGGCGCCAAAACAAATCTATCATGTGTGCAAAGTGCTCTGAAAAGATGTTTTCCCATCCCAAAATGACACGTTAAAAAATGGGCGGTCGTTTGGCATTTTTCCGTTGACTTGCTGCGATAGAGAGGAAAAAATGTTCTTCTGACAGGAACAACATTTTCTTCGCGAGCCATTTTCAAATTCACGTCTCCAATTTTGAATCCGACATAAGTGTAATACTTGTTGACTTGTACTCTTTTTCGTTGTGTTACCATTTATATATATTTAGTGCTATTTTTGGAGCAAAACCTCTCCGAAATCGGCCATTTACGTTATTGAAAAGTGGCCGTCTTGAAGTGTGTAGCCGTGATTTAGAGGTTTGGCTGAGATAAGAGTTAAAAACAACCCTTTGAGGGTTTTTTTTTTTGAAACAGATGAAACGCTTTACTTGCAAGGGAAAATATGATTTTCTTTCATTTTGTCATGTTTCGTTTTCTAAGTTAATTTTGTTCAAATGATAGAAGGAAATGTACGCAGGACACTTTACTGAATGGGCCAACTAGGCCGTAGCCTAAGGTTCCCGCCTTTTAGGGGCCCCTAAATGACTAAAATTGCTTTAGCCAATGGCTAAAATGGAAAAGTTTGACTACAGGACACCCCGAAAAAGCACTTGACCTAGAGCCTCCCAATATTTTAATTGAACCCTGAACGTAGGTCCTAAAATCAGATCGCATCTCAAGTGTAATATGTAACCCCATAAAAAGCTTGGCTTTAAACTCAGAATGAAATATATATTCTACTGATTTTTTTTAGCAATCACATTGATTATTGTTCTCACTTGATGGTTTTGGTGTTCCTATGATTTTATTCCCCCCCCCCCGCCTCCCTCTGCAGCACCACCGTCTCCAGGTTGCGTCCATATCTCACATGCATGCATACACACACCTACACACGCATGCATACACACACCTACACACGCATGCATACACACACCTACACACGCATGCATACACACACCTACACACGCATACATACACCCACCTACACACACACTCATGCATGCACACAGACACAAACACGCACGCTTACATACACATGCCCATGCACAAACACACACATATCCACACACTCATGCCTGCGCACAGACCCACACGCCTACATACACACACATACTCGTGATTGCGAAAAACATAATTTGAATTTAAGAAGTCATAATTCAAATTAATTAATTTTTATTTTTTCTTGTGCTAAAGACATGTTTTTTTTTTTTTTTTTTCATAAGTTATTCGAGATAATACAAAAAATGTAAAAAATGAACCATTAGATAATTCCTAATTATTGCACCAAGTTGTACATTTATTTAAAAGCAATTGTGTCCACACAAGATTATAAGAATCCAAAGCATAACTTAACCCCAGATTAATGTGGATTAAAACGAAAACTGCATTCTAAAATTTTGATTAAAAACTTTCAATAGTACCTCCCCTCTCGAGAACGTAGTCGGTTTTGAGTTATGTCCTTGTACTGGATGTGTGACATTATTGCTTTTCAAAACTAAAGCTCAAGAACTTCTATGAAAGTCACGTGTTGTTCTGATGGAGAAAATTCGTCATATTTCACTTTTCAGCCTCATTTTATGCATTATTCAGTTGTGCGCAGAAAACGGAAGTAGCCTCAAATGCTCCAATGCTAAACAGTCAAGCTTCATGAAGTATTTTTCCGCCGCCTATGCAACATGCATCAGTTTGCCACACCGAAGACTGGACAATAGTTAGAAAAAGGAATTATTCTTCCAATTTTTCAAACAGCGAATGAAAAATCAGTTGAATATCAGACAGGGCCGGATTTAAGGGAGGGCAGGCGGGGCTACTGCCCCTGGGCCTCCACAAGAAAGGGGCCCCCACAGTAAAAGTTTTACAAAATATCCCAACTTTCACGGGTCAAAAAAATCGAAAATATCGGATAGATTGATAGATACATATATATATCAAAATATTTGGATATGTGTCAAAGTATCGGATATTTTCGAATATATGATGATCTTTTGGAACCCTGGCTAGGGGCCTCCACTCCTCCGTTGCCCGGGGCCTCTACACTTCTAAATACGGCCCTGATATCAGAACAGAAATCTCATTCGAGTGAAATAAAGAAACAACCCTTGAATGCTATATACAACGAGACTACGCATGAAATTAAAAAGAAAACGCTCCATTCCATAGTACCATATTTGCATGAAAAAAATCTTTGAAAGCTATGGATTTTTTTAGGGTTATCTTTCAATATAGTACCAAACCTTTTTTATAACCGGGCACATAAGCGGCTGGTGCGCCGAAAAAGGGGGGGGGGGTCAAAACCGAAGCGGGGTGAGGTCCCGGCTGTGACCCTTAAGGTGATTTTCCCCCTTTTTCTTTCCTTTTTTCTTTTATTTTTAAGTAAAATTGGGCTGTATTATTGGATTTTCACATTATTAAATGACCTCTAAAAAAAGTGGTATATGACCTCAATAATCAGGATGGATGGCCACCGCAGCCTCCCCTTTCCAATTCGAAGTTCCATTCTTTTGAAATGACTGATAAAAGTTTATGTTTGGAATTTTTAGTTTTATTTTCGTGAAACTGATCAATCTACACTGTAAAAAATCATTTTTCAATCGATCGTTAATCTTTAGCTCTGAAAAGTGAGGGGACAAGGGCGCTTTACTTTTGAAAGTGAGCGGACAGCTGCCCTCCTTGTACTGGTATGAGCCGCCTATGACCGATTGTTTTGGACTTGATGAAATGTTCTTCTAACTTCGAAAACGCACGGTTGTAATTTTTCATTTCTAATATAATTGTAGGCCTATCTCGTGATGAGCTGTAATAAGTTTGTTGAAATGGGGTCGTTTCCAAAATTTTAAAAGTATTTTTTTTCTGAAAGAGCATGTTTATAAATATAGGATCTGACCATTTTTTAAATAATTTGTTTAAGTTTAATATTTTTAAAAAAATTACTTAAATTGGCGCGCTTTCAATGTTAATGCTTCTGTCCGATGACATCACAAATGATGAAATGCCATTCTGTGTTGCCAGTCACAGAGAAAAATATTTAATTCTTTATTGACGTGTAGTGGCAACGATATGGTTGTTAGCAAGCGTGGAGCGCAATTTTAATTCGCTTCTTGATTATCATAACGTGGAATCGCGGTAGAAAGATGCAGTAAAATGTATCATTTGTGACGTCATCAAGACCACGCCTTGTTTCAACAATCGGACATTTTAAAAAATTAATTAAAAAATAACTGTAGGGAAAATGAAAGTATTTTCTGGGTCCATGTTATTTGTTTTGCTTATTCTATCAATTTCAGTGACAAAAGGTACTACTTTTGACTGAAGGAAACAACCCCATTAGAATTCTCGTTTGAATTAAAGATTGATCGGGGACACTTAGTAATGCTTGCGCTTATGCAAGATTAAAAAATGTAAAAACACTTGCTTTTGTCAAATAAGCAAAGTAAACGGAATTTGCCTTTCTATTTCAAATTGAACTATAATAGCTCTAAAACAAACTTGTAAGAGTTTTTTCCTTTCGATGTTTTCAAGTTTGTTGTATTTGTGACCTGTATGTTTTCAGAGGCTTTCGGTGCTCTACTTCTACCAGACTTGAAGAGTTCCGACGAAATTTTGGGTAGTGGAGGAATGGCCGACATTTTTCCAGTGACCGACAGTATCCACGTTAGTTTGGGATTCAACGGCATCTTTACATCAAAAGGTAAGGATTTAACAAATGTCAATTCCACGTTTCCTCTGCCTGAAAATCGGTACTCTAATATGTGTACCGTTGTTGTGTTTCTATAAAAGAAATTGAACATTTGTTAACGGCACGATTTTCTGACATCAAATCTCAAGTTCTGTAAACTTGGATGACCATCCACCACATTTTCTATTGCGTCACGCATTCTGCAACGTCGCGGTACGTCCGCGAGCACTGCCGCAACCACAGTTTTTACCTGGAGGACATAATTAATGATACAGCTATCAACCGTTCGCGAGAATCTCCAATTTTCAAGCCTTCTCCGGAATAAAGTAAATATCTTCATTAAAATAATGAATTTCCCGAAACAATTGCTTTTTACTAGCTAGAAGTAGTAAAAAGTCGCTGCAGTGAAACGATCGCGATCGGGAAAACGAAACCTTTTCGTACACGAATACGATTATGAAAATTGTGTATGTCTGATCATTTTTTAAGCATTTAAAATTAATTTTATTTCTTATACCAGTATTGCTCTCATAGCACTTAATCTTTTTTTTGTTCGAGTGTTCAGATTCAGTACATCTGATTAAAAAATCCTATCTATCACCGCTTCCTTATACTTTGGCTTCACATTTCAAAACAATTTTCTGGTTTAATTTTCTGATAATTTATCCCCCCCCCCCAAAGAAATGAGCATAGTTTTTTTTTTTTCACAAAACTGATTTCAATTTCACAAAAATAATTTAAAATGTAAAAGAGAACTACAGTGCTGGACAAATTATTAGACTAAGACTGAGTTGTAAAAACAAATTCTTTATTGATTACATAGCTATAGACACATAGACACATTAACGAACAGTGAAATAATTATCTAATATTTAGTATGCATTCCTTTGTGCTTGATGAGCATTTTAAATCTTTTTGGCATACTTTTCGCAAGGTTTACACAATTTCTTAACTTTTTAAAAAAGGAGGTAAAAAATTGTTTATACTCACTATTATATACTCACTAATTACCTAAAACTAACTTTAAATATAACATAACACGCTAATAAAAAGAACTAGTGAACTGTTTAAGCTGATTGAGGTTATGTTCCTGTTAGGCAGATAAACAAAGAACATAAACAAAGCAGACAGTGCTGCCACCTGCAAACATTAAATTATGCTAAAATAACGTAATAATCAGTGTACAGTATGTACTGTACTTTAACAGTAAAATAAATAGTATTTTAGAACAAATAGTGTACAAAAAAAAAAACTCTAATAATTTGGCCAGCACTGTACTTAAGCATTTTTTTTTTACCGAAACCAGTTAACTGATGAGCTGCTACTTGTTACACAAACAAGTTGCAACTTTTAGGATCCTTGAACTATGTATGTACCATGACCATGATGTTCCGCAGAGCTTATGTAGCTGTTATGTAAATACACCCTACGTATGTATTTGTGTTTTGTCATCCGAGTTTTAAACGTCACTTTTTTAATGAAATTTTCTTTTGTTACGTATTTCCATATAAAGAACCATTATGTTTCATGTTGTAAAGTATAAATTTTCTAAAAAAAAACAAATTGTCGTTAAAAAATAATGATTTGTAGGTGTTCCGGGTGTGACTATAGGGTCACAACAGGGGCGCCGACTTGGAAAAATTATTGGGAGGGCCGGGTGTCACCGGGGTCTAGGGGGTATGTTAAAGAACGGACCCCCCCCCCCCCCCGAAAAAAAATCAGATTTTTGTGCCTTGAAAATGCCAACTTACATATTTTCTGGTGTGTATAATTTATACAAATAAACATATGTGCCAGGGCGTTTTCAAAGTAAAACAATCTAAAAATTGGTACACAAATTTTCTGCTTCAATTAGATCATGTCACTTGCCTTAAGTGAGGGATAATTTTACAGTTCCATTTTGTGGGGTGACGTGCAGTACCATAGCTAGGCTACGGCACTTTACAAGGTAGTGCACTTGAGTTGCATGGAAAGGCACTCCCAGTGGCACCGATTCAAAACAACTATTGGGGGGAGGGTACCATAACGGGGACCTTGCCAGGGGAAATTATCTAAATTTGAGATAAAAAATAGTGATTTTTTAAGTTTTTTAAGCATTTTAGAGTCATATGATCAACATTAGAACCCCAAAAACTCGACTCTCGGTAAATCGACACACTGAGAAAATCGACAAGACGACACATTTTTTGGCTTTGAAAAAAAAAAAGAAAAAATAATATTTTTGTGAAAAGCTAATTTAATTTACAGTAATAATTATACTTTTAGTCTATTAGCAGTGAATATATAGCTCTGAAAAGATTGAAATGATATTTAAATACATCTAAACTATCATTAAAAGAATAAAGCATAAAAGATTGATGTCGCACGACTTCACCCGAAGGTTCGCGCACTGGGACAAATTCTATGAGTGCTCTCAGCACCGTAACACTATCCTTATTCACACCACTCGTTTTCAATTAACCTGCTTACTACAGCAATAGTTATTTGTTTTAATTCATTACTGAATGTATTTTACAATGTAACTATCTTCAAACAAGGAAAGTAAAAAATACCAACATAATTTTATGATTTTAGAAACCATAATATGACAAATAATGTTCTTAAATTATTGAGGGGGCTCTGCCCCCCAAAACAAACTATTGAGGGGGCTCGGGCCCCCTCAAGCCCCATGGAGTCGGCGCCACTGGGTCACAAATAAATGTAAGGTCACAACACGTACAAATCTATTTTTTAGCAAAAAAAAAAAAGAAGTTTTTAATCATACTCATTTTAATACATAATGATTCCTTATGTTCAATTATTTAAAAAAATTGAAATCCAAAGTTTAAAATTCAGTCAATAAAGTGCAAATATATACGTTAAAATGTTATACCCGTGCAAATGGATTGAGCAATTAATTACTACATTTTGCACACTAAGGATTAATCGATACATCCGTTTGCAATCTTTTTATCGTTTTGCCATTCTCCGATGTAAATCCATCTTAATTTCATATCAATGTTTCAAGATTGCACAGCCGATCTATAATTCACATGATGAGTGCCGAAAAGAAAAGAAAAAATCGATAATAGCGGATGTATTGCTTTAAAACCAATTGTTCCGGCAAACAAAGCGCGGTAATTCATCACCGTCCTGTTATCACCACATTTTAGCCGACTTGCTGCAAACGATTCGTCTTAGAGCATTTCCATGTGGACACTGTTATTATTCCATGATCCTCCTTTGACTGATAATTAGATAACAATGAGCGATAGTTGTTCTCTTGATCAATTACGTTCCTTCGATTTGAACTGGTTTCGCAACTGGGAAAGATCGACCATATTTTGTTGTCTGATATACTTGTAAAATATATGTATTTTTTTTCTTTTGCTAAACTTTTAAGCATTAGAACCAATTTTGTTATGTATCGATTCTCGATTGATTTAGTAATGCTCATAAAACTTTGATTTCTTTACTAATAATAAAGCTGAAAGTCTCTCTGTCCGGATCGCTCTCTGTCTGTCAGGATGTCTGTGACGCGCATAGCGAGCGCCTAGACCGTTCGGCCGATTTTCATGAAATTTGGCACAAAGTTAGTTTGTAGCATGGGGGTGTGCACTTCGAAGCGATTTTTCGAAAATTTTATCTGGTTCTTTTTCTGTTCCAATTTTAAGAACAAAACTATCATAAGGGGGACAAGTAAATTACGAAAATATCATAACGTGGAACCGTAACATGGGTACAAGCCAATTGGCGAGAAAAATTCACCAAACATTATTTGTAAATAAACAGGCAAACCAAAAGACCTTTTAATTTTCTATTACGGGCAAAGCCGTGCGGGTAGCACTAGTCGTTAATAAACGGCAAAATTAGGAATCACCAACAGTGGACGATTAACGGATTTAGAGGCCCGTCGTAATATATTTTTGCCAGCCCCTTTGCCTATCGCAGAAAAACATAGAGCATTTATCGTGTGAATTTTGGAGTTCCCTTCAGGGCCCCGATGGTCGTGATGGTGTCTCGCAATTGCGACAGTTGCGACATTGTAAATCCGCCCTGATCACCACCGACTATAGGACGACGACTAAGTGAAACGAGCTGATGTGTGCATCACATGACTTCCGTTTACTCCAATTTAATGTCATTTTCTCATCATTGGCAGTTTTTAATATGATTCAATAGTTTACTCTCTAAACATCACCAACAATGGCCAAATTGAAACCAGATTTTTATTAAAAAAATCACCAAATTTGACGCCAAGTTGGCAACAAAACTTAGCGACCAAAAGACAGGCGATATATCGCCAAGTGTCCGCCAAATTATAACACCACTTGAGTTTACATCGAAATTAACAATGATTTCCCCCAAAAGACCCCTTTTGGAGCATTATGAATGTAACCAAAAAGGAAGGTGCACAACTAGACCCCACTAGGAGTCTACGCACCAAATTTCAACTGTCTAGGACATTCCGTTCTTGAGTTATGCGACACACATACGCACATACATACGTACATACAGACGTCACGAGAAAAGTCGTTTGTAATTAACTCGGTGATCGTTAAACTGGATATTTCGGGTGTCTGTACGTTCCTAGGCACATATCCACGTGTGGTCAGGTTGAAAAAAAATTTCAACATTCATTTGGGGGTGAGCAAAATGGAAATGAGGCCGATTTTTGAGTGAAATTTTTTTCGCGAATACAATACTTCCTTTTTTGTAAAAGGAAGTAAAAAACAAAACAAGTGCTGATTAAAACTTCACCTGTCAATTACCACCTGACAGGCGCTTTCATAAATGAATTAATTACGTTTAAGTGTGCAAAAGCATTAACCGAATGCAATTCTGCCGTGGGCATGTAAACGGCAGTATCTGCAGAAATGAGTTTTCGAGATATTTGAAGAAAAGCGTTTTGGATTCAATACTAACAATAGGGAAATGTTGAAATTAGACCTTTTTTCGACCTTTTTGATCGGAAACCAAATAGGCAAGCTTGTACTGGCAAGCTTGTAAAGCTAACGTACAATAGGTCACGAAAATCCATAAGAATGAAAACTCTTTATAATACTGCATAGTTTGCGTATTTGAGGGACCAATAAAACAAAAGACATTATAGATACCATTTTAAATATTTATTTACCATATATTACAAACATAACGAGCTATGTGTGCATCACATGACTTCCAATTTAATGTAATTTTCTCATTATTGGCAGTTTTTAATATGATTCAATAGTTTACTCTCTAAGTATCACCAACAGTGGCTAAATTAAAACCAGATTTAAAAAAAAATTTTTTAAAAATCGTCGAATTTGTCGCCATGTTGGCGACAAAACTTGGCGACCAAACAAAAGGCTGGCAAAAGACTGACGATATTTCGCCAAGTGTCCGCCAAATTATAACACCACGTGAGTTTACATCGAAATTAACAATGATCCCCCCCCCCCAAAAAAAAAGGGGCAAAAGATCCCCTTTGAAGCATAAGATTGCAACCAAAAAGGAAGGTGCACAACTAGACCCCACTAGGAGTCTACGTACCAAATTTCAGCTGTCTAGGACATTCCGTTCTTGAGTTATGCAACATACAAACATACATACGTACATACAGACGTCACGAGAAAACTCGTTGTAATTAACTCGGGGATCGTTAAAATGGATACTTCGGGTGTCTGTACGTTCCTAGACACATATCCACGTGGGGTCGGTTTGAAAAAAAAAATTCAACATTCATTTCGGGTTGAGCAAAATGGAAATTAAGGCCGATTTTTGGGTGAAAATTTTTTCGCGAATACAATACTTCCTTTTTTGTAAAAGGAAGTAAAAATGTACTCGGACAGTTTTGAAAATTATATCGAGTAAGTGCCATTTATGACGATGCACTGAGTGATCCAATTCTGAAGTTTCTGTCAACTATTTTCCAACAAAGCGATGAGCATGTTGACGATTTCTCAGCTAATGTTGTCCGAGTGCTCAGGAGTGTGTCAACCTACGCCAAAATTGAATGCTACGAGGAACACGAGCTCGAGGGGCAGCCTGGCTACTATCGAGCGACCATTTAAAAAGTAGGCGTCTAAGGTAATTGCAGGCTGTTCTTTTGTCCAGCTCATTCTCGGTGATAAACAGCAGTGAGAATTAACTTCCCAAAACCACCCGTCCACATCAGATCAACCACGCTCTCTAACGACCATTTCTCGCTTCGTTGCGAAGACTGCAAATTTGCAAATTATGCTGCCACATCCTGCAGAACATTCTTAGAATAATGTTAAATTGGGGTATACTTAAATGAAGGGTAAGAAAGTAAGAGGATAAACGAAATCTATATCGAAATCCTGTTCTTATACATGACGTATTACATTTTTCTTAGATGCACGGGACGTTCCCATAGTTGTAAGCCTTCTCTACGAAGACTCATCTGGGAGGATGCAGCCAGTGTCAGAGACCCAAGTGACTTTGGCCAAAGCCCATCCGGTGAGATATATTTATGTCATCTTTTTTGGTGTTCAAAAATCAGATCCATCTCAGATATCGAATTACTGGTGCTCTCTTTTGCTCTCTTCTTCTTCTTCTTGTTAATCTGAAGTCAGATCAGGTCCATGTGTACATTCGCCCTCTGTCTCTCCATCACCAGACCAGGTCTATCCAGTATGTCCTCATTCGACAAGGCATGAGGACTCAGAGGAGGGTAGGAAGCATGAGGTACATCAGAGCAAGTACTCAGCAGTGGCCTCGCTTTCATTGCGCTTAATACATCTTGTGAAAAACTTAATATCATGGTAAGAATCTTAAAGACCTAAGGTGACCAGATGCGAACCGAGACAAAGCTATCTGGCCTTGCCTGTTACCTCCTAAAGCCCACAGCACCGCCAGGGCCATAGGCACGATAGCAAGGATGGGATGGTGCTTCGCAGTGGCCTCGCTTTTATTGCACTTAGTACATCTTGTGAAAACCTTATTACCATTGTAGAATCTTAGAGACTTGTCACCAGACAACCGAGACAAAGCTGTCTAGCCTTGCCTGTCAGCTCCAAAGCTCATAGCACTGTACTGTTTCCGCCTCTTGTGTAAAGATGACAAGAGAATGCATGGTCTTTTAAGAGACGTTTAATGCACTCAATATTTACAGCTATATTACAAATTACAGATTATTTAATGTTACAAAGATATTTTGATCTGCGAGAGCCACTCCGCGACTCACCAGCTCTTTGCTCTACGAGTGTCTCCCCCTTTGACCTATTTACTTTCTCTTATATACGGGGATTCGTTTGGCGGGGAATGCATCCCTGTTTACAACAGTCAGACGATGTTGACAAGGTGGTTGAAGAATGTTCCCTATAGTGTCACAGACATCATATCACACCAAACGGAGAAAGTTTATGTACACAACAAATGTCCAGCTTCGGATAAAATTCAGCTATTCTGAAGATCTAATTTCGAACATTTCTCAGAAAAGGGAAGCAAAAACCGTATTTACGTGTGGTCTTATACTTATCCAGCTCCCATACTGGTGACAGATAATAAAACACCCGCGTAACATGTTTTTCTCCGATGAGTGTGGTCTGGGAAAGAATTTCTAGACCGACCCCACACATTGAATCACAATAGCAAACAAGTGGAGGAATCGCATCGGTATAGCACCAGCAGGGCCAGAGGCACGATAGCAAGGATCGGAAGGCGTTTTGTTTCCAGGTGTCATTGTGCTCTAGAAGTGTCTATAACATTCAGGCTGTTTTCTAGAGAGCAATAAAGAGCATTAGTTATGAGTGATGCTTTTTGTAGGCGTTTTTAATTTTGTCTGCTGCTGTTATTTTGTTGTTAAGTTTTAGAATTTCAAGCTCGTTGTTTGCTAAATATTTAAGTTGCAACTACAACCTATCACCCTGCATCTACAACAGTGTATTCTTATTCCACTATAGTAAGTTCTTTAAAGCAGAAAAAAACCAGTTTGTAACCTTGAAGCTCCAAGTGGGCTTTATACAGCATCTCATATTCAAACAAATTTAATGGATCTGCCAACTGAGAAGTGTAAATTTAGCTGAAGTGGGAAGTCCAAATAATTAAGCTTTTTAACCGACTTCAAAAAGGAGGCGGTTATCAGTTCATACCGTATGTATGTTTTTTTTTTTTTTTTTTTTTTTTTTTTTTTTGTCCACTCATAGCGTCTCACCTAGTGAACCGATTTTGATGATTCTTTTTTTGATGGATAGGGGATGGCTCAACTTAGGTCCCATTACTTTGTTTGACCATATTGTTTTTTAGAAAAAAAGTTATAGGCAAAAAACAGTAAACTTTATGCAATTTCCCTATTAAATTGTAGCGAAGTTCGCACTTTTCATCCGTGGATAACGGTTGCTCAGTGGTAGAATTCTCGCGTCCCACACGAGCGACCCGGGTTCAAATCCCGACTAGGACAAAGTGAATTTTACTAAAACTTCGGTTCTACTGTTTCCCGTATTTTCTCGAATGTTCTATTAATTTCTGTATCTTTCCAAGTCGCTTGGAGTATTCGCTTCATTTGGCTTTCACATTGTCTTCGCTATCTTCATCTACGCGACAACATGAAACTCATTGTTATAAAAGTTTGGTGCCATATAAGAGTAACATTAATAGTAATTGTAATGATAATTTTGAATAAAGGCTTTTCTAAAGCAATACAGTGATATAGGGCCGAACTTCTTACTAGGTAACTTCTTACTTTTACTGAAATATCTACATTTACACTAAAAAGAATGAAATAAAAAAATTTTGAAAAAAAATAGAACCGACTTCAAAATTGCTCTAAAAAGTGAAAAATAATTTTATTCTTTAAACACCATCGATAATACTTTTAAACATAATTTTTGAAGTTGGCGCAAAAACAAAAAGTAAAATCCATTGTAACCATGCTTCGTTAATATTTTTATCAAAAAATCATCCAAAGTTAGGAACGAAACATTTATATCGTTACTCAAATATGCTGTCATCAATGCGTAATGCATGTGGTAGTGAAGAAACTGGACCTGGTTAAATTTATACTTGTAGTTGAGTTATGGCCGTGAATGATTTTATCGATCGTTTTTGCGCCAACTTCAAAAATTATGTTTCAAAGTATTATCGATGGTGTTTAAAGAATAAAATTATTTTTCACTTTTTAGAGCAATTTTGAAGTCGGTTCTATTTTTTTTCAAAATTTTTTTATTCAATAGTTTTATTTAAATAATATCAGAGTTAACCTCCTTTGTAAGTGTACATAAGAGTTATAAATTCAGAATTTATTGCAGTAGAGTGGGTCGAAAAACAACTTTTTTTTAAATATCGATAATGGGTAGTGCGGAAAAAGTACCATTGATAAAGTAAAGTGCGCCCTTAAAAATTTAAATTTTTTGGGGGCAATTTCTTGATTTACCGCAAGTTGGTTGAAGTTTCGAGCAAATACTGTTTCTTGATGTTTTGAGCCAAAGTTAGTAAAAATGGTATGTTTCTATTTTCGATGATGAGTTACTCGGAAGAGATGCCATTAGTGGCACGAAACTCCCATAAAAAATTTGAGGTGTGGTCTAGTTCTTTCCTTTGCCACAAATGCGTAGAAGTTTTGGCAATTTTTTGTTCTTTTAACGTTCAATAAATTTTGTCAAATAGTAAAAATTTTGTTTTCGCTGTATTTATCCGCCATAATTACATAGTTTTCTCACATGAGATGTATTTTTAGAGGCGCGGGGTGTTATGAATTAAATACTTATTGCGTATAAATTTTTAAATTTGAAATATGCTGTTAAAAAACTTAGTGCAGCTCTCTGTTTGATTGGTTTCAAAACCAAAGGGAGTAACTCAGAATTCGTAATAGAGGGTACATTCTAAGAACTGTAGAAGAATTCTATTGATTAAAGGGGAAGTCATAATAGCCGAGAGAAAATCCTTACTAATTAGGTGACAAACTCCGGCGACGCAGCAAAAAACTCCGAGGGACTAAAGAAAAAGTTTTAAGAGGAAAATGTTGAAGTCAATTCTGTAAGAGGAAGATCCGAAGTGCTTAGTTAAAAATTTTACTTACTGAGGGGGGGGGGATCCTTTTTGAATAAAAGACAGAGAACTTTTTCTAATAAATCTTATCTGGAATATTTATATGATACGTAATAATAAAATTTTAAAAAAGCTATAAATCATGAACCACTGAGCTTATGCACGAAAACAGGGACCCGAATTTCTTGAATATATTGCAGAGCCGAAACCATTTATTTATTTATTGAATTTTTCCAAGCATATAATCACTTTTATCCTGCAGGACTACAACAGCGCTACAGTGAAACTGGATTTGAGCCCTCAACTGCAAGAACGACTGTCTAGTGCCAAATTTGAACTTCGACTTTCATCAAAGGATGGACAAAGACAGCAGAGCGGACGGATAACTCCGAAAGTGACATGCAATGGTAAGTGGTAGCTCTAACAATGCTGTTAAGGGGTCACAGTGACCTTTCCAACATTTTTTTTTAAATTTAAGTAAATTTTATATTTTTTTGAAACCATAACATGCATACTTATTTCTTAATCAATAATTTACTTTCAAAATTTAAAAATATTGCCTACTTTTTTAAAAAATTCAAAAAATTGAAAAAAATTTCAATTTTTTGAAATTCCTAAGGCTTTTTTATTTTTGCACTAATTTAATAAATTTTTTTTGCTAAACGATCACTATAATCATCTCTAAAAATCTGTGCATTCATTTACTTATGAGTTTATTAGAAAATTTTCTGTGATTAACTATGTAAAAAATCAAAGTTTTTTTTTTTTTTGAATTGGTTTTTGAAGGTTTGACATGCTCTAAACATTTGAGTAATTTATAAAATGCTTATCCAATGCACAGTTTTGTCAAATATGTTATCCCAATTGCAAAAAGTACTTTAAAGCTGTATCTTTAATAGAAAAAAAAAATCCTTAGGAATCTAATGACATGAAAACACAAATATACCATCAACGAGAAAAAGCAGTTTAAAGTTTTTCTTTTGTGTAAGAACACATAGCGAGCATGGCCTAAAACCACTCATAACTTTTTAAATATTTGAACTAAAGCAATGAAACTTTTTCCTTGTGTTAAGAATAGTTTTTAGTTTTGAAATAAGCAATAAAATTTTTCTTGATAGTTTCATCATTTTTGAGGTACTGTAATCCCTTAACAGATCAAAGTTAACCCGAGATCTAACTCGGTATTTATTGCCCGCTGTTGACTTTTGTGTGGAAAGGGGCCAAGGAGGTGCCAGTGTGCCAAGTCGGTTTTGCTTCAGTCTAGTGTGAGAGTAGCATGTTCTCACAGATCTTTAAGAACTCTGGTCCACCACGGGATCGGATCAAGGACAAATCCAGAAAGTATTCAAGGGGGGGGGGGAGCAATTGAATTCACACACACAGATACTTTCCCTTTTACAAATTTCCAAACCTCCACCTCCTAACATCATGTATACTCGTCTCAAATGAAGGTTTTTTTTTCTTTTGGAAATTCTTTTTCTACAAAATTCTGGAGGAGTGAATCCCACCCTTTGCCTTTAACGTCATCGGTATAATATAATTGCTTTTTTTGGATTTCAACTAAAAAAACTTTCCAAAGGAGAATCCCCTGAACCTCATCTAATGTCATTTAAAATTTCAGCTTATGGAATTACGAAAATCTTCCTGCACAGAGTTCCAATCCCTGTCACAAATGTGTTAAGAGATGTACCCCGATTGCGTTTTTAAGACTACAATTCCGAAAAAATTTCGAGGGAGGACTCTCTTTGTAACATCATTGAAAATCCTCTAAAATTACGTTTTTCAAACTTAAGTACCGAAAATATGCTGCATGAGAGTTCCTCCATCTCGGCTCAAGGAGTTGGGCGATCGCCCCTCTTTTGTATCCGTCCTTGGATTGGATCCTAGAATGTTGAGGAAAGTGACGCTCTAGTGGCGAATGATACTAATAACTTTAGTCGCCACTCCTTTCTATCTAGTCGCCACAACCGCTGGTCTTGAGCGTGTGCCTTACCTCGAAGAAAGGAGCGAGCCCGAACATTGTTATTTCTCGGGCAGAGCAATTAAAACGAGTTTAAAACGGGCGAGAAAAAGGAAAGCGTCCTTCTGGGGCATCCGGGTTGGCAACCCTCTCTCTATCGCTCGCACGTAATGCTAATGACGGGAATGGCTTTTAATTAATGATCGAGATGCGAGTCCGATAATCGCCGCCGCCCCGATCGCCAAATAATTAGCCTCTCTTCTTTCTCCTGAATATTCATAGCACCCGGCGCCAGTCTCACGGGTTCCGGGAGTGGCTCCTTTCATGCGCCGCGCTGATAAATCGAACATCTTTTGTATCCCCCGAATCACACACTCTTGTCACCGTTTGTTTATTTTTTTTTAAAGAAATTTAAAATGCTAAAGAATCGTTTGCGGGATAGAATCATTGATCTTCATTTTCTCATTACGCATCGCGAAGATGCCATTAGCTGCGATAAGTTGGAGCAAACTGTGGCTTTATTTTTTTTTTCTTTTCTCTCACATTCAAAGTTATCTTTTGAGTTGATCCCAAATCAGATCGAAAATTCTTACTTGCTTCTGGACTGGACAGGCAACCTGGTTTATCTTTGTGTTTTTGCTCAAAAATGCCTAACCTTCTACTTTTTTAAAAATTAATTTTGTGCAGAAGATTAACTACTCTTTTTCCTCGGTATCTAAGAATTGAAAAAGTTCTAATCTATTTTCTTTGATATAACGTTAAATTTTTTTTTTTAAGAAAAGAACCTCTAAAGATTCTTTGAAAAGTACATTCGAAGTTAGTCTTTTAGAGTCATTTTAAACCATGTGAATTAACTTTCCCTCCTATTTTTTATTTTATAAAATAGGTTGACAACATGATGCGCAGAAACTAAGTGTGTCCGTACGAGAATAAAGCAAATATAACATTTCTTAATAACAAACATTTAAGGTGTGAGAATAGACTTTTTCTTCGATCTTTCGGTAAATTGTTAAAATTTTCAGAAACCTTATTTAACCATGAAACGTTTCCTAAAATTGCGGAATTCTCGCCTCAAGAAGTGGAAGTTACTTGACGCATGCGCGAAACAAAAAGCAAAAAAGACAAATTGAGACCTAAGCGACGTTATTAGAAAATAATTATAGAAAGAGGTTTTTAACCCTCTCGGAAACGTGTTTGAAAATTACAGAAATTCCAAAATAATCAAAAACATTTTGAAAAACGACGTTTGCCGCGAGTGCCCAATGTAATTAGAAACGCTCCCCTCCCCTCTTTTTTTTTAAAAAAAAGTTAGTAAGTTTTTGAAGTGTGTTTCATTTTTCTGCGGTGAAGTTTTTACAGCACCTTTAAATTAATTCAGTCGCTATGCAAGCGCAAAAACTTGAAGCATACTCAAAGATATAATTTTCTTTATTATGAACCTGTTCAGAAAGTATCATCTTGTATGTCGCAGTACTTTAAAATGCTTTTGTCTGAACGTCTTACCTGTTACTTCAAATGATATTTCTTTAAAAACTGTGTCAAATTATTTTATCATTTCCATTATTATATCTCTTTAAAAAATTCTGAACAGTTTTCCAGGCCGTTATGACTTCTACAGAGGTGACCGACATCAGCAAGGATCCAGTTACGGGATTTATTGTCCTTGATATTGGACTGGATGGATTCATTAATTATAAAGTAAGTTTATTAAATTTTGTTTTTGACCTTGTAATAACTGCACTACTGATATATATATATATATATATATATATATATATATATATATATATATATATATATATATATATATATATATATATATATATATATATATATATATATATATATCGTCATAAGAAAAAAAATGCTAATTGTCGATCAAGTTGTTTTGAGTGGTAAAAAATTTTGAAATTAATTTTTCAAGTTGAACATTTGAATCTTCGTGAAGTTAAATATTAGTTTATTGTAGAATGAAAAAGACGCATTGAGGGTTTTGGAAAAATCTTTGAATGGTCAAATTTTTTGGAAAGGGGGGGGGGAGGTCCACTTTAATGTGACTTTAGTTGGATGCTATTACCGGATTGGTGCATCTACAGTTGGAGGAAAATCAACTTTGAAGCATTTTCAATATTACAAAGAGCCTTATAACACCATGAGTACGTGCCAGGTAAGGTATTGGCCTAACTTTTTTTTTTTTTTTTTGAAACCCCAACCCATTGACTTTGTAAAATGAAGATTTGTCTTTTTTTTTTTTTTAAATAATTTGTTCCGTTCAGAAATTTGATGCCATATAGGGATTATCAAGATTGATGCGATTACTATCAGGCCCGGATCTTTAAATATTTACCCCCCCCCCCTCCCCCGCAGAATTAACAAATCTCTAAGGCTGAATGCATTAAAATGGTTCCTGGGGAAAAAAAACATTAACACCATGTATAGTTCTAAAAAATGTCGAAGCTCATTTTGAATTTTTATTTTTCTACCTTGTTCACATTTGTTTGACGCATAAACTATTCATTTTAAGAGCATTTCATTCCTTGTTTACCACAAATTCTTTAGTTTAAATATTTTATTTCTCAGTTGCATGTGAGCGACGCCAACATTGAATCGGTAAACATAGCTTTGGAAACGGACGTCGGAACTCCCAGTGGAACTAGCATCAGGCAGCTGCAACACATCACCCAAAACCTCACGGACTCCTGGGTAAGTTTTAACCTTCAATTTCTTTTGCTTAACTTTAGTGTCTTTTTGTTTTTGTTAGAACCTTGACTCATTAGCTGAACTTGTTTCGCAATTAGAGTTGTTAAGTTGACCTAAGAGTCAAACCAAGCGTAGATATCTATAAGATATATGTACACCCGTATTATGTGGTGACGAAAAAGGCAAGGACTAAATCCTTTCTTCCCCCGAGTCTTCAAAATTATATCCTTATGCTGATTTTGTATCGATACAGAGACAACAATAATTTTAAGGTAAATTGTCCCCAATTTCGATAGCGAAAATTTACTCTTTAGCATTTTGCCGGTGTCTTTGTTTCTCCTCAATGTTATTAACAAGCCTTCCAGTTAGCTAAATTATGTAGTTTGGAATAGTATTGTTCGCCAGCGATAGCAAGGATTTCTTTGAGATCGAGTGGTGTGACTTCCTGTATTATATAACTTCTTAAGGGCCCATAACTAACAGGAGTCGCTGCTTCCAGCCATCTGGCGAGGCTGAGGGTAAATATTGGACATCCCACGATCCTCCTCACGATTGCTGGCACTTGGAAAACTACGAAATTAAATTATTTATCCATGCCCCCTCGCAAAATTGTAAACAAACAACGGTGCTTTAAGAAGAAAACTTGCTTCGCCAATGCTTGATTTGAACAACTTTGGTTTCTCTTGTTTTCAGTCGGTTTTGAAGTAATTTCGCCCAAAGACGAATACCAACAAACGTGAGAATTTATTCGGCATCTTAAACATAATAACCATCTCTTGAAATAGTTTTAAACCACGTAAGTGATAAATATTCATAACTTTTTCCACCCCGACACCCTCTCTCTCTCTCTCTCTCTCTCTTGTTTTTTTGCATAATTTGAGAGCATAATTCAAGCGTTTTATTTGCACTTCTTTCGCGATCTCATGTTCTAGACGTCTGTCCAACCCAATTACATTGATAATGTCCAGTTATCTAAATCTCGTGGTCTATCTCTTGTTTCGCCTCATCTGAAATCTTATCAAATGTTGCATAGGCGCCAGGAAGGTATCGGTGTCTCCAATTACCATCATACTGACAAGTTAAGGATAATTTGAAGCAAAATTTAATATCTCGGCGACCGCTGTGTGTCCTGCCTGCTGTGGGAGCCAGATGTCTCAGACTGATCTGTCAGAAGACTCCTGATACGAAAATGACCCGAAAGACTACGGGAATTAAAATCTTTTGCGGATCCATCACAACGTGAAATATTTTTGGCTCATTTTATGTGAATTTACTGTGTTTGAAATTTTACAAGAAATACCTTCAAAATTATCATAAACATAAGTTTTTGTGTTCTTTTTGTAGTATAAAACCAGGTTGCCACCAGAAATAATCAATAGAATTTGATAGCAAATTGTTGTGAGTGAAAGTGAAGAGAAAATGTAGTTTGTTGGTTTTTCTTCTATAATTTAGAGTTAGCACTCCTTGCCATAGGAATTTTTTAAAATGACGGACTTGCTGAGCAGTATTTCGTCGATTTGCAAGCCTTGTCAATTCTAACTTCAATCTTTACAGTAGCCAGAGCCTGATTACCGCAGGGGCATGTGGAGCACAGGCCCCTCCTCTTAGATTTCAGGGGGCCCAAAATCCCCTTAATTTTTCATGCTAATTAAAAATAAATAATGATTTCACTCAGAATCTAGATTACAATGAAGGCTTGATAGTTATGCAAATGCCAAAACAAGAAAAAAATCTATTTGCTGATAAAAATTCCCCTTCAAAATGTGATCTCTTTGCAAATCAGAAAAGTACTCCAAATTTAGTCTGTAATTATTATTAAAAGTTATATCATAGATAATTTTTGTATTTACGGTTCAGTGCAACGGGCAAAGTTTAACCACATTTTATATATTTATTGTATACTACTATATCTCTTCTACTTTTTAAATGTATGGATTATATTATGGTACCACCAAATTTAGTATGGATGTGTAAAAACGCAAGTATCAAAATATTTTATTGCTTCAACATATAAAAAAAGCGGGAATGGGGGTAGGGGTACAAAATAAATTTCGTGCTCAATGTCTGCAAAAATCTTAGTCAGGTCCTAGGTGGGCCTTGAAATAGAAATGTGCCCCATGTTCAATGTCAGGATGATCGGGCTCTGACAGTAGCTGGCAGCATGCCTCAAAGTTGTAAATGGAAAATTCTAGCCAGAAACAGAAGGTTTTTTTTAGAGACATCGTTATAAACTTGTTAGTTTTAATTAATTATTGTAAAAGGTAACATGAATTCATACATCCAACATACAAAGCTATTTTAATGCATTACTTCAAATGCACCTTGCTAACAGACACTCCACATTTTTGGTCTCAAGAAAAGCACCAAAATAGATTAAATTCGCTAGTTATTCCACCGAAAATAACTGATGAACGTTTGAAATATTAAAACACAAAACATACGCACTTTATAAAACTTTAGCGGTAATTCCGTACTTTATGTTACTTTTCATCATAAGCAATCATAAGCAGAACTTGGGAATTGCTGGCTAGCATCGCTGTAACGGTAGGGGCTTACAGTACTCCTAAATATGGATTCCAAGTGTTACCCCTCCCCCGAAACAATTTTAGAACAGTTAATGATAAAAAAAAGCATCTTTGTCAGTTTTCCATTAGCCTAACAAAGATGAGAGAGAAAGGGATAATACCATGGTACCTTCGGTGATCTCCGTACACACACGCTGCGCTTTCCCAAAAGCAATAACAATATATACAGCATTCCTGCAGTGAAAATTGGGAAACGAAGGAAGTTGTTTGCCTTTTTGTAACTTTGTTAAAATGATTATTTACTGAATCATTCATTTATTTATTTCAATGAACTACCCTTTTTTTAGGGCAACGGATCATTCAGCCGTCGTAGCGGCCCTGAAGTGGAGATGTTGCTGACTGACGATCTGGTTGTCACTGTGACTGCGGAGACTTTGAAGCATCCCTTCACTTCATTGCCGGCGTCTGCCTACATCCATGGAACAGGACATCCAGTGGTCAGTTCCAACATTCCTTTTTAACGTGTCTTTCGTTACAAAGTCGTGCCTTAAGTGGCAGGAAACTTCGTCCTTGCATAAAGCATGAATATTATACTCTTGTTGCCACTTTCAAATATGAAATTTTGTTCCGCTGTTCTTTGTTGGAAGTTTTGTCAGACTATGGCCCCACTTAATTCTTATAGGCCGTGGCAATCGCTGAAACCCATGACAACAAAGAGGGGGCTATAGGGCACCCCTGTTTCCATTGGTGGATGCAGGTGTTTCCTGAGGCGTTTCTTGCAGTCAAAATGAGCTACCTCCAATCAAAAATATAAACAAACTTTGAAACATTGATATTGATTGGTGGATGCATGAGCTGCATTGAAACGTTGACATTGGTGGATGCATGAGCTGTATCGGTTTAACACAAAAAAGTCAAAAATTGTCAAGGCCCGTAAACGTAGCTGAAATTCAGTGGGGCCATGGTCAGACTTAACTAGAGTGAGAATCTTTCTCCATTCCGTGGATTTCTGCTTGTTTGAAAATTTTCAAAATTGTTCCTGATTACCATTTAAACAAATGTAGAGAACAGAGACGCTTGGTGTCATATCCAACAAGAAGTCAAATGGGTTCGTGCCGTGGGCTTTATTGACTTCTTTAGCCAGCTTCCCTATATCTTCTGTGCAGAGATCTCCATCAAATGGGTGTGCTCCAATGTTCTGGAGAAGTTCCAGCATTGCTGAATAATTGGAGAAAGTTCTTCATCAGGATAATTTTTACATTTTACATGAGTCCTGATATTGTCTGCATTAATTTTCACGCCACCTAAGTAAGTGGCCTGTACTCAATCTGGTAGCTGTTTTTGTGACATCTATCTTGAGTATTTGGGGATTTACTTTGATAGTTTATATTTAAGTCAATATCGGAAAATGGCATTTGCGTCATCTAGTGTGACCAAGTTTTTAGTATTATTGTTTAGATCCCTTGCCTCTTTAGCCAGTTTATCGGCAGAGACAGCTTAATGTTTGGAAAAGTTCAACTTTGGTAAAGCTTGTTTATCCACGGACATATCCTTCTATGGCAGTATACGTTTTCTAATTGACGTCTTCTTTTACTTTCAGCAACGAAGAAGTCGAACTACTCGATCTGATAAAGTTCATACCCTCTTGCGAGGTTCCGTTCGCCAAGGACTCTACACAGAAGCGTTACTAAATGGTAAGAATTCATCTTCCCTTCCGTATTTGAATTTCGATTAGCTTCTTCCTACTTCTTGATTGTTGTTACGAATTTCTCACTGAGTTTTTCGCGTTTTGATCACCTTTGTTACTAATACAAATGTGCAGTAAAACATCTTAAAGAAGCATCTATTTGTTGTAGTAAAAAGTGCACTTCAGAAACTGTTCCTATTCGAAGGGTTGCATGTTCATGTAAATAAATTAGTCGTAATTTTATGCTGAGATATGTCTATAAAAAATAGTAATAAATGGTCGGATATCAGAAATCCGTATGCAAATATCCAAATTCACTTACACTAGTAATAGACGAATTCAACGCAAACTTTTGCAATAATTTCACTGCATTACATTTTTACTTCATGCTTTCTTGGTTGAATTTTAGCACCTCACATTTGTTCAAAACTCACCATAAGACTCCATGTGCTCCAGTGGCTATTAACCGTCACTGAGGGTCCTGTAGCAGACGGAAATCCGATTCTCTAACGTACAGTAACATGCGTGTTTTCGGCTTAAAAATTCTTCCTTCTATTTAAAAAAGAAAGTTTTGTGCTTAAAACTGTTGCAAACGAATGATGAACAATTCATTGAGTGCGAAATTCTTCCTTTTGAATCATATTTTCTTGATTTTAAGCCTCTTTGTTCTTTATCAGAAAATAAATGAAAACTCACATTCTCTTTCAATTTATCGACTTTCATGGTATTTTCACGAAATCGTAAGTCTGTATGTATAAACCATAGGCATGTTCATTTTGTATAAATTCCAGGCGTTATCAGACAAAAAAAGTTTCTTTAACGCTGCTAACACTTAATACAGGTTACAAATAAATACCTCTGTGCTTGAAAATTAAATGAATGAATTACCAACGTTTTGACGCACAAAAACTGCAAATTTTTGCATACGCGTGCTTCGGTGTTACAAAGAACACCTTTTTTTTTTAATACCGAAACACGTGGCTGAAATAATTTGCGATTTTTGTGCATAGAAACGTTGGTAGTTCATTCATTTAACTGAATACAGCTCGGTCATTCCAAGCTCGTTAGCTTGCGAGATCGAGATTCTCACTCACATGATTAGTTGTGATGTAGAAATGTCGCAAAGTAGTATTCTAATCTACTTGATCTTAGCTTGCGGCTAGGTTCGAGTAGATTAGAATACTATTTTGCAACATTTTTACATCACAACCAATCACGTGAGCGAGAATCTCGATCTCGCAAGCTGACAAGCTTGGAATGATCGCCCTGAATCAAAATACCCGCAGTGAAAATGAGTCGTTGCCACTGCCGCGGGTAACGTCTATTTCTTGCTATAACAACTGCTCTTCATTTTCGTTGCTTCGCAATTTATCCAAAAGTAGCTTTTTGACGGCGTATGTTGTAAAAAGGACTATGTTTCTCCCCTAGAGATACCTCTTCTTCTGTCTGGAGGGAACACCACTGCCGGCGGAATCGCCTGGCTGTCCATCGACAAGGACTGCGTCCTGCACTACCAGGTTTACCTGTCTGGTCTCGATCCCAAGGAGCGACACCTGCTGGAACTGCTGCAAGTCAGGCCGGGAAAGTACAGCCACCCACTGCAAAGGGTCCTCAAACGCTTCGAAGGGGACCAGGTAATGGTAATATCCCAACCGCCGCGCTTTTTGGCTGTCCTCTTCTTTTTACTCATTTAAAATAACCTCCAGCAAGATTCCTTGCCACAATAATTGTTGACAATAAAAATAATGCATCTGTGTGTCATTGAAATAACAGCAATGAAATAACGACATAACATTTTGTTCAAAAGTTCATACTTGTGTATTCTATTACTAAAAGTTCATTTTTTGCCATTTAAAACTATATTTCAAATAACACACTTCTAGTTGCCTTACTAACTCGCTATTATTTATTGCTGCAAGTTATTTTCTAACAATTAGCCACCAATTGACTTTTTTTAAAACCTTAAATCAACGTAGCTATTGTGTAATGAAGTATACATTGTACCTTGCAATTGAATTTCTCCCGTAGAGATACCACAGTCGACGGAATTGCCTGGCCCCGAATGCAAATTTTATTAGTATTCATAATAAAATTAATTACAATCAGAGATTATTTTGAGGGAGAGCTTACCGCTCCTCTTTTTTAAATTTATGAATTTTAATGCATTGAACGGAATTCAAATTATTTAAATGTGAAAGTCATATGTCGAAGACTATATAGCTCCCACACTGCTTTCGTTATAAATTCAACCTTATTGTATTGTAACGGATCCGGTGCGACTTCCAACTTTCTTGAAAGGACGACACAGTTCTTGATTAAAAACACAGGAAATTTATTTACACTATGTACAGGAAAGATCGTCAACAACTGCTACATTAATCATCAGCAATTAAGCAAATATCACACAAACCGTAAACTCAACGGTTACACACGTATTTACTTCCAAATACGAAAAACAACACAGCGAAATGCCTCGCAGTTAACAGAGCTAATACACTCTCAGTACAAATTCTCAATCGAAACTAAACCTTTTATCATGCATAAACGGCTTTTTATACACACCGAAAGAGATCTCTCAACTATTCCAGAAAATGCTACACCATTCCACACTTTCTTATTTCTTTTCATTCACAAATCTTATCAATGAAAAAATAGGGGACCATATACTTCAGCCGAATGTATAGGGGCTGTATATTCATTACGGGAAACTATTTACAGGTTACGTTACTACAATGATTACTATTTACAGAATTTGTAACAGTATTATAGTGCCTAGAAAGACGACTGTGCCGACTGCCGCTGTTCTCCCCGCGATTCTTGAAGACGAACTTTCGGCAATCCGCTAAAGGGCAATGCAGTTAGGGATCACGCTACTTTTGACGGAGTTTACGTTAGTTGATGCGGAATTTAGTTTTAGTTATAATTCGATTATGCGTTAATGTTGTTTTTCCGCATTTCGTAAAAAAATTACGAAACAGTTTTAAAATATTTTGATGGATACATCAAAGTCGAACGTTCAGGCAAAGAAAACGTTTCGCTTTTCAAAGTTCCCGAAGATGAGGAAAAACTTAAGAAATGGAACTCTTTGATTTCTTCTAAAAATTTCAATGGTGTAGTCGACGCCATAACACCCTCCCCGCCCCCCTCCTCAGCACGTCTGCGCAGCTAAGGGTAAATTACTCGAATCGCTGGTTTATCAATCTGACCGATAGATTTTCTTATTGCAGATCTAAATATGCAGATTTAGCTTTGGCATCCCCCCCCCCTCCAAGAAGCACTCCCCTCTCCCCTCAAATTTTACGAAGCCTCCCCCCCCCCAAAAAAAAATCCCCAATGACACTTAAATAGTTTTTAAACACCTCTAAAAGTTTTGATGGTTTAATCTGCACCCCCTCCTCTACCTTGGCATCCCTGTTTTAGCTTTAGCTGCAGTTATTAAAATTAATTACTGGAACATTTACTTTCCGAGATGGTGATGGTCGGTAGATTTTGAAAATTGCAGATGGTTTCGCTATGGGTTCCCCCTCCTCCAGAGCGAACGCACAACCCATCACCATCCCCAAATTTTAAGAAGCACCCCACCCCTCAGAAATATTATCCCCGAAAAATGAGACTTTAAATTTCTTAAAGCACACTTTGTAAAAATTTGAATGGCACAAGCAGAACCATAACCCCCCCCCCCACCTGTTTTAGTAAAATAATTATAATTAAATTGCTGAAATGTTTACTTACTGAGATGGCCGACTGATTTTCTACATAACAGAGACAAATATGCTGATAGTTACTCTATGGATGTTTCTCAAGAGTGATGGCGCATAGTACCCCCCCCCCCCATTTTACTCGGCGTCCCCCCCCCCCAGTAGTGCTTTTTCCCGATAATGAGACTAAACCATTTTGAAACATCTTCTATAAAAATTTCAATAGTTTATTCTCCACCATGAGCCATCACTCCCTCCCCCCCCCCCTCCCGGGGGCTGCCACCCTTGCTTTAGATATAATCATTAGGAAAAAATACTGAAACATTTAATAAACAAAATGACTACTGGATCATTCCACGTCAAATCAACCACAAAAATGGGATTTTAACACCCACCGTCTCGGAATTTGATAAAACTTGGTATACTTCATCCCTTTATGGTTATAAGCAACCCCCTAATTTTTTTTCTTTCAATATCAATTCGTTTTGATTTTATAGCCTTTTGAAATTCGGCGATTTTGCATTTTTTATCATTTTTGAGACACTCAAACTGAGAAGATGTTGTTTATTAAAAAAATTGTTTCTTGGTAAGTAATGCTATAATCTTTCTGAAAATTTTTGCATAAAATGTAAAGACTTTGAACATGTTGATAAAAAATATCTTAATAGTTTTAGTTTACATAAGAAATTTTTAAAAAATTAGAGAAGTGAAAATTTTAAATTTTTTTTGTCAAAAAAAGGTGTTGACATAATTCTGAATTTCAACAAGAGGGTCAGCTTTAAAAATCATAATTTTTTTTAAAAAATGATCATGAATATGTATTCTAACTTATCCAATAAAAAACATTAGGGGACTTTGAGGGATTCTGCCCCCCCCCCCCCCCCCATTCTGAAAAAAAAAAAAAAAAAAAAAAAAGCAGGAAACATCATACAGACAATCTCTTCCATATTCTTAAAAACTGAACTGTCAGCAATTACGACAAAAATTCAAATATACAGTGTGTTGAACATTGGACTCAAATGTAAAAAAAATCTAAGCTTCTTTTTCATTTGAAATAACTTAAAATAGGGGGTAGTTTCACCCCAAATCTACCGTAAAAATGGGATTTTAACATGTACCACCTCAGATTTTGATGAAACTTGGTATACTTCCTTATTTTGTGGTAAAAAGCAACCCCTTAGTTTTTTTTTCTTTCAATCTCAATGTATTTTGATATTATAGACTTATCAAATTTTTTGATTTTGCATTTTTTGTCATTTTTAAGACATTCAAACTGAACTGTTGTTTAATGGGAAAAAATTGTTTCTTAGCAACTAATAAACTTACCTTTTTGGAAATTTTCATAAAAAAAGCTAAGATTTTGAATATTTTTATTAAAAATATTATAATAATCTTGGTTTATACTAAGAATTTTTAAAAAATTGGAAAAAGAAAAATTTTGATTTTTTTTTTTTTTGGTGAAAAAAGCCATTGTCAAATTTTTAACATCAGGGTCAGTTTTTAAAAATCATATTTAACAATGAAAAATGATCATGAGTATGAGTCCTAACTTCCCCTATGAAAAAAGTTATGGATCTTTTAGGGATTCTGCCCCCCCCCCCCCTCTTCAGAAAAAACGAAAGCATCAGAGAAAAGCTCTTCTATGTCTTTGAAAACAGAGTTCCCAACAATTATTTTTTTAAAAATATATATATAAAGTGTGTTTAATATTGAAGTCAGACATATAAATTTAATATTTAAGCTTTTTTTTAAATTTGAAATAGTTAAAAATTGTTTAAAATATAGACTTTCTGAAAATAAGATATCATGAAATTTAAAAGCTACAGACAATAATATCTGCATACAGATTACTGCATTTTAGTTAAGACAGCGGAAAACAAAAATTAACTCTTAACACCAATTTATAATCATGCAGTTTCTAGCACTTTCAGGATCCCCCCCCCCTCCCACCTAAACCCTTATGTTTGAGAAAAATTGCTATAGTGGAACTGTATTTTGTAGTAAGTTACCGCCCTAATTCTCCTGGCTTGCTAATTCTGTATTAGCTACCAGTTTGTTTGGCTCTCTTGGCTCCCTTAAGAGATTTTTCGCCTCCAGCTCATGTGATTCTATTCCGGGCTGATGAGTGCTAAAAAGCACGAAACTGCAGTCCTCAGATGGAATAACTGAGCTGGCGGTGTATTTTAAGTATAGTGGAACTGTTTTTCATTTTAGTGTTACTGCTGTACAGCAACAAATTCATCCTTTTCATTTCTTGAAAATAGTTAACACCCCTTAAAAGTTAATAGCTTGATTGCTTAGTAATAATATGTTCTAAATAAAGTAAATTACCTTCCCCCCTCCCTTCATAGCAAATGAGGAAATAAATTGCATCTCTCATATTCAATGGATTTTTGTATATTTTTAATGAGAATAAGAAACTAAATTAGTATTTGCGAGGGAAAAAAACAATATTTGTCCGGATTCCCCCCCCCCCCAACATAACTTGCATCCTTTCCTCAACTACTTTTGGGAGTGTACACTAGTGCAATGCAATTAAGTGCAATAAATAGAATAGAGAAAAAGAAATTAATATAAAATGTGCTAATTCAAACTACAACGGAACCTCCATAACTCAACAAACCAAGGAAACATGAAAAAATTTCGACTTAAGTGGACGTCAACTTACTGGGGTTCTAAAATTTTAATTCCTAAAGAGTTTCTGTGTGTACAACTTACTTACTGATGCTTAATATTCACATTATGAAAACTAATTCCAGTAAAGGAATTTTCTATTCTTTTCGTTTTCTTTCTTTGAAAAGTATATAGTAAAATCAATAATATATTTGAATATATTGTGAAGCATAAATACATAATTGTTGAAAAGAGATAAAAGCTTCTTGTTAGTCATGTCTGTTAAAGATAAAAAGTCCTGCTCACACGTATTTAGAATAGAGGTATAATGGTGCCTTCTTTCTCTACAGTTTAGTATATTTTATACTATCCTTTTAGAATTGCACTAACAGCACAGAGTGGTTGCTTAACTCCCCTGGATAAAAGATAGAATTCTCTAAAAGAGATTTCCTAAAACTCTGAGAAAAAGTTAATATTAAAGAATGTTGGTAGCAAAAATTGAACTAGAATAGCAATTGGGTGTGGACTGATAGGGGGTTCTCGCAAATGTGTTTCAAGCTAGATAGATTTTCAGTCATTGAATTTGGCACTGGGCCAACCCTAAGAAAAATAAATGTCCAGTTACAGGGGCAGGGGTTATCAGTGTGTCCAGTTACTGAAGTTTCACTGTATTTAAACAGGAATATTTAGAGTAGAATGTTTATAAATCATTTGTATAAAATAAAAAGTTGCTTTAAACAACATACCGCAATTCAGGGGCGGATACAGAAAAATCTTTTGGAGGGGGCACGGGAAATTGAACTTTTCTGGGCTAATCTGTTTAATAAGCGGAAAACAAATCCATGTTTCAGTTTGATATTGCATTAGATTAATGAAACAAGTTAAAAGCTCTGCGAACTAGAAGTGTCTAGCTTCGAATTTGTCTTTTAGTCTGTTCTTTGCCCAGTTGGTTAGAGAAATCATTACTGGACAGATATCATATTTTTACTTGTATTTGGTCTAGATCTGATTACATACAACACAATAATTAGAATGACATACATATTTTCTAATCTTCTTAGTAGGAAAACAGACATAAGGTAGAAGGAATTTAAGAACTATGAGCTGGTATTTATAGGATTTGTGATACTTTGTATTAATTGCCTAGTTATAAATTAGAATTAGATGATTTCTCTTTTAATTTCTATGTTGTCTTAATGCATACTAAACAATAATTTTTAGTATGCATAAATTGTTGTAGGAAAATTTCGAATTTCGCGATAACCTGTTTTTATTGCTTATTATTAATTTATTTAATTAACTACTTTCAATTCAAAAAAAATCTTGAGTATTAAAATGTTTAAATTTGGGTTCAAACACCAATGTATGTCATTATTCAAATTTTTTTTGATGCTATTAGTAATTAGCTAAGTTTGTAAGATTGTGATCGATTTTTTGGCCTAGATCTGATTACATACAACACAATAATTAGAATGACATACATATTTTCTAATCTTCTTAGTAGGAAAACAGACATAAGGTAGAAGGAATTTAAGAACTATGAGCTGGTATTTATAGGATTTGTGATACTTTGTATTAATTGCCTAGTTATAAATTAGAATTAGATGATTTCTCTTTTAATTTCTATGTTGTCTTAATGCATACTAAACAATAATTTTTAGTATGCATAAATTGTTGTAGGAAAATTTCGAATTTCGCGATAACCTGTTTTTATTGCTTATTATTAATTTATTTAATTAACTACTTTCAATTCAAAAAAAATCTTGAGTATTAAAATGTTTAAATTTGGGTTCAAACACCAATGTATGTCATTATTCAAATTTTTTTTGATGCTATTAGTAATTAGCTAAGTTTGTAAGATTGTGATCGATTTTTTTTCTTTTATCAAAATAAGGGGGGTAAGGAGGCAGAATCCCTCAAAGTCCCCTAAAGATTCTCATTTTATATGTTAGCACACATGTTACTGATCATTTAAAAAAATATATAAATTATTTTAATTTCGACCCTCATGCCAAAAAATTAAAATTTTGAAAATCATTTTTTTTGATGAAAATTTTTTAAAATTTTCAGTTTGTTAATTTTTTTTAATTGCTGAATATAAATTCAGATCTTTGATATATTTTTTTCTAAAATGCTTGAAGTCTTAATGTATAATGTGAAAATTTTCAAAAACTTTTTATCTTTAGTTGTTGAGAAATAAATTTTTTTGCAAACAGCTGCAGTTCGTTCTGAGAGAACTGTGAATGACAACTAACGCAAAATCTCAAAACTTTGAAGGGTCATAAAATAAAAACAATTTTAAATAGAGAAGAAATACTTTAGGAGGTAACATAGGACTATGAAACATAGAAGTATACAAAGTTTCATTGAAATCTGAGATGGTGGGTGTTGGGGTGTGGTTGAACTGACATGGAATGACCCTACTGGCTGTTCATTTCAAAAACTTTAGTTAGGAAAGCTCGCCCCTAGGGTGATAGCATCCCCTCTCACAATTTGCAGAACCCCCCCCCCCCCCAAAAAAAAAAAAAGGTTTTCCTAAAATTGAGACTGAAATTCTTTTAAAATGTCTTCTTTTGACATTTTCGCTAGTGTTGTCTCCATCATGTGCCCTCCCCGGACTTCCTCTTCCTCCGACGGCACCCCTGCTTTAGCTATTATTATTTGAATAAATTACAGCAATAATTATTCACCGAGTGGAATGCAGAAATTTTAGCAAGAGGTACTCACCCCCAAAAGTCATGCTCCTTCCTCCACTCCTGCAATGTTTGGTTCTTTTTTTTATTTGTAAAATACGTTCCAAATTTACTAACTTCTCTATTTTATATCAAATTTTCAAATTCCGACTACGTATTTTAGCAAATGATATTTTAATTCGCTGAAATGGTTCAGAAGCAGTTTTAAGAAGGAAATAACAAACGCCCAGTTCTTCAAAAGTCTTCTTTTGACAAATTTTACAATCCAGTTTCCTCTTTTCTTTCCAGAAATAATGAAAGGTCACGCCAATTGCTGTAATGAAATATCTAACGAAATCAAGTAAAATACGAAGCCATTATTACTAACAAACTAGTGCTGAAGTTTCGATAAATTATTTTTAAAAAAATTGCGTTAAAAATTTATAGTGTACTATATTTATTAAAGAGGAGCCATATAATGTTAGTGCGGCTTCGAAAAATAAATAAACACTCCTGGCACATATAGAACTTGTTAGAGAATCTATCTTTTACGTTGAAATAAATTCGATCCGAAAAATGGAGCTTTTAAGCAGCGAAATTTGAATGTAATTGCCCATAAAACGAGTCTGATTGAGAAACATAGCTTGCTCCCTGGGCGCAGCGCCATCTGAATTTTCCGCAGATCTGACCTCACTTTTCGTCCGTCGATCGACACACTACTCTTTTTAGGCACTATAGTTGTATTCACAATGTATCAAATAAAAATCACATTAATTAAACTTTGCCACAAATAAAATAGAGAGAACTCTGAACCCACTCATAGGATGGATGTGGGCTGTGGGGTCTTCAAAACGTTAGGGCCAATACAATCCAATCACTTTAATATCTGTCATCGTTGTGACAAGTGAAAGTTCCATTTAAATTTAAGACATTTTTAACAAGTCGATGACTTTTCTCGCCAATTGAACAGCACCTATGCTATAATTAGCGGAATTTACTATTTAAAAAGCATATTTAGTGAAACTTCAAACTCAAATGTCTGGGTGATAAGATCGGAATTAGTTAGCTCCCTTCTGCGTGGTAAGAGAAATCCATTAATGCATACGCAGCTCCAAACGAATTCCGCGATGCCGAGAAAGCAACCTGGCAAATTTATCTTCCGAATTTGAACTCTGCAGAAACATTGTCAGAAAACAAGATAGCAGGGGGTGATAGAAGTACTGTACACTTTTTTTTTCTTTTCTGTCTGATTGCAGGTAGAAGACTTGGCAGACGATCTGGACGGCCGCAGCCTGGCGTTCTTACAAGCAGGCTACACTTACCTGGTAGTGACATCAAAACTAGCTGGCAAGGCCAAGGCTGTGCAGCTTAGGGCTAAAATAACCGAGGTCGGTTCCTTTTTCGTTTCTTTTCCTGTTTTTCTCCCTCTTCATTTTTAACAGACTGACTTTGTCCCGCTGGCACGAAGAATATTAGTTTACTTGATTACTTAGGGGAGTATTCGTTTACAGTCGTCTACTTTGTATTTCGTTTCGTTGGTGCAAATATATTAAATTGCAGAAGTGGAACGTTTTGTTCTTGGCAGCGTTAGTCATTTCCTCCCACCACTTAATATTCATGTTGATTTCACTGAGCAATAGTGAGCAAGATTTGAACAGAAGTAGTCTTAATTAACCATTTCACACATTATAATGTGCGTAATTATATAGAGTGTTCCGTTTTAACCTTCAAGACCTTTATTTTCGCAACCGTCAGTCCTAGATGTATACTCCCAATTGCAAAAATGTTCAAAATCAGATGCAGAGTCAAGATATCGAGCGTTTGAAGTAAAAATAAAAATAATTAAAAAAATACAAAATTTAACTTTTTATATGGGCCCCATGTAACCTCATTTATGTTTAGGGAAGTAATCTCCATTGAAAAATAATTCCAACACAAAAAGTTTGACATTAGTACGACCATTATTTACCGAGATAGGAAACGCAGCGTTTTGTGACTTACACCACTTTTCACTTGCCGTTAATAACACTTGTTGGAGGGGGGGGGGGAATATAGCGATTAACAAGTGTTTAACATCCTATGTGTGCATAGAATGTGGTTTTTCAATGTGATTTTGCGTATCACGGCATAACATTTGCATTTACTTTTAAATAGCAATGAAAAATATAAATTCCATGTGTCTCTTGCTTTGATGACCTGACATTCTTCTGAAATGGCGATACGTTGCAATTTCTTCTTCTGAACGGTCCCTAAAAACTTTGAACTCGAATATCTCCTTGAGTTTTGGTTGCACAAATGTCAAGTTTTCTGCGTCTGTAATAGTTTTCAATGGAGATTATTTCTCTAATTATTAGTTAGGGTTACCTAGGGCCCGTATAAAAAGTTAAATTTTGTGTTTTTTAACTAATTTTCAATTTTGATTCAAACTTTCAATTTCTTAACTCTGCATTTGATTTTGAACAGTTTTGCAATTAGAAACATACATCTAGGACTAACGGTTGCGAAAATAGAGGTATTGCGGGTTAAAACAGAACACCTTGTTTGTATTTTATATCCTGATCCTTCATTTTGTATGATATTCTTATGTTTCCAGTGAAATAAATGGAAAAGAGGAGGTTTTAAGTTTGCATATAAACAGTTTTCAACTTTTAAATTTGCATAACAATCATAGTTCAGGTTTTAAGTCTCAGAAACTTTTTTTTATCCGCCATCAGTTTGAACAAACTAAATTTTAAGCAATCTTTCTTGGTATCTATCCCTTCCCTTGTACATGTAATTCGCCAAATCGTGTGTGAATTTCCGGAAGAGAGTTTGATAAAATAATACAAATAAGGGGACATGTTATTAGTGCTTATTTGAGTTGGAATACTTTAGCAAAACGACTACAAACGTAACCAAACTCAACTGTCAACTCAGCTCCGAATACCCTTCCCGATTATCCCCAAAAGAGGTAAATTTTTCGAGGTCATGGCTCAGTTTATCAGAGCCACACTATGGTACTTTCTGTGATTGTCTGTGTGCTTCAATTTTTCTAGCTAATTCCGACAGAATCGTGTATACGTTAAATGGAATCACCTAGCCATAGTGTTAAAACACAAGATTAGCGGTCGCCAGTCACCAACGGCGAGGCCATTTCTTTGGGGGACCATTTCTTTGAGAATGGTTACCGAAAAATCAAGTCCCAGTCACCAAAAGTGGCGAACATGTGGTTCTTTTTTGTTAAAAAATATTATCGGTTGACGACAACTAGCTTCCAATTCCATTTGAGTCATTCTCTGGAGTCTCTAATAAGCGTTACTTGGTTTTTTGTTGTATGCATATATCTTTATATTAAAAAATATATCCAGTTAAGTTTAGTTTGTTGTTTTTTTTAGAGTATTATTATTTTCTGATTTGTTGTTAATATTACTAATAGCGATTCGGTTTGCTTTTTGCTCTACGTGACAGCCAGTGGCTACCATCCAGAATTCTTAGTCTAGACTCTAGAGCTTTACCTAGTTTATGTTAGTGTGTATGCTCTTATTTAGTATTAAACCAAGTACTTCGCTTATTGATAAAGCAATTTCTGAAAATTATTTTGCTTATTTTATGCCTTAAACACGGCTTTAAGTTTACGTTGTATTTTCAGCTGGCCGCTCCAGTGAGCTGTCTTCCCCGCTACGACGTGTCCTCGATGCAGCGAAACGGACACACCTACCAAGACGGCTACAACGACGTGTATGGCGCTGACTCGGGCCACAAGTGCATTTACGAAGATTCCCTCTTCGAGGATGGAGCCCAGTGGAAAGCCGAACACGAAGAATGTACCATGTGCTCATGTCAGGTAAGCTGTGTCGTAATCTTCTCAGCTCAGAAAAAGTCAGCAGCAAATTTTCATCAGTAGACGTATGTTTCGGGGGATGTCTATACTAGTCTGTGGCAAGCGTAATTCATGTTGTTGTTGTCGTATGGCAAGTACAAAATGAAATACAATAAAACAAAAACAAGCGAGCTGATGTGTGCATCACATGACTTCCTTTTACACCAATTTAATGTTATTTCCTTATTATTGCAATTTTAATGTGATTCTCTCTCTAACTCTCTAAATATCACCAACAGCGGCTACATTAAAACCGGATTTTTAAAAAAAATTGCTAAATTTGTCGCCAAGTTGGCGACCAAAAGACTGACGATATATCGCCAAGTGTCCGCCAAATCATAACACCACTTGAGTTTGCATCGAAATTAACAATGAATTCCCCCAAAAAGGTGCAAAAGACCCCTTTAGAAACACCTGAATGCAACCAAAAAGGGAGGTGCACAACTAGACCCCACTAGGAGTCTACGTACCGAATTTCAACTCTCTAGGACATACCGTTCTTGAGTTATGCGACATACATACACACATACGCACATACATAAGTACATACAGACGTCACGAGAAAACTCATTGTAATTAACTCGGGAAACTTCAAAATAGATATTTCGGGCGTCTATACGTTCTTAGGCACATATGTATGCGTGTGGTCGGGTCGAAAAAAAACTTAACATTCATTTGGGGGTGAGTAAAATGGAAATTAAGGCCGATTTTTGAGTGAAAATCTTTTCGCGAATACGATACCTCCTTTTTTGTAAAAGGAAGTAAAAAGAGAGTCAAATTGTGCCGAAAGCTTCAAGAACGGTTTTGGAGACTTCTACGGCCTTTCTGTGTAGAGCGTTCGCTTTGTGCTGCTCAGGTCAATTTTAAACAGGGCCGCCGCGATGGACGGGCTATTGAAAATGTGTTCCGGGTCAAATTGTTTGCCTGAGCAATGAAGGCAGTCTTCGAAGATTCTGGATCCATCAGGCATAATCTTAATACCCTTCAAGTGCCCCTTTCTAAGTCTTGTATGGCGGTAGTTATGTCTCTGTTGTAGTTTAGTTCAGGTAAAGAGTATTTCTTCATTGAGTTAGTACAAAGTTTCATTTTCGCGACTGCATTAGCGTCAGATTATGAGTGGATAAGGGAGTAGGATCAGTAGTTCTAGCTTCCTTGGCAAGAGAACCAGCTTGCTCGAACGTAATTCATACCCAAAACGAATGAGAACCCAATTAGCATAGACGTACCAAGGTTGGAGTCCGATCTGATTCCGTGGTCTTTCGAGCCGCTTTAACATAGATGCCTTTTAGAAGAACTTTTATGAACACTAGCATACTTCGACATCGGGAGGGCAGGCGGGGCTACTGCCCCGGGGCCTCCCACAGTAAAATTTTTACAAAATATCCTAACTTTCACGGGTTGAAAATAGCGGATATATACATATATATATCAAAATATTCGGATACATATCAACGTATCGGATATTTTCGAAAATATGATGATCATTTCGAACCCCGATTAGGGGCCTCCACTCCTTCGTTGCCCCGGGGCCTCCACACTTCCAAATCCGGCCCAGGTTGGGGCAAACCTTACCAGGCAGTTTTGGCACCTACGCATATCCTAATCGCAGCATTACCACTCTGCCAGGTTGCGTTTGCTCCAACAATAATTATTATTATTATATCTGCGTCAGAACAAATTTACCCATCTGCAAAGAAAAATTTGCGTACTGCTTGTACCGATGAGTGTTATGCGTAATTTCAACAAACAAATATTTCATCCATACTTTAGTGGGAAAGTTTTTTTTTCCAAGGACTTACCTGTCCCTAGAAAATCCACTTCAGTCGCTTGCTTCTTTTTAGATAATATGTTATCTGAAGATCACGCAATAAAATAGCATTTTAATAGCCGAGACTTATTTTTCATTGAGTTTGGTGTATGTATGTGTTTCCATTTTTGCTTTTATTTCAACTGATGCCGAAAAACTTAATTGCAAAGGGTGTAACAAGACTTTTTTTTTTTTGTAAGAGTGGAAAAATCAAATATTTAACTTTCGTATAATCAGCTATATATAATTAAAGCAGCTATAATGGGACGGAATCATAGTAACATTTCTTTGTAGTCATAACTTGGTTACTCGAGTATTCTACGCTTTATGTTCGTCTAGGTATGATTGTGCAATGATCAGAAAGAATAGGTTGGTTAGCTAAACGTCTGGGGGAGATAAATAATGAGTCATTGCTGTAAGATACATACTAGGAAGAATGCTGCCGTGGGCAGGCAGATGACAGTATCTACAGAAATGAGTTTTCGAGATATTTGAAGAAACGTGTTTTGGGTAACAATAGAGAAATGTCGGAATGGAGTAGTTTTCAAAATTTTAAAAGTATTTTTTTCTGAAATAGCAAGCTTAAAAACATAGAATCTGACCATTTTTTAAGTAATTTCTTTAAGTTTAATATTTTTAAAAAATCACTTAAATCGGTGCTCTTTCATCGTTTAACGCTTCTGCCGATGACATCACAAATGATGAAATGCCATTCAGTGTTGCCATTTACAAATATTCAATTCGATCAAAATATTTAATTCGCATCATTACTCACGTGTATTGGCAACGATATGGTTGAGAGCAAGCGTAGAGCGCAATTGTAATTCGCTTCTTGATTATCATAACGTGGAAATGCGGTAAAAAGATGCGCCATAGTGCATCATTTGTGACGTCATCAAGTCCACGCCTTGTTTGAAGGATCGGACATTTTAAAAAATTAATTAAAAAATAACTGTTGGGAAAATGAAAGTATTATTTGAGTCCATGTTTTTTTTTTTTTTTTGCTTATACTATCAATTTCAGTGACAAAAAGTACTACATTTGACTGTAGGAAACAACCCCATTAGAATTTTTTTTTCATCGGAAACCAAATAAGCAAGTTTGTACAACAAAGCTAACGAACAGTAGACGACGAAAATGCGGGAAAGGAAAAGAAAGAAAGAAGAAATTTGCAGTTACAGCTCTTTTCTTGCCCACAGCAGAATAAATGTTTGTTTTGTTATGCATATTTTGTGATGCTTGTTTTGAGCATTTAAAACGATTATGATTCAATATTTTGTGTTTGCGTTTTGTTGCAATATTTTCTTTGTGTTTTGTTTAGAGGAGTCGAGTGGTGTGTGAAAGAATGATATGCCCCGATCCAGTGTGCGATAACCCGATGACTATTCCCGGAGAATGTTGTCCATTTTGCCCAGGTAAGAGCTTTTACTTCGTTTTCTTAAATATTAAAAATATGAGGGGAGGGGTAGGGGGTGAGCAGCACTTTTTCTTTTTGCAGAAATAGTTCTCTAGGAAGACTTAAAATTTGCAATATTAGTTTAACTTTTATAGCTTATGATACAAGGCGAACATATCGCAATGCGATGTCGCAAATTTATTTCAATTCAATTAAATAACTATTTAATACTGATTTATTTGATTTCACTCGTTACTTTCTTCTATATCTAATATATAGAAGAAAGTATTGGATTCGTGCAAATTTTCAAATTTCGAATTTTGACGGATTCGAACGTTTTGAGGTGTGCTGAGTCCATTTCGACTATTTTTGGAAAATGTCTGTCTGTCTGTGTGTATGTGTGTCACGTCTGTGTGTGACCAGTTTTTTGTGGCCGCTCTACAGCAAAAACTACCGCATGAAATTAAACGAAATTTGGTACACATATGTGCCCCTATGTGAACTTGCGCCCATTGGTTTTTGGCGCGAATTCCTCCAAGGGGGGTGGAGCAATGGGACGTTTTTTGAGTTACCCGTGCTTGCTATTCCTCAGGAAGTAACTGGAGGAATCAAACAAAATTTGGTCCACATGTTGCCGCTAACAGGAACAGATGCTGATTCAATTTTAGTGTCAATAGCTCAAACGGGGGTTGAATTATAGAGCGTTTTTTGTCGTCAATTGTGACTGGTGTATCTCAAGAAATAACGAACAGAATCAAACAAAATTTTTTTGACAAGTAGCCCTTAGTGGATATAAGAGCTGATTTTATTTTGGTGTCAACAGCTGAAAAGGGGGTAGCGCAATCGCTCGTTCTTTTTTTCCATTGTGAGTGCCCTATCTCAAGAAGTAATGCTACGTTCTGTTTTTTTTTTTTTTTTTTTGCGAATAAAAATAGTTTTATTAATGCAACAATAAGAAAGATAAATCGTAATAGATTGTCGTCTGCGTGTTTCTCGTGATTTTAATTGTATGGAAATGATAGGAAATATTATCTCAATGATTTAAAATTTTTAACTGTTGCCATCTTATGTTTGTTAACAAATAAAATATTTGTAATTAATTCAAGCAAGGCTTTTAAAATAACTTTCAATTTTCGCTCTTTGTTTTGTTTTTACAATAATTCAGACATTGGGATGGTCGTCAAGTTTTTGCAGGTGTAATTTTGTTTTTGTTGGGAATATTGCTTCCTCGTCAAGCATGGGGAGGGATCAGAAAAAGGAAAAATATAGAAGAAAGTTTCGTGATGGCCACAACATACTAGTTTTTTATTTGTTCACTGTATTCCTTCTATATTTAGGGATATAATTGGTTGATGTTTCAAATTGCTTTAAATCTCATTTTGCAGTTGTAGAGTTGTTTTTTGGTTTTTTCTTCCCTTTAATCGAAAAAAAGACGATACATTTTCCTTTTGTGGTTGAAAGCAATTTCATGATAACGCTGCTGCAGAACATCTTTATTTCATAAAATATGCGCTGAAGTTTGAAGTCAGGAAACAAGTTAACGATGTTTGTTTTAGATTTCCTGTTAAAATTTTTGAGTAATAAAATATCTCTGAAATCAAGTCTTTCTTAAAGTCTTGATTTTTTTTAATTCGTTTTTTTGAGCAATCACGATTGCTTATTGTTCTTATTTGACTGTTTTGAATTCCTATCATTTTATTTTCCCACCAGCACCCTCTGCCAGCACCACCGTCGCGTCGACCGGCCTCACGATGCTGCTCCTCTTGCGAAAACCGTCTCCAGGTTGCGTCCATATCCTACACACACACGCATACATACACTCATGCCTGTGCACAGACACAAACACACACTCCTACTCACACACACACACTCCTACACACACACATACTCATGCCTGCACACAGACACTAACACATATGCCTACATACACACACACACACGTACGCCTACACACACACATGCGCGTACACACACAGCACTGAATACACAACACGCACACATGCATACATACAGACAAACACACACAGATATGCGCCTACACAAACACACACGCGCATTCATACACACACTCGCTCGTAATTGCGAAAAACATAATTTGAATTCAAGATGCCAAAAATTCAAATTAATATAATTTTTTTTTCTCTCAGGAAACAACACGACGAGTCTGGAAGTGAACAGTCATCGGTCCCCGGGGCTCTGTTATTTCGAAGCCGACAAAAAGTACCACGTGGCAGGCAGTCGCTGGCACCCATACGTCCCACCTTTCGGATTCAGCAGGTGTTCACTTTGTACGTGTGAGGTAAATAAATGTATATCGTATAGCAATACTGATCGACTTTTATTGCATACTAGTGGTACCCGCACGGCTTTGCTCGTAATAGAAAAATTAAAATGTCTTTTGGTTCGCCTGTATATTTACAAATAATGGATGACGAATATCTGGCCAATTGGCTGTGTTCATTCGCTCTCCCATTCCACGTCATGATAATTTTGTAATTTACTCGTCCATCTTATGATAATTTTGCTCCGGAAAATGTTCTTAAGATTGAAATAGAAAAAGAACAAAATCGAATTTTCGAAAAATTGCTTCGAGGTGCACACCCCCATGCTACAAACTAACTTTGTGCCAAATTTCATGAAAATAGGCCGATCGGTCTAGGCACTATGCGCATTACAGAGATCCAGACATTCTACAGATATCCAGACATCCTACCAACATCCAGACATATATGCTAATAATAAAGAGTAAATTACCAAATTAACGTGGTTCCAATAGCGTGGAACCGTAACATGGGCAAGCATAGCAAATTGGCGAAAAATTAAACATACAGGCGAACAAAATGACCTTTTAATTTTCTACTATCATTTTTATGTTTACTAATAGTAAAGCTGAAATCCAACTCTGTCTACTCCCATGCTACAAACTAACTTTGTGCAAAATTTCGTGAAAATCGGCCGAACGGTCTGGCCGCTATGCGCGTCACAGAGATCCAGACATCCTACAGACAGAGAGACTGAGCATTTATTAGTAATTAGTGGTACCCGCACGGCTTTGCCCGTAATAGAAAAATTAAAAGGTCTTTTGGTTCGCCTGTATATTTACAAATAATGTAAATTGAATTAACCCGCCAATTGGCTTGTACCGTTGTTACGGTTCCACGTTATGATAATTTCGTACCTCGCCAATTGGCTTGTGCCCATGTTACGGTTCCACGTTATGATAATTTCGTAATTTACTCGTCCATTTTATGATAATTTTGTCCTTAAAATTGGAATAAAAAAAAAGAACCACATCGAATTTTCGAAAAATCGCTTCGGGGTGACACCCCCATGCTACAAACTAACTTTGTGCCAAATTTCATGAAAATAGGCCGAACGGTCTAGGCGCTATGCGCGTCACAGAGATCCAGACATCATACAGACATCCTCCGGACATCCAGACAGAGACTTTCAGCTTTATTATTAGTAAAGAAGACTAGAAAATCGTTCGTCAAGATATGACAGACGAAAATTGCTTTCACATTTGAACGAAGCCATGCCTGTTTGGTGATATTTTCATAGTTGAAATTGTAACCCTAACTCCAGTGGATGAACCCTAAACTCCAGTAAATGGCGTTCATTGTTGACCACCTTTGCGTTTCTTCCTTCCCCTGAAATGACACAGTCTCACCAGTAAAACAGTTCAGTTACCGGATCGAGTTCAACCTTGTCACAATAATGCCTTTCCCTGCTTGTTAAACACGGCCAAAACATGTAATCAAATTATCATGCCTTGGCTCGAGTTTCATTGTTGAAACTCGTGGGTTACTCGATCATTGGCTATTAACTTAACTGTTTTACTGGTAAGGCAGTCGTTTTACGGGAATGAAGAATTAAAAAAGTGGTTGAAAATTATCCACTGGAGTTTAGGGTTAATCCACTAGAGTTAGGGTTGAAATTTCAACTATCAAAATATCACCAAACAGGCAATGGCTTCGTTGAAATGTAGAAGAGTAGAAGCATTTTTTACCCGTCATACTTTGACGGGCGACTTTCTAGTTATTTGTATGAGGGTTTAGGAAAAAAAGTCTTAAAACATTTAAAACTACCGTAGAGACCAGGTTTCACACAATTTCAACTACAGGGGTGCCGAAAAGTAAAGTAATCTATACCAGGCAAACAAATTTTTAAAACGTTTTTATTTCTAACTACGCGATGGTGTAAATATCCTCAATATGTTAAAGACATTTCTGCCATTTTACCTGTGGGTTTTCAATTCCTGATCGATGAAAATCAGTTTGTTTTAGACCAATGAGTCTAGAGATTGCACTTTCATTACAAGCAAAATTTTCAAATGTTTTGTTGCATTACTATTTGAATAAAGGGAAATCAGATGGTGCAAGGTCTTGTGACTGCGGTGGGCGAAGCATCCCGCAGCAATTCATTTATAATTCCGGTTTCGTTTTGAACTGTGTGGTCCTGCGTAATCATGCTTCTAAACCTCTTTTTGTTTTTGCCATGAATCGCTGGAATAAATTCGCCGGATATTGCACAAACTGATTTTTTTTAATTATGGTCCCTATGTGTCTAAACACTTGAAAAATTTTGTTGATATCCAAAATGACATTGTCTTATTTTTTTATCCAAAAACTACTGACTTTTATCGATCTGAGGATGAAAATTTTTTTCTTAGATGGCAAAAGAGGCTGAATGATGTCCCACTTTTTTTCTTTAAATTCGACTCCCTTTCCCTTTTGTCACTAAGTATCATGCTTCACTTTACCCCCTCCCTTCCCTTTCTCACATCGTTTCATAAGCATGCCTTTTTAAAGAAATGTGATATTACACTTTATGCTACCCCTATCCCTCAAAGAGTGACATTATTTGTAGACGCCCCCATAGTTGTTCACTTGGGCGCCCATATACAAAATTGCAAGGGGGGGCTCAGATATTTTAACCATGGTTTAGCAGGATATTTTCCCCATAAAAACCGATTTCAGGGCAGATTCGAGTCATTAAAATTTGACATTTTTAATAACTTATTTATTAATTGCTGGAGAAGAAATGTTTTTACATTTTTGCAAAGAAAAAAGAGCTAAAACCAAGGAAGTTCTAGTTTCTAGGGGGGGGGGGGGCTCAATCCTCCTTTTGCCCTCCTATATGAGCGTTCCTGGTTGTTCATAATGAGGGTAATTACATCACTGATTAAAAGTAAAAACTTGTTTTAAAAAAATGGGTTTCTAAAAACGAAACTACTTTTCGGTTCCCTTTATATTTCTGAATGCCATTTAATTGTTTGTTCTTATGTAGGCGAAGACATTGAATGTGAAATGCGAACGCATCACCTGTCCTCCACTTACGTGTGCTGAAAAAGAATCCTACAGGGACCATCCGAGAGCTTGCTGCAAGAAATGCCCGAGTAAGTCTTGTTTTGGAGTTGTCATTTAACCCCTTCAGTCGGAAATATGAAATATTGGACCAAAAATCTTGATATTTGGTACACAGTGTACTATGGTAAAGGGTATCTTATAGACAAAATTTTGAGTTTGTAGGAGAAAAATTGTAAGAGTTATGGCACGTCCAATATTCCGGACTTATATTTTTGAAATCAATATTTCATATACAAAAACGATAAAATACCGAACAAACTTCATTATAAAATGTTCTACAAACAATTATAAAACATAATATAAGCGTTTGAAACGATTAATTAAAGATTATATATTTTTAAAAAAATCAGGAAAAAAAAACCTCGCTTTTCAGACGAAAATCCATGGTTGGAAAAATGAGCCACTCTCTACCTCTCAATCCTTATATGTGAGTGTTGTCAATTCCAAAACGAAAAATTATTTCACAGATTATAATAAGTAGAAGGTAAAGAGTCAACTACAAAAAAAAATCAACTTATTAAATCAATTATTAAATGATTAGCAGCTGTTTAAAGTGTATGTCCGGTATACCGGACACCAGGTCTGAAGAGTGGTTAATACTAAGCTAACCATCACTTTCGGGATTTTGTAAAAAGGTGCCTTTTACTAAAGTGAGACCTTCTTACTCTAACTTAGTGGCATGGAAGTGGGTGTCTTCTATGGTGCTTCGTTATTCGCTCGATTTAAAAATTTATACAAATGCAGAAAAGCTGTTGACTTAGTTGCAAAACGTAGATGTACCCAGAAAAAGTAGAGCTCCCAGGAGCATGATATTCATCATGCGCGTACTGCTTTCGTACATGAAATGCGATCAGTACAAATGATTATGAATTAAGAGGAGAAAAAACTAGTAGACGCAAATGTGTTCGTTTTAGTGGGTGGTAAGGACAAAGGCCTCCCCCATCCTCGGCAGCCGTGCAAGCCTCTGTGGAACAGAGAATGTACTCTTAGTGAAATTGCTCTCCCACACAGGCCTCCCCCGCCACTTTGTCCTTACCACAGGGTGGTAAGGACAAAGGCCTCCCCCATCCTCGGCAGCCGTGCAAGCCTCTGTGGAACAGAGAATGTACTCTTAGTGAAATTGCTCTCCCACACACAACGTGTCCCGATGCTGCTGCAACAGGACTTTATAAGCACATTCTAGTTGTATACCTTGTTGCGAGAATTCTTCAGTAGGATAACGGCACCAATAACAGACAAGGGTCCAGTAACAGACAGTCATAACTAATAAGTTTGGATTTAAATAATAAGCTTTTTAGGCAGGTAAAACTTTTGTCGGTCTGACCCATGAATACGGAGCAGACATCTAATGTTATCAGAGAGAATTTTATGAGCCAATTGCTATTTACAAAGCAGTGGAGGAAGGTTATGAACAGACACCACGAGGTCAGCTGATGTTTCATGTTTATTTGAATTATATAAGGCTTTAGGTCTAAAAATAAAGAACTTTTGCACATTTTGAAAATAAAAAGGAAATTTTGTCTATTACTCATCCGTTCCTCATCCTATCTGTTACTGGGTATCATTACAGAACGTGGGCGGATCCAGGGAGGGGCCATGGTGGCGATGGCTGTCTCCGAGAAAATTTCAAAAATAGTTAAAATCCCTTTTTTTTGAGCAAAAATGCAAAAAATTTCTCTTATAATGCATACAAAAATATAACAATAAGGGAAACAATGAGAGGGAGGGAGAGCATGAAAAAGTTTCAAAAATAGTTAAAAACCTGTTTTAGAGCTAAAAATTAAAAAATCCTTATTATTCCTCGAAGTCTAACATGAATATAAAAACAATGCCGAAGAGTCATAAACCCACACTGAGGAGTTTCAAGTAGTTTTTTAAAACCCTCTTTCCTAGCTGAAATTGAAAAAAAAAATCGAATCATTTTTTTTCGTTCTAAGTGGACCTCCGAAACTCTTCAAACCCTAACCTTACCAAAGATAGTTTAAAATGCGTTTTAAAGTCTATAAATTAGAAAAATTTCCTGGGATGGACCTTTTAATCTCTCTTCCCCTTAACATCACCAAAAATCGTCTAAAACACCCTTTTAAATTTTACAATTTCCGGAAAAGTGCTCTAACCCTCTTCTCCCCCTACCATTACCAAAGATAATTGGAATGCATCTTTTAAGATTGTAATTGTAAATTAGAAAAATTTCTTGGTGTGGGCCCTCGAATCTCTCCTCCACGTATCATCACGAAAAGATCGTATTAAACTGCGTTTTTGGCTCTACAATTGCAAAAACAATCTGTCAGAGAACCTCCGAACCTCCCTCTTCCTAACATTATTGGAGATAATGTTTGCGTTTTTAAAGTTTCAATTTCGAAAAATTGACGGGGGAATAGAATCGCATCCGAGTCTTTTATATTACGAAAGATAGTTAAAACGAATTTCTAAGATTACAAATCGGAAAAATTTCCTTAGATGGACCCTCAAATCTCTCCTCCCTCTAACGTCATCAAAGATCATCTAAAACTGCATTCTTAGAGCTACAATTTCGAAAAATAGACAGGGGAGTGCCACCAAATCTCTTCTCCCCAAACATTACCAAAGATCGTCCAACATGCGTTTTTAAGACTACAAATTCCAAAATTTTCCGGGGGAGAAACCCCCGGGCTCCCTTTACTTCGGAGTTAATATTATACTTACGGTTGGTTTATATAGGCTTCCTCTTAAATCAGAAGTCCTATACAGTCGCCACAGAACAAACAGTACTGATTACCACTTTGAGGCGACGATATATGCACACGTTTGTTACGAAAAGAGGAAGATTATTGGGACTATTATACAGCCTTTATGTTAAACATGTGTCACCAAGTGAAAATTTCTTAAAAAATGATCTGGTTAAAGGTGGGCTATATTGATATTTGTAATATTCAAAAATTGCCAAAGCATTTTTCCAAATGGCCCCCTCCGAGAATTCTGTCTGGATCCGCCCCTGTCACAGAATTGTCGGGGTCTGTTACTGTAGGTCGAACTTTATTTTCGAGATTGAGCAAATAAAAATAGAATTGACTCGTTCAGAGGATTCAGAGGCAGCCAAACGTTAGATGAGATGTAGTTGCATGAGAGAAAAATAGTTTAAAAAGTCTAAATACATCAAAAGGCCCAGAAAATTGAGTCAACCTGAGAGCGATGTCTTAAGCATGTCTGTTACTGGTGCCGTTACTCTATGTGCGTAAGGATAGATGAACTTTATAAAACTTTTGATTCTGTTATTTTTTTGAATCATATCTTTTAGTTAAAAAATTCCACGAACCCTTGTCTCATTTGAAACGTTCTTGTAAGGAAGCATGTCTATTTGACCGGCGGTTGCAAAAATAAAGGATGGCTACACATAATACAGATATTCTTGCTTTTGAGTGTGTATACCATCCTCTCTCTGTTTATAAATCAAAGAGATCATAAAAAAATTCCCATCTTTGCCTTCTTACACTGTCTCGGATGTTTTTCTGTGGAAGCTGTAAACTTTGCATTCACTCGAGTTGAAAGACTTGTTTTGTTTCAGACTCCGTTGCCGTGAAATCTCACATCCTCGGCCCTCCGTCCTTAGGGCAGCTGGGCGACCAGAGTGGGGAGAAGTTGACCGCCAAGGAAATACTCGCCTCCGGAGGTAAAAACATTTTTCTTCATCCTTTGAAATCAACAGAACAGTGATTGTTAGCCAAATGCATGGTGTAAAATTTTTTTGTTATTTTTTAAATAATTTATTTAAGTTTAATATTTTTAAAAAATTACTTAAATCGGAGTGCTTTCATTGTTTACGGCTTCTGCCGAAGACATCACAAACGATGAAATGCCATTCTGCGTTGCCATTCATAGAGCAAAATATTTAATTCGCATCTTTACTCACGTGTATTGGCAACGATAGGGTTGATAGCAAGCGTAGAGCGCAATATTAAATTCGCTTCTTGATTATCATAACGTGGAAATGCGCTAGAAAGATGCGCCATAGTGCATCATTTGTGACGTCATCAAGACCACGCCTTGTTCGAAAAATCGGACAGTTTAAAAGAATAAATAAAAAAAAAATGTTGGGAAAATGAAAGTATTTTCTGGGTCCATGTAATTTTTTTTTTTTTTTTTTTGCTCATCTATCCACTTCAATGACTAAAAGGAGTGCTTTTGACTGAAGGAAACAACCCCATTGATTATTGCTCCTAATTTATTCAAACTTATTTGTTTATTTTGCAGGCTGCAAGTTCCGAGGCCAGCTGTACCATAATGGTGACGAATGGCACCCCACCATTGAACCGTACGGTGCAGAAAAGTGCGTCAAATGCCATTGTAAGGTAAGTTTAAATGCATATTAACGGCAGTATTCTTCCAATGGGTCATTCCACCGTCACGTGCGGGACCAAAGGATGCTTAAATTTCATCAACGTTTTGTACTATCTCTTAATATTTTAATTAAACAGGGATAAGCGCATTTTTTAATCCTTATGAGTCATTTCACGGTATTTTTGACATTTATGTAGAGTCCGAAACGTGACCTTTTTTGCCATAACTTTTTACTTCCTTTTATAAAAAAGGAAGTATTGTATTCGCGAAATAATTTTCACTCAAAAACCGGCCTTTTGCTCACCCCCGAATGAATATTGAGTTTTTTTTTTTTTTTTTTTTTTTCAACCAGACCACACGTGGATAAGTGCCTAAGAACGTATAGACACGCGAAAAAATCCATAATGGATATATGCGTATGTATGTCGCATAATTCAAGAACAGTAAATCCTAGAAAGTTGAAATTTTGTACGTAGACTCCTAGTAGGGTCTAGTTGTGCACCTCCCCTTTTGGTTGCATTCGGGTGTTTCTAAAGGGGTCTTTTGCTCCTTTTTGGGGGGAAATCATTGTTATTTTCGATATAAACTCAAGTGGTGTTATAATTTGCCGGACACTTGGCGATATATCGCCAGTCTTTTGGTCGCCAACTTGGCGACATTTTGGCGATTTTTAAAAAAAATTCTGTTTCAATTTGGCCTCTGTTGGTGATATTTAGAGAGTAAACAATTGAATCACATTAAAATTGCTAGTAATGGGGAAATGACATTAAATTGGAGTAAAAGGAAGTCATGTGATGCACACATCAGCTCGTTAATTTACTGTTTGATTAGCATATTTTATTTTGAGCTTTTCCTACCAACACACCAACTCAAATTAAAGTAATTTGCAAATCAAACAGTAAATTAAAAAGTTATGGCGAAAAAAATATTGTCACGTTATGGACAATACACAAATGTCAAAAATACCGTGAAATGACCCTTATACTAGCTGCGTGCTCGGCGTTGCATGGTCTACCCAAAAAATGAAAGAGATTTCCAGTTGATGTTTTTGTGGTACTACTCTGACATCAGTTTTAAACGCGTTAAGGAATACAGTCGACTCCCGCTACAACGCGATCCGACTTACGCGAAATGGTTATAACGCGCGTTTTTCAGGAGCAAGGAATTTTAGAGCTAAAGCGAATTTCTCGCTCTCAACACGAAAATATTTGGAAAGGAATCGTGATGCAAAGTTTCGGCTTTGTCATTGACTGCTAAACAGAAATTCGTGGATGTACTTTCATCTTTTCAGCACCACTGACTGCGCAAGTTCCCACATACCGCACTATAAACATAGCATTGTTAGTTTGCATGTATCACCACTCCTCATATTTATCATTTATTTGTTTTAAATATGAAAGGTGATGAAATATTGTGGCATCAAGGCACGCTGCTCCATCTGAAGTTTGAAGATGGGGAAAAAAAAAAGCATAAGTTTGTGACAATTTAAGAAAAGGGAAAGATTCTTGATATGCTTGAACAACTGGAAAGTATGTCGAAGGTAGCACGACAATTAGGTATGAGTGAATCTTTCATACGTATAATTAAAAGTCAAGAACATAAGGTAATCCGTATAAGTCCAGGGGGTCCCAGAGGGGTGTCACCATAGATGTAAATGTTATAAAAGTAAACGCGAAGCTACTGTATTTAAAAGTATATTAGAATGACGATCAGATTGCGCAGGAAGTTATAAATGTAACTTATGTATCTACTCTATAGTACTCTTACAGTGCAGTGCTTTATTATTACTACATATTGTATGTACCGTAGTTTTATTTTTATGTCGTTCCCTCCCATCGATCATTGATTTTGTGCATCGTAACAGTATTTTATGTTGAATAAAGCAACTTTTTTTAAAAATCGGTAAAAAATCAGCTTTTTATGTAAGAAACGTTTAAGTTAAGTTGTATAGTTAAACAATGATCAAAAACAGTTTAAAAGGTGTTTAAATATCTAAAATGATTGGGTATTTCAATAAAAAATCACATATACACAACACTTTTCCACAACGCGAAATTCCGACTTACGCGAGGAATCTTGGAACGCATCCCTCGCGTAAGTCGGGATCCGTAAATAAATGCGCGTTATGCAGGGTTTGTAAAACACCAGTAAAACATATTTTTGACAAAAATCTCATTAACGTTAATAACAGTTATGAATGATACTATAAGTTATGATTGTTTCTGAAAAATTTATGTTCAATAACAATCAGCTTTTTACATAAAATGACACATATTGCTTAGTTGATTACGTGAAACTAAAGCATCAAGACTTAATACATACTAATAAGCATTACTTTAATACCAAGTCATCAGATTCCAATTAAAGTTTGGTTTAGTTAAAATCATTAAAAGCAAACTTTTTTTGTTCAACTCTGATTCATTTAAAGAAATTCAAACAATCTTAATTTAACGAGTTCCTTTAATTAAACAGGAAGGAAAAAGAGAGTTATTATAATTCGAAAACTCACTCATGTGAAGTGAAATAGTCCAACAAAATAAATAAAATTAGTCGCACATTCTAAATTTACTAAACTTGGAGGCTGGTAATGATAAACTTACGCTTCAATGAAGAAACATAACTGATGAAATAACTTTCATATGCTGAAAAGAGTTAAGAACGTTGGCTGTAAAAAAAAAAAAAAAAAAAAAAAAAAAAAGACAAGACGATAAATAAAGGTTATCTCCGAATAGAGCAACCAATTAACCCGCGTGGTTGTTTTGATGACGTCAGTCCCACTGAAACAATTGTTAAAATGTTATTTATTAACACAAATGTAAAATGGCAACAGAAAGAAATAGAAATCATTGCTTAGAATAAAGAGAAACGAAGCTAGTTTCCCCTGGAAAAAAATTCGGAATTGAAGTCCTAAAAACAAAATTGTAGGCCATCTTTGATGACGTGGCAGAAGACATGAGGTTCAGAGCATTTCCCCAGAAACTTTTCGATGTAGGAGTTCCAGAAACGTTGTTTTCGACGATCTTTGAATGATGTTGAAAGTTGAAGAAAGAAGGACATGGGGTCTCCTCTCCGGAAATTTTTCGAAATTGTAGTCTTGAAAACGCATTTGTAAGCCATCTTTTATGACGTAGGAGAAAGGAACGGTATTTGAAACTTTCCATCGGAAATTGTTCGAAATTGGAGCCTTGAAATGCGATGGTTGATCATCTTTAATCGCGTTAAGGGAAGGGATGGGTTCAGGAGCTATCCCTCAACTTTTCAATATTGAAGCTTCAAAAACGTAATGTTATCGGGTCTTTTTTGATGTTAGGGGAAAGACTCGAGATCGCCCCCCCCCCTAGGAATTTTTTTGGAATTGAAGTTCTAAAAATGTAATTGAAGGCCCTCATTAACGACATTTTCGGAAAAGTTTTCGATTCCAGCGATTTTTTAGAAATCAAAGCTCCAAAAATTCAAAATTTTGACGATCTTCGATGACATTGGAAAGAGGGGGTTGAGGTTTTCTCCCCTGGAAATATTTTAGAATTAAACTCGTAAAAATACAGTTGTAAGCGATTTTTTGTGATGCGTTGGAGGGAGGGGGGAGTTTGATGACCTTTTCCCGGAATTATTTTGAAATTTACCAACCTTTTGGGAGGGAGGGAGCGATCCCTCCCCCCCCCCCAGTCCCCCCCCCCCTGTGAATCCACCACTGCGAAAGACAAATTTTGTGAAGTTTTTTAAACCAAATTATCCGCCTCTGTACACGCAATCAGTATATCAGAAAAGGAATAACACATTTTTTTTTTTTTTTGTTCATTTTCATTTAACTACTTTTACTTCCAACTCTACCAGGATTAATTTCTTCTGTCAAAACGAGAGAGTGTGTAATGTCTTCCGAACAATCAATGAGTCAATGGAGTGACCTTGTCTGGTGTCGCCATGTGGGTAGATGCTGGAACTGAAAAAGCACACGAGCGGGATGAGGAAACTGCCATCTTTTCCCCCCGTTTTACCATATAAATGCGTGTTTGAGTAATTAGTTGGTTGAAAGTGCCGTGTTGAAGCTCTTGTCACTGTCTCCTTATTACTATTTATAGTCATACAGTTGTTTATTATTCGTACAAGGACACATTGGTTGGCTAAGGACCTTAAGAACTAATAAACATCAAGTTGCCGAAACAGTCTGCCTTCACATTGTAGTCAGGACTTCTGTCGTTTTAAAACAAAAGTATACAAATGGGTTAGACAACATATAAGGGGTTTTTGGGCAATCAGGGGGTCAATTGTCCCCTCCCTAGATTTTGGAAACAATGTACAGTCGTCCCACGCTACTTCGCGCTTCGACTTTCGCGGCTTCACTACATCGCGGTTTTTGTTGTTGTTTTTTTTTTTTTTTTTTTTTTTTTTTTCAAATATAATAATTAGCTTTTTTAGTGTGCAAGTGTAAACTGTTTCCTACAAAAGAATAACAGAGTATGTCTTTTAAGTAAGATAAGCTCTTCTGAGGGGCTGTAGGTTGAGGGAGTGAAGGTATAAAATCGCCGAAGAAAGTATAGGGAATCGCTATCTCATTTTAACTGTTAAACACTAACTGGAAAGTAAAAATCACTGTACTATTACTAGAGGATAAACACATCTGTTCAATGGTGTTCAACTATGTACTAGCTTTTTAAGTTGTATACGTATGACGGGGGCACATACGGTCACTAACTGGCAATTAATTCCCCGTCGAACAAGTTAAGCTTCTTTCGTAGAATTAGTAGCGTGTAAGAACTGCATGTGTAGTTTATTTCCCAATAATAACAATGTGATAGCTATTACGTCTAATGCGCTAGCCTTCCATCATATTTTGTGCAATATATTCAGTAATAAAAATGCAATGGTGGTAAAGAGTGCTTTTTCATGTCTGGGTGGGGGGGGGGGGCTCTATGTTAAAAACCTATTTAAATTGTCGTAATTAAGTTTTATGCCCTCTAACTAGGAAAATATTGGGTTTATAAGTACAGAATCCCACTTTGCGGAAATTCATTTATCGCGGTCAAGTCTGGAACGAATTAACCGCGATAAATGAGGGTTGACTGTAATTATGTATTACGTTTCCTCCTGTAAAATGCATTGCGACCCCCCCACCCCGGGTAAATTCTTAAATGACGGGCCCAGGGGATACGCAGTTGTAAATTTTTTATACACTTTCACTGTGTATGGGATGGTGCTTGTAAGAAAAAAGAACACTTTCGCAAAAGAAAGAACACTTTTTTTTTTGCTGAATCTTCTACCCCAAATAAGGACCAACACTTTTTCCTTTTGAACGAGCTCCCAACAAGGAAACACTTCCAAAATCAGTCACAAAGTTACTATATAAGTTACTCATCGATAAGTTTGGAAACTGAAACTGCCGTCAGTAATGACGTCTCGTAAGCAATCGCGCGAGTTTCATTGTTGGTGACGTCAGGAGCGTTACCATACGAGGATAGAAATATCTAAGGCCTCTACGAGCCGACGCATCAGCTTAAGATTAGCCTTTTTGGATCGGAGCGCGTGTTTGAGTGGTTGTCTTTTCTGGCAAGTTATCGCGTTTGGTGATTGTTCACTGTGAGCAATTATTAGCGGCACGTGAATTGTTTATTAAATAAAATTTTATTTTCGGCAGATTTGGCGAAATCCGAAACTTTGCTGTGGTAACCCTAGCAGTGCAACAATGCGAAATCCGATCCAAAATGGCTTAACTTAAGCTGATGCGTCGGCCTGTCTACATAGCGGCTTTAGAAATATCTGCTCATAAGAATCTGTTTCATCTACTTCTCTCCGAACGATTGTCCCCCTACCACACTTTATTTCCAAGCATAACGATCACGTATTACAAAAGGGAAGAAAAATAATAAATCGTTAACGAATGCTTTTCCCACAAAATATTTTTTTTTAAATTTGTGGAGTTGAATAATTAGCGAAGGTTTTTCCCATAAAGTCGAGAGATGCATTAATTTTCTCAACAAAAGTCGCATCGCTATTTCTAATGTCGTCATCACGCGTGGTGAAATGATAAGTGTCAAAAAAAAAAAATTAATTTGAATTCTGAAATTTTGAATTCAAATTATGTTTTCCGCAATCACGAACTGAGACAAGACCCTACTCATTGGAGTTATTGTTTCTAGAAACGGCTCCTGACCCCCCCCCCCCCCCCCAAGTCTGCCTCTCCACCTGGGCGGTTACTTGTGCATAGTTGTGTGTGTGCGTAGACCTGTGTGTATGCACGTAGGTGTGTGTGAGTGTATGTGTGTGAAGTCGTGTGTGTGTGTATGTGTGTGAAGTCGTGTGTGTGTGAACGTGCGTGTGTGTAGGACATGGACGCCTCCGACCAGGAGAAGCGGATAGCTCAAAACCGGAACAGCCGCGCCGCCAGCAGAGGACGGTGGGCGGTGGTGCTTCAAAGGCTTCTGGTCCAAGTTGAAAAAGGCACGGACACCAAAAACGGTCAAATGAGAACAATAAGCAATCGTGATTGCTCAAAAAAAAAAAAAAATCTGAAAATATATCCGAAATACAATATAGAACAGGATGCATTGGATCCGTCAGACCCGTTTTCCGGTCCTTCTATTTCTGTCAGGGTCGATCATTAATACCAGTCCTGTATTCGTTCCCGTCTTGTTAAAAGATGGCTGTTGTGTAAATTGCTTGCCAGTTTTCTTTTTCCTGGTGTGGAATTGCTAGCGTACATTCTTTACTCCGTTGGCAAGCCGCCATTTAAATTTAAATTATCGGGGGTGTGCCCTACTTTCCTGCGAACTTGAGTCACGTTGAGGTTAGAACAGCAAACACGCGATTTTACGACTTAAATTTTAGCGACCAAAAAAAAAAAAAAAAAAAAAGAATGGTCTGCCAAATGTGTATAATAGTTTGTAAAAATGAAAACAATTAAAAAAAAAAAACAGATGACGTTGGTTTTTGTTGTTAGACAAGACGGGAACGAACACAGGACTGGTATTAATGATCGACCCTGACAGAAATAGAAGGACCGGAAAACGGGCCTGACGAATCCAATGCATCCTGTTCTATATTGTGTTTCGGATATATTTTCAGATTTTTTTTTTTTTTTTTGACACTTATCATTTCACTGCGCGTGATGACGACATTAGAAACAGAGACTTCTTCAAATCCGAGAATCCAAGACAGGGCTCGATTACTGAACTGACAAACACGACCCTTAATGCCTCCTCCCCTATTAAAGGCCTCAAATCATTAAAATTGCTTTAAATTTTAAAAATATATATATTTTCCCCTTTTATTTTATTTTTCTTCTGCTTTTTAAAGCGTGGGATGCTCGGCGCACTATTAAAACTGCTGGTTGCATTTGAAACCTTTTAGTTTGAAACGATGTAGCAACAGTGGCACTGACTCTCTTAAGGGTGACATATGCTTCCTTGTGGCACCTTTAAGGGTGACATATGCTTCCTTGTGGCACCTTTAAGGGTGCCATTTGACTCCCTATTGCATCCTTAGGGGTTCTGTAGGCAGCCAAATGTTACTTTCAAGAGAGTGCCGCTGACGCTTTAACGTTTCACTCTTAAGGGTGCCTGTGCGACCCCGCAAACAGTGCACCCGAACAAATATCGTGAGTGAGTGCTATCTTATTCGGGCCCTGACCAGAGCCTGATTACCTCAGGGACATGTGGGGCACAGGCCCCTCTTCTAAGATTTCTGGGGGGTCCAAAATCCCCTTAAATTATCATGCTAATTAAAAATAAATAATGATTTCACTCATCTAGATTACAATGATGTCATTGGTATTTTTGGAAATGCCAAGATAAGGGGAAAATCTCTTATTTGTTGATAAAAATTCCTCTTTAAAATGCGATCTCTTTGCAAATCTCAAAACCACTCCAAGTTTAGTCAGCATTTACTATTAAAAGTCATATCATAGATAACTTTGATATTTACCGTAAACTGGCAGCAAAGTTTAACCACATCTTATATCGTATCTGTTCTATTGTGATATGAGGTACCACCAAATTTAGCATGGTTGTGTTATTACGCTAGTATCGAAATATTTTATAGCTTCAGAATAAGCGGAAATAGAAGGGGGGAGGGGGCAAAATGAATTTCATGCACAGTATCTTCAAAAATCTTAGTCGGGCCCTGGGGGGGGGGGACTGAAATAGAAATGTGCCCCATGTCCAATATCAGAATGATCGGCTCTGGCCCTGACCCGAGGGGTTTGATACTATCCGTATCTGTTAAGCAGTATTTTTACACTTGAGTTTTCATATTTTGCCAAATTTTGCCTTGACCAACACGTAACACAGAAACAAAAGTTCGTCTAAAGCGTTAACTGTTCCAATATAGTAACCTGCTCGTGTTTTTTGGCATCGCAAGGCGACGCTGATTCGTCCTGCTTCTTCTAGGAGCTTTAGATCGACACGAACAATCTTTTCTGATATACCTTAACCTTGTATCTATTATAAATGGTAAAATAATCAATTTCAGCTGATATTCCAGTGCAGTACCACATTTTCACTCCAGGGTCCCCCGTACCTACCACTATTTGTGGTTTAATCAGTTGCATGGACCCTGAAGACAGCTCTGATTTTTTGATCCAGACCAGAAACCGAACAATCCCTGGTCCAGCAACCCCAGAGGTATCGTTTCGCTTGAAGTACTTTGTGACCACGAGCATATCTAACGTCCCCCAGTCACCACTAATGAAGACGATGGATTTTCGACCGGCTAGGATCAAACCCGGGGCCCACCTGTCACAAGTCCGATGCCTTACCGATCACGCCACCATGGCCCTACTGCAGTAGTACAGCATACTGTTGTACAAAGCGTCGTCGATACCTTTTTTAATATTTCTCTGATAAGGGTAAGCTTGTCATTTCGAAGTTTTCTGGGGAGGGGGGACAAAAGTTATGCAATAAATACATTTCATATGAAAAAACACAATATACATTACGTTTCTAAAATTCGGTGGGAGGGGGGGGGGTGTTGTGCTCTCATGATCCAATAACAGGCAATCTTGGGTACAGGTAGGAATGCTTATATACCCTTTTTTACGCATGCATCAAAAATATCATTTTCAATATTCTTTATCTTTTACTAATTATAAAGCTGAAAGTCTCTCTGTCCGGAGGATGTCTGGATGTCTGTGACGCGCATAGCGCCTAAACCGTTCGGCCGATTTTCATGAAATTTGGCACAAAGTTAGTTTGTAGCATGGGGGTGTGCACCTCGAAGCGATTTTTCGAAAATTCGATGTGGTTATTTTTCTATTCTAATTTTGAGCACAAAATTATCATAAGATGGACGAGTAAATTACGAAATTATCATAACGTGGAACCGTAACATGGGTACAAGCCAATTGGCGAGAAAATTCACCACACATTATTTGTAAATATACAGGCGAACCAAAAGACCTTTTAATTTTTTTCTATTACGGGCAAAGCCGTGCGTGTACCACTAGTATTTCATAAAAGACAGATGGCATCGAAGATTTTTAAAAACATTTAGCTGAAGTTTTGTTTCCCAATTTTAGGATAGCCGAGCGAAATGCAAACGGAAGAAATGTCCCAAGGAGACCTGTCCCGTGAAAGTGCCCGGTGAAGACGGTTGTTGCGAACATTGCATTGATACAGGTATGTGAACTGCCAAAGACTGTAGGTTTTAAATGTTAAGAATCAATGAAAGTGTTGAAGGGTCATTTTACAGTACTTTGGAGAATTATGTAGAGTCCGTAACTTGACCTTTTTAACCATAACTACTTAATATACTCTTTTATAAGCAATATTTTTTATTTGGAGTTTGGCCTACCAGCACACAAACTCAAATTAAAATGATGCTGATCAATTAAATGACTCCTAATCAAACAGAAATTTAAATTATTATGACAAAAAAACTCGACATTTGTCCAAATTTCTTTCAAATGGAGTAAATAATACGTTCTCTAAGGCAGCGGCTTTCAACACAATTAAAATTTTTACTTTGGCCTAATTAATTGATGTTAATATTGCTATAATTATTCTAACAAGTATCAAATGAGGTCTCTTAAAATGACTCATGCGAGAAACTTAATGAACGCCACTAGTTTATCAACTTTATGCATTAAAAAAGTTAACATCCCTGTTTAATGTTGCTTTTTTTTACCATGACAAAGCTAGCAGTGCTTGATGCCGTTGGCATGTTGGTGGCCTTGTCTTCCATCTGGTTAGGCCTTGTCTTCCATCTTTGCTCAACTTTACGAAGGTTTCGGTATTGATGTATCTGCAGGTTTGACGCTATAATTAACGTTCGGCATTACTGTAGTAGGCAATATACGGCTTTTGTTATCTAGTTACTCAATAGATGGCGCCACTGTTTTCAGTCGTGCCATCTAGTGTGCAACTAGATAACTAGAGCGATAGATTGCAGTCACAGTTTTTTTTTTTTTTTTTACTTTTTGACCCCGCCCCCCTTTGTCACGCTATTTGTCAAGCGAATATATTCTTATAATATTTTAAGTAAGTTATCACCCTATAGCCAAGTTTAAGGCAGAAATACATGAAATACCCCTCCAGCTCAGTCATTCCAGCCGAGGACTGCAGTTCCGTGCTTATTAGCACTCATCAGCCCGGCATAAGAAGTGACTGAGCTGGAGATGAAAAACCTCTTAAGGAAGCCAAGAGTGCCAAATAAACTGGTAGCTACATAGAATACACCGCCAGCTCAGTCATTCCATCCGAGGACTGCAATTTCCTGCTTGCTAGCTTTCATCAGCCCGGAATAGGAAGTGACCGAACTGGAGGTGGAAAACCACTTAAAGGAGCCTAGAGAGCCGTACAAACTGGTAGCTAATATAAAATTAGCACTGGCCAGACGAGTGACCGAAGCAATGGTTCGATTGTTACCCCTCCCCCCCGTCACAACTTCACGACACCACAAATGATATCACTTCCTCAATGCGTGAATTCATTTGTAGTCAGTCCCTTAGCCCGAGGATGGCACCACTAAAACACTTTATGCAAACAAATGGATTTCAGCGGCGCCATCTATGAACTAACTTGTTAACTAGACGTGTACATCACCTGTTACATTGATACCCAATTAGTAAATTTAAGTCAATTTCCATGAAATTGAACGTTTGCATGTAAACATTCTTCGTTAGCATATTAGTAACACGATCTTCTCTTGTCTGTTTCCAGTGTCTGATTCGTCGAGTCGGTCGACAGAGGGGCCGGGCAAGGGAAAGAAAAGGAGGAAGGACAGGGAACGCAGACATCGGAAAATCCGGCAGCCGAAGGAAAAGCAGTGATCCCGGACTTTTCAGCGACACGATGAGAGGTCGAATTTCATTCACATAGACAGCAGAAGTCGGCGGGCGACAAGTATCACCATTTTCAATGCCTGCCTCATACGGCTTCTGGACTGCCGCTTGTCGAGCCAGACAAAGCTTCTCTTTTTTTCCTCAAACTTAGACGAATTAGAAACTGTTTCGTGTGGACCGCGGTCCACCCTTCTCTTCCGCGAGTCGGGAATCGGAAGAAGCGAAATGTGTACATAGAAAAGACTGTCGAACGCAGACGATCCCGGCTGAGGGAATGCGGTGGCCCCACGCTGTGCTGATTCGTAATCACTCTGTTCGTTTCTGTAAGAGAAATGGGGACGATTATTGTTGCCTCTGCGCCAAGGTTTTCGCCTGGCTTAGTTAACTGTCGCCAATCTGTATCTGTTTTCTCCCGCGAGAGAACTTACAAATATTCATCAGTATAACAGAAGTTAATTTTGTGGAATATAAACTGCTCGCAGAATGCTTCATTTGGGTTTGCAAATCAAAAAAAAAAGGGGGGGGGGGGGATATTGCTAAATTTAAGAATGGGGTCGTTTCCAAAATGTTGAAAGTCTTTTTTTCTGAAAGAGCATGCTTAAAAACATAGGATCTGACCATTTTTTAAATAATTTGTTTGAGTTAAATATTTAAAAAAAAAATATTTTTATCGGTGCGCTTTCATTGTTTACGCTTCTGCCGATGACATCACAGATGATGAAATGCCATTCAGTGTTGCCATTCATAGAGCAAAATATTTAATTCGCATCTTTATTCACGTGTATTGGCAACGATAGGGTTGATAGCAAGCGTAGAGCGCAATAAGTGCGTCATTTGTGACATCATTAAGACCACGCCTTGTTTGAGAAATCGGACAGTTAAAAAAAAATAATTAAAAAATAACTGTTGGGAAAAGGAAAGTATTTTCTGGGTCCATGTAATTTTTTTTTTGCTTATTCTATTAATTTCAGTGACTAAAAGTAGTACTTTTGACTGAAGGAAACAACCCCATTATGTATTACAAAATTATTATTACACGTTACAGAATGCTTTGTGGAACACAATCTGAGTCATTCTGGACCACATATTTTCTGAGGTTGATGTACGGAGCAGACTTGATCATGTCTTGACTAATAACTTCGAAACGATATAACCTATTTTAATTACATTTCGAAAAAAAGAAAAAAAAAAAAAGATTCTTACGATGCGAACGTACAATAATTTTAAGTATCTGTGTCACATTTTGCAAAAAAACGAGTTTTCGAACTTTACCCAAACCGAATGTTCGAACTCGCCATTTTCGTCAATACTTTGCCCAAATTGATAATACTTTCCAAGCTTTCTCTTATAGAATAATCCAAGAATTCTGTCTTCAGTGTTTTCAAAAACGTACAAAACGTTTGATTGATGGAGTGTTCACCTCACATAAATTCATCGCTACATTCATTTACGAACCCATCGTGAGTCGGCTCTAAATATTGACGATTTTTAAAATTTGGCCTCAGTTGCGATTCATTTAGGTTGCATTGGTTTAAGCAGCTAAATGTCTTTCCTGGCGGCAGCAATATGGCTTGGCGACAACCTTGAAGAGCGTGCAAATAACTATAATCATCTCAAAAAATACGTAGCATTTACTCCTGGAGACTGAATTTAATGTCAGGATTGTAAGTTATGATAAGACGTGTGTGATGTTTATGTGATTGCTTATATATGTGGACGAGATTTGCAATATCCGGTTCTGCTTTTCAAACGTTTCCTACTCGACGTCCGTGTGACAAAACGGGGGATATTTCGATAATTGGGAATCTGGCGATCTTTCTTCGTTGGCGTCAATTTTTGGCTCCAGCGCCTGCGCGAGAAGTTTTTTTTTTTTTTGCAAATCAAGACAAAGAGATCGGAAACATCAATTCACATAAGGTTACTATAAATCAGCAAGGTTACCAAAATAAAATTATTTACGCCAAAAATGAGACGACCGAGTCAGATTCCCAATTATCGAAATGTCCCCACAAAACACGTGACTCATCGCTTACTATCCTCGAAACTACACTGCATGGGGGAATTATCATAACGTGGAACGTGCCAAATTGGCGAAAAAATTCTACTGCTGAAACTGTTGTTGCCGCTTTTCCTTCTCATGCTTTAAATTTTACATTAAAATGGAATCTTTATTGTTTCTCCCCCCCCCCCCTTTTTTTTTCTTTTGGAAGAGCTGTGCGGATTATTTAGATTTTTAATGGTTTAACTCAATTATTTGATTACTTTAATAGACATTTTAGCATTGTTTATTGGTGTATTTTATTTAAATTCAACATCCTCATATATATATATATATATATATATATATATATATATATATATATATATATATATATATATATATATATATATATATATATATATATATATATATAGCCGCTATATAGATAGGCCGACGCATCAACTTAAGTTTAGCCATTTTGGATCGGATTTTTCATTGTTGCACTGCTAGGGTTACCACAGCAAATTTTCGGATTTCGTCAAATTTGCCGAAAATAATACTTTATTTAATAAACAATTCATGTGCCGCTAATAATCGCTCGCAGTGAACAATCACCAAACGCGATTTCTCGCCAGACAAGACAACCACTCAAACATGCGCTCCGATCCAAAAGGCTGATCTTAAGCTGATGCCGTCGGCTCGTATATATAGCGCCCTTAATATATACAATAGCCACTCCTGACGTCATCTGCAATGAAACTAGCGAAACGGCATGATAATTTGATAATATATTTTGGTAGTGTTTAACCAAGGTTTCACCTGATACGCGTTTTGTGTTTGATTAATTGATTTCATACTACGACTTTTATTGAAATGACTGAGCCTTATAAGACGCGCATCGAGTGAAGCCTTGGTTTAACATGCAGGGAAAGACTTTATTGTGACTAGGCTGAACTCGATCTGGTAACCTAACTGTTTTACTAGTAAGACTCTGAATACGTTCGCATACCTCGACCGGTGGCTACCGGTCGAGGTGTGCGAACGCAGTCTGTGTCATTCCAGGGGAATGAAGAAGCGAAAAAGTGGTCAACAATGACTGCTACCTATCTACTGGAGTTAAGGGTTAATCCACTGAGTTAGGGGTTGAAATTTCAACTATCAAAAAATATCACCTAGCAGGCAATTGCTTCGTTCGAATGTAGAAGCAATTTTCACGCGTCATATCTTGACAGGCAATTTTCTAGTTTTAAATAAACATTAATTTTGGCAATATTTAATAACCAAATGAACGCCTTATTTTGATTAGTTTGGCGAAACCTTTTGGAAACACGCCATGAGTTCCACGTTATGATGATCAGCCCCCACTACATCTGTTCTTCATCGCCCCTGTTGTTTCGACTGCATCATGAAGATAATGCGTTGTTTTTGTTGTGCATTGTTCCGTATGGTTGTATTACTCTGTATTCTCGCTTTTACTGTGCAAGAAATTAATTGAGCATATGGATGTTGTGTTGTGAGCATGCGACTCAAAGCAAGAATGCAGAGTTATTTTATGTTTGTTGTTTTATTCAAAGCAAAAATTCATCGATCATTTCATGTTTGTTGTCGCACTCAAAGCAGGAACTGAGTCATTTATTCTTGCCATTTGTTTATAATTATTTTTTTTTTCTTTAATTTGTTACATTTACAGAAGATTCCTTGTTATTATTTTTAGGTCACAATAACAAACTGAGCTTGCAGACGAACTAGGCGCAGCAATTGAGGGGGGAGGGGCAGCCTTCTGTTTCAAAAAAAAAAAAAAATAATAAATAAAATAATAATAATAATGATTGAAACTAAAAAAAAATTAATTTCTAAAGCTGTTTCGTCTACATTTTCGTGTGTTATTAGTAAAAGATGAAAAAGCAAATACGGCGGTCATCTTTAATTAAAAAAGAGAAGGGGGAGTGCCATCTGTTGGTTTTAAAGTAGATATAAAATTTATACTAATGATAAATATTTTATAACAGTAATGCAGTATTTGTACAAAATGTTTTTTTGAATGATTCCCTTTAAATGACTATAGTAATTGTACATTCGTTTTATTATTTAACTTTTTTTTCGAGTGAGGTAAAGAAATAACTTGAACCATTTCTAGTTAATAATACTTGAAATTTAACTTGTACAGGAAATGAAAGATTTGTTTTAATTTTATTAGGAAAGATAAAAAGCAAGTAAATCTTCACCTATTCTCAACTACGATGTGATTGTATGTCTTAATTTAAGTTTTGGTGCCATATTTTACCGCGTTTGCTTCGAAGGAAAATGATGCATAGTAATACCACTGAGCTATGTAATTAACTAGTGTGCTATCTCAGTGGCCGGTCGTCATTTGCTCTAACGATTCTTTAGTTACTTTCGTATTTCGTGCAAAAACACTCCGTGGACATAAAAGAACTTCGCAATAAACGGAGATCCTTTCATGCAACCTTCTTACTACAGTTCAAACTACATAATCTTGATACTTTGGTTGTTGTCTCAAGGCGTACGATATCCAGCCGTTTGAGCAACTTTATGCAGCGTTTCATTCCCCCACAATGAGTTTCAAAGAACCAATTAATGTAAAAATTAAATTCAAACTTCTCTTCGACATTAGACGTAATTAGGCTTTTCTTGATATTATACCCTCTTGAATCTAAAACCGATCAGTTCAATAGACGTAACGTACGAGTCTCTTTCTCTCTTTGAGTTCAAACTCTACTGGGAGCCTCGGTGGCTGAGAGGTCAAAAGTACTCGCTCCGGCAGCTGCCTGACCATAGTAAGGAGTTGGAGGGTTCGACTCCCGCTTTCGCCCAGGATGTAACTTCTTCGTTTTGATGCAAATCTTAACGGAAGCTAGGCGCAATGTTTGCAGTTCTCTGATATATGTGACACTGATTAGCTTCTTATCTCGTAAATCGTAACTTTTCTGCACAGATAGCACACCAATTAGTTAATGACACTCGATGAGTAGGTACAAACGTATATTGCATCAATGGATGTAAGGTCACTTTTCTGTTAATCAATTTGTTAACTGTGCCAAAGTTTGCAGTCTCTTTTCAAATTTTATTTATTTATTTGATTTCTATTTATTTATTTCTTTTTTAAAGAATTTTCGCTACGTGTCGCGTCAGTTTTTCTGGACCATGTATGTCATTTTTGTCGTGCTTTTCGGGTCACTGATTGTTTGCTGCGCTGCGCATTTTGGTAAAACGCCGAGTTCACAGGTCTATCGGACGTGAGAAAACTTAATTTAATCTTCTATTTTGAAGAAATTTTAAACGGAGTCCAACTGCATTAATTTTAAAGTGGTCATTTTGCATCATTTCAGCAGTTTTGATCATCTGATGTTTTTTATTTATTTTTTTTCCGTTCCTCCCCCCCCCCCCACCCCACACTTTATTTGCATTCTCCAATCAGAATTTTAAATACCATTGAGTACTAACGTGCAAATTCTTTGCCATTAAAAAAAAGAATTTTACTGGTAATTATAAAGTTTAAGACTAGCTTTAGCTTGAAATTTTAATCTAAGATTTTTTTTTTACAATACTACACCCCCCCCCCTTTCCACCATCAATTCAAAAAAATCTTTTGGCGTTTTTTAGATGAGAGCAAATATCGTAATTAATGGAGGACAGTCGGTGACTTTTGCTCGACTCTATTCTTTTTAGCAATTTTAGTCTTAATTGCACAAAACGAAGAATTAATCATCTTTCATCAAAACAACAAAAAAAAAAAGGGATTTTTAGTGATTAGAACAAGGAGAAAATCCCTGTAGTGAAGCGATCGCGAAAACGACCTCTTTTCATTCACAAGTATGAAAATTGTAGTACGTCTCGATCATTTTTGAAACATTTTTATTTCATTTTCCTCCTTTAAAACTTTCATCACCCAAAAATGTAGTAAAACGTTCCCATTTTTTTTTCCTTAAATGTTTAAATTTTCATCTGTTACATTCAATGTTCATTATCATTTATTAGATAAACAAATTATTACTATTTTAAAACATGCCGCCGTTCCACCCCCTTCTAAAATTTGTAGATTTTGGATCGAAAACAGGCTTAATTCAAAAAAAATCTCTGCCTAAATTTTACACTTAATTTCCTTTTAAATTCAAACTTTTGTTGTTAAATGTATTCAGGCAAAATCTCCCGAATTTTATCTTTTAAGTCTCTTTAGTTTTCACCATTCAATATTGGCAGCTATGAGAATCGAACTCAGAGTATGACTTATTATTACCACCGCCATCTTCATTTCATTGATTTAAATTCCACCTTGTCCATTTATGTGAATTATATTTCAAGGATACGAATTCTTGATGGTGTGAGTAACGTGTAACCACAGTGGACTCGCACTGATTGACTTTTGAGGATAACTTTTTCTAGTCAGGTTTGGACCGATGATTGATAGCGTGACAGAACAAAATCTCCTCTTACTTAATAATACATTTGGCATTGAATGCCCTGGTGGAGCCATATGGCGGATACTGAACAGCAAAAATATGTTTGCTATGGACATCCGCACCTTAATCCGTCCTTATCCGCGCCTTAATTAAATCCGCGCCCATGTAAGACAAGGACGGATCCAGAAATTTTTCAAGGGAGGGGCGGTTGATTTTTATTACTTACTTTTTACTGTGTATACTGGTTTACAAATATTGATCACAAAGGTTTTGGACTTCAGTTTCGAAACAGTTTCAGGATGAGGTCCCAAACTCACACCCACTTTCTCCCAACATCAATGAAATTAGTCTAAATTTGCGTTTTTTGAACTTCATTTTCGGAAAATTACTGGTGAAGAGTCCCTCAAGGGAGGGGCGATCGCCCCTCGTGTCCGTCCCTGATGTAAGACTGGATGCCATATCGGGGGATCGCACTCAAGTAAAAATATAAATTAAAAATCCCTATATTTCAAAGCAACAATAAAAGTGGAAAATCGATGTCCCTCCCCCCCCCCCCCTCCTCCAGCGAATTACATACAGGGTGGTTATAAAATAACGTCAGCTGTTCAGAGCATTCTAGCGAGTAAAGTATTGGACGAAACATTGCCAAATTTCATGGGCATACACAGTAGACCATGGGATTTCGATTTCTGAAATTAAAAAAAAAAAAATAGTACAAAAAAATCCACCAGGGGGAAGTTTTGGCGTTGAAAAGGTGTATCACTGGAATATTGAAGGATTAAACTCTAACTGATAAAATATGCAATATGCATCAATTTTATTCACAAAATATGATTTTTACTAACAAATAAGGTTCAATTTGATCAACATCGGAATTTCCCAGGTATTGCATACAATGCACAATCATGGGCGCCCATATGCAAAATTGTAAGGGAGTGCTCAGATATTTTAACCTTGGTTCGGCAGGATATTTTCCCAATGGAAGCAGATTTCAGGACAGATTAGAGTCGTTAAAATTCGACATTTTTAATAATTTATTCATTAATGGCTGGAGAAGAAATGTTTTTACATTTTTGCAAAGAAAAAATACTAAAAGCAAGGAAGTTCTAATTTGTAAGGGAGGCCGAGCCCCACCTTGCCCCCCCCCCCTATATGGGCGCCCTTGTGCACAATGTTTTCCACACATCTGGGGGGGTTAATTTCGCCTACCTGTAACATTTTTCGAGTTTTCAAAGTTCAGATATTGGGAACATGTCCCATATACACATCGCCATTACGAAATCCCCATGGTTAAAAATCACAAAATGAAAGATTGGGCGATCACGGTCTCCATACCGTAGGAAATGCATGACTAATAAAACTGCTATCAAAGAAATGTTGCCGTCATACACTCAATACCAAAAGCCCAATATTAGGTGGTGCACCATCTTACATGAATATTATTCAGAAAGAAATCCTTGTTGCCGCGCTGAAATTTTTTCCTGACGACTTTTGGTAAAATTCTTCTCTTGTTACAAATTGAAATTTCTAGTTAGTTTTATTGCACCTCATTTGTAAGCAAAATTATTTGTAGTAAAAACCTTGTGTGTGCTACATTTTTTGGCATTTAATTCTTCAGTATTCGCAAGTAATGCACTTTTTCAGCTCTAAAATTCTCCCTGGTGGTGACTTTTGATACTATTTTTTAAATGTAGAAATCGAAATCCCTTGGTCTGCTATGTACGCCAAAGAAATTTGGCAATATTTCGGAAGTGCCGAATAGCTGCATTGTACTATAATGTATGGGATGGTGGGGACAGATTTTAAAGCATTTTAAGAATGTCCCCTTTCGTGGTATTTCATTACGGAAAAGACTAAATTCACCATTTCACCGTAGAAGGGGGGGGGGGGTTGAGGCCCATTTTATAGCTTAGTGACACAGGACCTAAAAAGTCTTACGGCTTGAGTGAAAAACTTGAGTGAGTGAAAATGTTATGTTAACAAATTAACATAGGAAGAACGATAAAAAATTTCACTTCTTAATATTTTAACACAGAAAAATAAACAAATACATAGCGTGTATCAGATGCAGATAAATGTCTCTTCAGAGTATAAATATATAGGGGAAATGTTTGACTATTTTCCTCGAACAGCTGTCAGAGAAGCGTTAGAAATTAATATCTGTCAGAAGCGACAGAATATTTTCAGCTTACAGTATTAGAGACAGGAAAAAGCCGCCCCCCCCCCCTTTGTATAGGAACAAGCGAAGTGAGAAAAAAAAGTCCTTCTAGTTCTCAACATAATGTTGGATTGGAAACGCTTACTAACGTTTTCGAGTCTCTACCTAAATGCCGTAATTCTAAAGGGAAAATCCCTGAATTCGAAGGAAAAATTTTCCCTCAGAAAAATACCCTAAGTAAATTTTCTAAAACAGTAATAAAAAAAAAAAAATCCTCATTACTGTCGCTTTAAACTTTTTCTTAGTGTAGGGGGAGGGGGGATCAGTTTACTGTTTAGTGAAATTTTAATGACTTTTTTTGAACATATTGTCATTGTTTCGGCACAGTGTCTAGACTATTTATTTATTTGCACATTTTCCTTCTCTAACAAAAGTTTAATTACTGTAAATGTAAATTGGTTACTTATTAGTTATTTATTTATACGTAAGTTCGTTGATGGATTTCATTTCCCTGCCATAGTGACAAAGGTTTTTTCTTTAAATTATGTTCTCCTTATTTAATTTTTTTTAACTTAGGACGGTAGTGAAAAACAATCTTTGTTGAACTTGAGGAAAACTATTTTATGCATAAACTTCGTCGTGTTTTAACTCAAATAATTTCAGTATGTTAAATTTTTGATTTAAATCCTGGAGGGCTTCCCAGAGGGCAAAACCCTCCGTATATAGAACATAGTTTCACATGATGAAAATACTGACTTAGCTACACTTTTGATGATAACCCTGCATTATTAGTGCGCTATCATGTAAGCATTCTTGACTTTTACAATAATTCTTTCGCATTGGAAGCACTTATTTGTCAAGTTTAACATTTTATGTATACTAAATTGATTAAGGGGTCAATCAATTAAGGGGTCATCAAGAATGATGAAATGATCAAAGAATATTTTATTGCTTATTTCAAAACTAAAAACTATTCTGAACACAGAGAAAAAGTTTCATTGCTTTAGTTCAAATATTTTTAAAGTTAGGAGTGGTTTTAGGCCATGCACGCTATGTGTTCTTATGCAAAAGAAAAACTTTAAACTGCTTTTTTTCGATGATGGTATTTTTGTGTTTTCATGTCATTAGAATCCCTAAGGATTTTTTTCAATTAAAGATACAGCTTTAAAGTAATACTTTTTGCAATTGGGATAACATATTTGACAAAACTGTGCATGAGATAAGCATTTTATAAATTACTCAAATGTTTAGAGCATGTTAAACCTTTAAAAACCATTTTTTTATTTAAATCTCATAAGCAAATGAATGCTCAGATTTTTAGAGATGATTATAATGATCGTTTAGCAAAATAATTTTTTTTTTAATTAGTGCAAAAATAAAAAAGCCTTAGAGATTTCAAAAAATTGAAATTTTCTTCAATTTTTTTTAAAAAGTAGGCAATATTTTTAAATTTTGAAAATAAATTATTGATTAAGAATTAAGTATGCATGTTATGGTTTCAAAAAAATATAAAATTTACTTAAATTTAAAAAAATAGTTTGAAAGGTACTGTGAGCCCTTAAGTAATTAAAAACTGTATTTGAAAACTTAATCACAGAACTTTGAGGTAAAGGTTGGGATACACTTGGATATCTTTTTAAAAAAATCTTATACATATAAAATCTGAGTATCTATCTATCTATCTATCTATGTCCAAGCTTCTTCTCCCGAACGACAGTGAAGTGACCATCGAACCAGGTATCGATGGATTCGTCATCTTCCCGTCTTCATGTTTGGCTATTTAACATAATCCTCCGATAATAATTAGCGGAGATATCAATTAAAAATTATTAATGATGACTCTTAGATTTCAAAATAAAATCCATATTTTTCGAAGGCTTTCCTCCATTCAAATTATTATTCAGTGCTTCAACTCAACTTTCCGGATGAACGCTTTTATTAAAATTTACAGCGTGAAGAAAATCATTGAAAAGAAACATCTGTTGCAATTTTTTTTCTCGAATATAAAGAAATAAAATTAGGCTTTTGTTTTAAGGCTTTTCCTGTAATCAGGGTGTTTAAGTTGTTTACTTTTCGATTATTTTGCCGTAATCTGCAAATTAATTACTTTTGACTAAAGGAAACAACCTCATTGAGAAATTCAAGTCATAAATATTCAATTAAGACATCATATTTTGTGTTTTAACGGAAAATAATGACAAGCTTATAATTTAACTGCAATTTGTTTTCTGACCAGTAGGATTCTCAGTGCATTTATTACAGCCCCTGACACATTTGTCTAGAAACTAGTGTCAGTGTACTACAAAAGCATCAACTGGACTGCTCTTACATTTTTTAGGTAGCCCGTGCAACGCCGGGCACGCAGCTAGTAATATATAAATACAGTCGACGCTCGATATAACGACCATCTCCGTCCCAGAGAAAAAGGTCTTTATAACGAGTGGTCGTTATAAGAGGTATAATTAAAAAATATATACACGGTCATCATGCATGCCCCGCTGTTCCGTAAAAAAAATGGTACTTTTTCAAACATTTCAGTTAAATGCCCAAATTGTTTTTATCGTAGGAATTTTTAGAAAAATCGTGTGCAAAATACTATGACAGAACATTATAGAAATTTTAAAGTAGAAAATATAGGGAGGAAAATGTTACACACTTGCAAATCTGCTACTACTACCACAACATTTTCTGAAGATAAAACCAGACAGATGTTCGCCTTTTTGACAGAAGTGATTTTTGCGAAACATTATTTTCTGTTTCTGATATAGGTGATGAATTGTGTTTTTCTTGCTTTTCAAAGAAGCATTTAAAAGTCCCTTGAGAACCCCAAATTTTAAAAACCACTAGATTCAAACACCAAACTACCAACACATCTGTCAACTCCCTTTTCTTAGGAATCTGGAAATTTCTCGATTTTTCCTCCCATTATTTTTTTTGTGCTAGCAGTGGTGAATGGTAATCCCTCCACCCCTCTCAAAGTTCGATTTGACATTGAAAACTTCAGGCAGATGTCCGTAAACAATAATCAAAGTCATTTCAAGCTACAAATTTGTTTATTGGAAAGAACACCAGAAATAGCGTCCGCTGAATTCTGTCGCTGTATTGGATTAGACGATACAAAAAGGTCGTTATAATGAAAGCAAATTAACATAGAGTTCATAGGAACAAAGTTGGGACTTTTACCACTGGTCGTTATAATGGGACGGTCTTTATAATGTGTGGTCGTTATAATGAGCGTCGACTGTATTGTGCTTGCTATTAGCCCTAGTAACCATGTAACTTTTCTTGCATTGTTATGAAACTGATCCATTAGAAAAGTATTCACGATATTGTTGGCTATGTTGGTCGTATGATCATCGAGAAAACGATTGAATTGCGATCAACTTTAATGAAAAAAACTGCTACTGTTTTATGGAATATAAATTATTCATTAAAATATGTCGTTGATAAATCAGTGAAACCCTTGAGGCAAAATATTACTAGCTGTAGTTCAGAAAAAATGACTTCATAGTTATCTAATACAGGTTTCACTCCAGTTGCGACAGCGACGAAATGATTGGCGCAGACTTTCTGCGTGCCTTATAGGTTCTACATTATTTAATGAACACGCCCTCAAGTTTACTCATCAGCTGTCATTTATTCCGTCATTAGTGTTACTTTCTCTCTGAGAGCTGTGATTTGTTTATCGAGGTAACAGATTTTGTAGCTGTCGCTTCTGGTGTGGAATCAGCGTGAGAAAAAAGTAATTGTTCCTTGAACGCCAATCAAATCAATGCAACAAATTGATGCGTTGGATTGCAAACGCTTGTAAATTATTCCCTTGACGTCACTGCTAACTTATTCAATCTAGAGCCCCTATATATATACGAGCCGGCGCATCAGCTTAAGACCAGCCATTTTGAATCGGATATTTCATTGTTGCGCTGCTAAGGTTACCACAGTTTTGGATTTCGCCAAATTTGCCGGAAAAGGTATTTTATTTAACAAACAATTCACGTGCCACTAATAATTGCTCACAGTGAACAATCACCAAACGCGATAATTCACCAGAAAAGACTCAAACATGCGCTCCGATCTAAAATGGCTAGCCTTATGCTGATGCGTCGGTCTGTACGAGCCGACGCATCAGCTTAGGTTTAGCCATTTTGGATTGGATTTTTCATTGTTGCGGAGCTAGGGTTGCCAGAACAAAGCTCCGAGTTTTGCCAAATTGACCAAAAATAACATTATATTTAATAAACAATTCACGCGTGCCGCCAATAATTGCTCGCAATGAACAATCACCAAACGTGATAACTCGCCAGAATAGACAACCACTCATACACGCGCTCCAATCCATAATGGCTAATCAGCTGATGCGCCGACTCATATATATATAGGGACCTCACGGTATTCGATCTCTGATTGGTCCAAAGTCAAATTGAGCGAATCCGCCGTGTATTTTTACTGTATTTTGAGCTTGTTTCGAGCGCACCAGAACTTTGTACACAGTATGTTGCTTACGTGGCTCCTCGACAAGGCTGTGAACTGTGGTTCTAAAAGTGTGCTTTCCGTGGGCAGGAATGCTGTCGCAACCTGTGACTCCTTTTCATGACGCTCCGCAGGTCTCGTTGGACCTGTGAGAATCTCGCATTTGTATGTACGTATGCTGTAGATAGCTTTGGAAAAAATAAAATGCTTTTATTAGATTATCCTGCTTCATTTTATTCGTAGTTTGTATTTTATTTATTTGCCAATGTGTATATTAATTATTGCCTGAGTAATGTAGGGTAACGACACCTGTAACAGACAAGGTGTCCAGTAACAGACAGTCGTAAGTTTGAATTTAAATAATAAGAAATTTAGACGGGTAAAACCATAGAGTAAGGAAATTAAATAGAGAGGCCCTGCTATACTAATAAATTGAAGCCGGAAGTTGCACTGCTGTATCCCAAGATTCTCGGCTTCCTAACTATTTTGAGATGCATCTTGAACATCTTGATTCAAAACATTCTATTACTGAATCTCAATTGGTTGTTAATTTAAACTTGGATATTTTTACAAGTTTATGAAGCACGTTTTTGAAATTGCTTTAAAACATGAAATAAAATGCAAACCAATCCGCCAGCTACTTTATACGGTCCCTTTGCGAGATTGGTAAAAACTAATCTCGCTAAGCGATCATGTTATCATAACCCCGCTCGTCATTGCACCGCTGTATCCCATAATTCCGGCTTCAATTTCATCTCCTTTTTACCATAGACGTGGCCTCTCTATGTATATTTCTTTACTCTATGGGTAAAACATGTTTTTGCGACTCATGAATACTATGCAACCATCTAGTTATCAGAGTGTATTAAATGAGCGAGCCAGTTTGTATTTGCTAGGCAGTGTGCGAAGGTTATGAACAGTCACCACGAGGTCTCGGTGTTTCATGTTTATTTGATTTTTATAAGGTCTTAGATCTAAAAATAAAAGACTTTTTGCACATTTTGAAGAGAAAAGGGGAATTCTGTCCATGACATCCTTTCCTCATCCAATCTCTTCCTGGGTATCTTTAGAATTGTCAGGTTGGAACTTTTTTCGTAATTCAGCCAATAAAAATATAGAATTAACTAATGCAGATGATCCTCAGAAGCAGTCAAACGTTAGATGAGATGTAGTTGCATAAGAGAAAAATAGTTTTAAAAGTTTAAATACATTAAAAGACTCAGAAAATTGAAGCATGTCTGGGTAGAATTACGGTAACCGGGTCGCGGCGATAAATGTTCCGGTAGAATTACGGTAACCGGGTCGCGTTGGCGTATTTTTTCAAAAACAGCAAAATTTGGCACCTACGACTCAATGTAAACAAAGTACTACGTTTCAAACACAGGAAATCTTCCAATGAGAGACACACAAAGAAAAGGGGTAGAGCTTCGGATGGCTCAAACTGTCGCCTTGGTAACTAGAACTGTTTATTAATCTTTTTCTTTTTCTGATTATAATCGTAAAGAAGCAAAGAAAAAAAAATAATAAAATTCTTTTTTCATTTTTAAATGATGAAAATCTAGTGAAATGTGCAGAAACATATCGTAAAGCCAGGGCCTGATTAACGCACGGTCCGGCGGGTCCGCGGACCTGGGCACCACAAATTTAGGGGCACCAAAATAGCCTAGCCTAAATTCACTTACTTACTTCCATTTTTTTCTTTTTTTTTAAGGCTCATTTTACTTTTTCTGAACTTTAAGGGAGGGGGGGGGGGCGCTCAAAATTTTTAAAAATCAACTCAAAACCTCATGAAGTTAAAAACATTTCGCGTAAAGAAGTCGTTGTCCCTTAGCTCTGGGATTTCAAAATAATTACTCGGATGACATACATGAACATTTTCCAGAAGAATTAACACATTTTCAAATTTTTGCAAAAGGTAACCCTTCTCCTGGAGAATGTTTAAAAAGGATAAGCTCACTAAACATTACACATACATTTCCGAATGTGGATTGAGCCCTGCAGCTTTTTCTTACCTTGCCTATCAGCAGCTGTTCCAGTCAACGTTCCTTTTCATTTTTGAAAAGAATTAAAAATCGTTTGAGATGCTGCATTTCCCAGGATAATTTACAGGCGTTTTCTTTGTTGACCATTGAAAATTCTGTGACTTCAAACATAGATTTCGATTATTTGATCGACACATTTGCTTCTGTTAAAGTCAGAAAGAAGCCTTTTTAAAGCTTAATGTCAGAATTAGTAAGATTTTTTTTTTTTTTTTTTTTTTGCAGTTTTAAATTGTTTTTTAACTTTTTTTCGCCTTAAGGTAAGGAAATTTTAACTGTGATTAGTGTGATGACTATCAAGTGTTTGGTATTCAAACTCCAGGTTTCCTTTCAAATGTAGTGATGTTCCTTTAAAATGTAGTTTCTAGTATGAAACATTGACTTTAAAATTGTGCTGATTTCATCATGGGGGGGGGGGGGCACTAACATCTACCCAGGACCTGGGCACCAGTTTGGCTTGATCGGGCCCTGCGTAAAGCCCCCTTTTTTTTTTTGTAGAACTTTATTAATTTTCTTATTTTAAAATTAATTTGCAGAATAGACAAGTGAGAGGTAACTTTTTTCAAGATGTTAACATAATCTGTGTGGGAAGATAAAGCGCATAAAACGAAAAGGTTCATGAAATAAATGATGTTACACTTTTTATGTTTGATTTCTTTAGGAACATAAAGATGAAACATACATTTCTAGCAAATTTAACAACATTAAAAGTTGGATAAAAAACGACATTAGTCTGAAATAGTTCGTCAATAAATAGAAACACCCTTTAAGTAAATTTAATATTCAATTAAAACATAAAACAATTAACTAAATAAGTTAAATTACATCAAAAGATCCATCCAGAGAACGTTAGAACTAAAATTTTAATTCAAACTTACTGAATATAAGTTATCACGATAAGTAATGAATTTTAAATTGAAGATGGAACAATAAAACACGAAGGAAATTACTTACTGCAAACAAATTCCAAAAAAAGTATCCGAAGATATGAATAACTAGTTTTTAAATCTGTAACTTAAAATAGTTAAAAGTGAGCAACATTCCACGATGTAAAATTTTATAAAATGTTTCTAAGATCTGAAAATTTAAGAAACACAATATATGTCGCCAGTTTTCAAAAAAAAAAAATCACCTTTGAGGAAATTAAAAATATTGTTCCATAGAATTCGGAACTCCAGCGCTCGAATACGCTACCTTGCGGTGATTTATAAAACTGCGTCTGCACCTAAAACATTGCCACGTTGCGCATCACGTGTGTCTGTTGACGTAAACACAGGCAGTTTGTTCTGAGTATTTATTAACGCAATCGATGTGTCTTAGTTTGCTTTCAGCTACAGAAATTAATTCGTCCCTTAGTAGTATTCTCGAGCTTCTCAAAATAATGTTAGTTTTTCTTATTTCTTTCAAAAAAGTACTAAATGGTGGAAGCGTAAACAAGAAAACTCTGGATTAACAAAATTGGATAACGTTATACCAGGTAAAAATTTTTATTGTTTTGTATGAATTTGTAAGAATATGAGTTTTTTTTAATCTTAAATTAATTTAACTAATCATATTTTACAGCAGCATTTAGTTGGAATGGACAGTATGCAAAATATTTTCTTGAATATATTATCGTAGAACAAAATGAATAACCGAGAAAGAATTTACTTTATTCCTTTTATTCTCAGCTGAAAGGTTTCGCCAAATTTGTTTAGGGTTATAGTAGTTTTAGTATTGTGCAAGCAAAGTAGCCTTGGCGAGTTTTCGCGTTTTTAGTTAAACCATTTTTAATTTTTATCATGAGTGGAATAAAATGATAGTAAGATTACAGAATTCGATAAGTAAAAAGAAATAATGGTCAATCAACTGAAAAGAAAACTACCACCATATATAAACTGTGAGTACACATTTTATTTATTTTGTTCTGAGTGAATTTGAATAAATATCAGTTTTTCAATTCGATGAAAAAAAAACGAACTTAACAACATTGACTGGACACTTTTCTTTAACCTAATTCCACATAAATGATTTAAATAAAATTTGTTACTACAGTATCCTACTGAAATAGACAGTATGCAAATAAATTTTCTTGAAAATATTTATCGCAGAACAGATTGAAAAATCCAGAAAGAACGTTAAGAATTTGAACAATAAAAAATAAAAGTTCGCCAAAAATCTGTTTATAGTGTTATGGTTTTAAAATTATGTGAAAGAATAATGTATCTTGACAAGATTTCGCATATCAGGTAAATTATTTCCATGACGAATGAATTAAATGCATGATTTCTTTGGATATCCAATCATATAGTCATAGAAATAAATTATCTAGTGTTAAACGTTACTCTTGACAGTCTGCCACGTATGTGCACTATGTGACAAAAATGTCAACAAATGCTGGAAATGTCACGAAACTGAACTTAATATGTACTAATGTATAGAAAAAACGGTACAAAATGAAAATGCCGTTCGAAGCGAACCAAAAATTTATGAATTCCGAATTCAACATCGTGAAAATGGCTGCTTCAGAACAACTTACTGTGTGTTCTACATTAATTGTTTACTTTCGTAATACTTTTTGGTTTCTAATCTCTTTCTATATGGGTCAGAATATCCACAAGACTTTGAAAAATCTTTTCAAACGAATAAAGCGAAAAAATCATACATACGAACAAAAATCACAACACTTTTAGCATTTTCTTCGCTACCACATGCGTTTGTTTTAGTTTTCAATTCCGCCATTAAACAGTGACTGCAGTGCCCCCTATAGTTCGTTGGAGTTGCGAATAAAAATAAAAATATTTAGTAGACAAGTAAATTACAATTTTGTGTTGTGAACTCTGAAATGGTTGATTGGCCAAACCATAGACTAATAATAAGAGTAGACCGAGCTATGGCAACCCTTTTGCTGCTCATAAACCAAACCATGTGACTGGTGGATATCCTAGCAACAGCGGGCGTTGATCGTAGCAGACGATCAACGCCCGCGAGAAATAAAATAAATAGAATTTGATATAAAATAAATAGAATGATCTTTTATGGAGTCCGATTTGTAAATTTGTTATTCTAAGTTGTAAATATTTTGTTAATATAGCGAGTTTTTCGTTTAGATAGTATTGTGCATTTTCTTTATTCAATTTCAGTAACTCTCTAAGCAATTAAAGATGCAAGCGCCCGAAAAAGAATCGGCAGACGGTAGGATTTTTACCTACATTTCAATTTAAGATACCGATTAGTACATTTTTGCGTTAACGCAAAACGTTTACGCCAACGCTGACGTAGCAGTTCCGAATGAAATAAAAGTTACTGAAAACTGTGATCAAAAACTAATTACTAATGTGAAAATGATGCATATTTAAAAGAAAAACCGTTCAATCATCTCTGCACCTGGGAAAAAAAATTATAATAAAAACACATTACGTCTTAAAATACATGTCGAGTGCCAAACTATAGATAATCCTGCCATCTAGCAACCATGCTGCCAAAGTTTTCGCCAAGCCTTCCACCAGTCACATGATGTATCCATGAACCAATTTTTTCATCAGCAAGTCCGGGAAAGCTCTGTCTACTCTTATTATTAGTCTATGGGCCAAACGAATAGTTATTAAGCTTTGGTGTAGGGTTGCCGAAATTGCTTCGTCGCCAAGGTAAGGTAGCGGTTGCCAGAATGAAATATTTATCGCCGCGACCCGGTTACCGTAATTCTACCAGTATTTCATTCTAGCAACCCGCTACGTTACCTTGGCGACGGAGCAATTTCGGCAACCCTATACCAAATCTTATTCGCTATTCGTTTGGCGAATCAACAATTTCAGAGTTCACAACACAAAATTGTAATCCGCAACTCCAGAGCTCGAATACGCTACCTTGCGGTGATTTACAAAACTGCCGAAAAAACTAAAACATTGCGTACCACGTGTTCATTTTGGGCAACACAAACAGTTTTTTATGTGTTTTTTTATTTTTTTATTTGCGTAATTCATCATTTGAAACCGTCATTCGCAACAGCGTAACATCAAAAATATTTGATATAAACTGTGAGTACACATTTTATTTATCTTGTTCTGAGTGAATTTGAATAAATATCAGTTTTTCAATTCGATGAAAAAAAGCGGACTAAACAACATTGACTGGGCACTAGAGCCATGCTGAAAAATTACTGCTTTTCCTTAACCTAATTCCACATAAATGATTTAAATAACCTTGTTACTATAGCATCCAACTGAAATGGACAGCATGCAAATAAATTTTCTTGAAAATATTTATCGCAGAACAGATTGAAAAATCCAAAAAAGAACGTTAAGAAATTGAACAATAAAAAATAAAAGCTTGGAATTTTTATCGCTAAAATATCGCGCCAACTTTATTTTATTGCTCTGCAAAAGCTGCCATTATCGGTAGAAGAGTTTCGCCAAAAATCTGCTTATATGGTTATGGTTTTAGTATTGTGTGAAAGAATAATGTATCTTGACGAGATTTCGCATATCAGTTAAATCATTTCCATGACGAATGAATTAAATGCATGATGATTTCTTTTGATATCCAATTATATAGTCATAGAAATAAATTATGTATCGTTAAATGTTACTCATGACAGTCTGCCACGTATGTGCACTATGTGACAAAAATGTCAACAAATGCCGGAAATGTCATGAAATTGGACATAATATGTACTAATGTATAGAAAAAACGGTACAAAATGAAAATGCTGTTCGAAGCGAACCAAAAATTTATGAATACCGAATTCAACATCGTGAAAATGGCTGCTTCAGAACAACTTACTGTGTGTTCTGCATTAATTTTTTACTTTCATAATACTTTTTGATTTCTAATCTCTTTCTACATGGGTCAGAATAACCAAAAGACTTTGAAAAATCTTTTCAAATGAATAAAGAACAAAAAATCATACATGCGAACAAAAATTTCTGTCATTTCTTAAGTTTAGAAGCAATTTATACGTTACGGCGTGCGTTTGTTTTAGTTTTTTCATCCGCCATTAGACAGTGACTGCAGCGTCCCCTGTAGTTTGTTGGAGTTGCGAATTTACTTGTCTACTAAATATTTTTATTTTAATTCCATAGAACAATATTTTTAATTTCCTCAAAGGTGATTTTTTTCTGAAAACTGGCAACATACTTGTGTTTCTTCAGTTATTAGATCTTGGAAACATTTTATAAAATTTTACATCGCGGAATGTTTGTCACTTTTAACTATTTTAAGTTATAGATTTAAAAACTAGTTATTCATATCTTTGGATACTTTTTTGGAATTTGTTTGCAGTAAGTAATTTCCTTCGTGTTTTATTGTTCCACCTTCAATTTAAAATTCATTACTTATCGTGATAACTTATTCAGTAAGTTTGAATTAAAATTTTAGTTCTAACGTTCTCTGGATGGATCTTTTGATGTAATTTAACTTATTTGGTTGATCGTTTTAAGTTTTAATTGAACATTACATTTACTTAAGCGCTCTTTCTATTTATTGACGAACTATTTCAGACTAATGTCGTTTTCTATCCAACTTTTAATGTTGTTAAATTTGCTAGAAATGTATGTTTCATCCTTATGTTCCTAAGGAAATCAAACATAAAAAGTGTAACATCATTTATGTCATGAACCTTTTTGTTTTGTGCGCTTTATCTTCTCACGCAGATTATGTCAACATTTTGAAAAATGTTACCTCTCACTTGTCTATTCTGCAAGCTTAATTTTAAAATAAGAAAATTAATAAAGTTCTATAAAAAATTAGGCTTTATGATATGTTTCTGCATATTTTGCTATATTTTCATCACTTAAAACTGAAAAAAAGAATTTTTTTACTTTTTTTTTTTGCTTCTTTACGGTTATGAACAGAAAAAGAAAAAGATTAATAAACAGTTCTAGTTTCCAAGGCGATAGTTTGGTTTGAGCCATCCGAAGCTCCGCCCCTTTTCTTTGGCTGTCTCTCTTTAGAAGATTTCCTTTGTTTGCAATGTAGTACTTTGTTTACATTGAGTCTTAGGTGCCAAATTTAGCTGTTTTTGAAAAAATACGCCAACGAGACCCGTTTACCGTAATTCTACCCATGTATGTTGCTGCTGCCGTTACCCTAGTAGAACTTTAATTATACGTATGAATTGGGAACCGGACACCATTAAAAACTACTGCCTTTGTGGATAAGGGAAAAAGTTGGATGAAAAGACGAATTTGTTTTTCTGAGGATGTTTTGAATGGTGCATATTAAAATATGTTTTGGTATCAAGTATTTGAAGAGGCATGTGGTCTAAATTGAGTTATTGGCTGAGATGATTTAACGCGATTGATGCAAAAATTATTTATTCTTGTACGTAATTAATCGATAAACTGTTTAATTTTTTAAGTGTTAACTGTCGTTTGGATTATCACTTGCGTCATTTTTTCCCCACTTGTTCGTTGTTTTTGAAATGGTATCGATAGAAATAACACATAACGACTTTCGTGTCACTTATGCTTTTTATTGATAGAGAAACATTGTAATGTACAATCGAAATCAGATTTCGAACTTTACACGCTAGTTGATTTGATAAATATTTATAAAAAATCTGAAAATGAAAATACTTTTTGTTCCTGCTTCCACGCACATTTCGCGTGAACGCATAAGACCGAAACACACTCAATCCAAATACAGGCAGAGTTTTAGAGTAAAAACATAACTAAGTAGTTTTGAAACGTATAGAGTGCAGGTATCGCAGATACCTTGATTTGCAGTTCAACTCCGATTGTCATAAGGTGCTTTTGTCTATCAAGAGAACTTGTTCTACTGCTAAATATTCGACTGTTTTTTTATAATAGCAAGGAAACTTTTCCCAGTAGCTTTCTCACAGACAGCAAAATACATTCGTTGCTTTGTTTATCGCAACAACTGACGCAGTTTTTAGCCTATCAAGATTTTTGCGCCTAAAAACAACAATAGTACCGAAAAGAAAAACAAACGTATCATCTGCGAGAACGTTTCGATTCCGTATGAAGGAATCATAGTGAAATCAACAAGTCAATGAAAGTAGTTCTTTAAAGAAATCAAGTAAATTGAAAGTTTAATTTGGAAATCCAATGAGTAACAACACGAGGGCGTGGTGACTAATTTATGTTGGATCAATGAAGCACTTAATTGGTCCTACATATCTGAAAGAAATCAAGTAAATTGAAAGTTTAATTTAGAAATCCAATGAGTAACAACACGAGGGCGTGGTGATTAATTTATGTTGGATCAATGAAGCACTTCATTGGTCCTACATAACTGAATGATCACAACCTCGTTCTTCCTCAATGGCTGAACCATCAGCTGCTAAGTATTGGCACTATCAACCATTACATATTGCTCCTGCTCAAGAACCAAGCTTTGATTTCTGCTTCATGATGTAAAGACGGAACAGGAAACTATAGAAACAGGACAATTTGTGGCTGTCACATCGGTTTGAAATTAGCATTCCTCCAATAGTGGATTTACACCCATTGGAGCAATAACATACAGGATATTCCATTAAAACCGGAAACACCAGTAAAAACTCATTAAAAAACTGCTCCTTTACGAACCTTAGTTTTAGGGGGAAATGTGAGGGAAAAGTATAACACAACCGAAATCAGCCATTCAACGGGCGCACACCTTCCTTGATACGAGCAATGGATGTTTTAAACATCTTTTTAGGTCAACTTATTCAAATACTAAAGTTTATGTTTCTATTGAAGGCTCTTTTATCTTGTACTGTCCACCTCCGACAAGTTGAGCTGTGACCTTGAACAAGTCCATTTCTTTCAAGAGAGAGCTGTTAGTAAGAAGACGAACTGTTAGGCGCAGAGTTGGGCTACCACTGCAAACCTTTTATTGGCGAGAAAATCCTGTACCGCTTGCTACTTACATGAATAATATTGTTCGCCAAATGGGCAATGCACTGCCGACTAAATCCGCAAGTTCTTAAACCGTTTTTCCTCACCCCTATTTCAACTAATGGTATCGTTGAATCAGTCGGGCAGCGGAGCTGGGAAGATTTCGATATTTCGGAATCTGGCTATCTTTCTTCCTTGGCGTCAATTTTTGGCTCCAGCGCCTGCGCGAGTTGTATTTTTCTTTGCAACTCTAAACAAAGAAAACGGAAACATCTATTCACACAGGGTTACAAAAAATCAGCAGGGTTACCAAAATAATATTATTTACGCCAAATATGAGACGACCGCGCCAGATTCCCAATTATCGAAATATCCCCACGGAGCTCAACTTGCCAGAGGTGGAGAGTACTCCAGATATGATGTCATACTTTTTCCCTCGCATTTTTTCTCGAAAACTGTGGTTTGTAGGATCCAAATGTTAAGGGTTATTTTCTTTTTTTAATGCCTTCCAAGCAGGGCCGGATTTGGAAGTGTGGAGGCCCCGGGGCAACGAAGGAGTGGAGGCCCCTAATCAGGGTTCGAAAAGATCATCATATTTTCGAAAATATCCGATACTTTGATATTTATCCGAATATTTTGATATATATGTATATATCCAATATTTTCGATCAGCACTTTATTAGTAAATACATCCTGAAGTTACTGCTATTTAATTTTTTATATTATTATTATTATTATTTATAAGAGAGAAAAAACGTAAAATTTGCTGACCCGTGAAAGTTAGGATATTTTGTAAAAATTTTATTGTGTGGGGGTCCCTTTGTTGTGGAGGCCCCGGGGCAGTAGCCCCGCCTGCTCTCCCCTAAATCCGGCCCTGCTTCCAAGTGAGAAATCTGGTGTTGCAGAGCTTATCCAATCTTGACTGTAAACACAGCATGCTATGTCAGAAGCCTCAGTTTTGAGTAAAATACATTCAATTATTAGCAGTAGTTGTTCTTATGACAGACAAATAATATTCAGAAACTTTCAATATGACGTTTGCTGTGTAATGGAAAGCAAAGTTACATGGTAACCCTCTACAGTCACGCGTTGTCAGCTAACATCCTTAAATTAACAGTATTTCTGGGGAGTTAATGACTACAACCATTCACAACTTACGTAAATACACTCTGGTTAGGATAACACAGCTCCTACAACGACAGGCAAAACTAATATGGTATTTTATATCCCACAGAAGAGCCGCAATGTTTCGTGCAGTCTATTGCTCAACATCATTTACTGTTACAGATTACTGTCTGACCACGGATTGTATGGAAAGGCAAACATCCGTTTTACAGCCGGAAATGGACGAATCCATTATTTTTTTTTAGCGATGTCAGCTTTTGCAGAAGCAGAGTCTCATTCAAATGAGCGGAATACGCGCATCAAATTTTTACTTTTCCCCTTTATTCACATAGATTCGTCTTATCTGGACATTTGAAAATTCCATGCAATCCGTGGTTTGACAGTACCGCAATATAGTACAACAGCATTCAAACAATGGTTTCGTTTGCATAGCGCTACCGGTCGATTGATCACATGACAGCTAATGACGTCAGCGGTTATTAACCAGTTGTTCTCCAACCGATGCTTCATCGAACGCTTGCGGATGATATGCGGTTACTTGCGCAGACGAATAACACGCAGGTGAAGAATACTTATTGTTGGTCAAAAATGACACGTGGTTCAATCAACCGGCTTAAATTGCAGTCTACCGGTTAAGCTATTAGAACAACTTCGGAACAACCTGTTCTATTAGAACGCTGTTAGTCACCAGTCGACCGGTAGCGCTATGTGAACGTAACCAATGTAATTTCCAACTTTTATTTATCGAATTTGATAACCACTCTTTCTCGTATTGTTGCTAAAATTATTTCAGAAAAAAGTATACAAACTTGGCACCATAGTAGTCGAAATATTTGTGTGAACTGCATCACAGAATTGTTGGAAACAAGCAAAGTTGGAAACAAAAAGCATTTTGAGTTTCAAGGATCAGAGTTCAGATCGTAAAGTTGCACAAAAAATGACGTCATTTTGAAAGTAACAGAATAATAACCATCATCGGAGAAACTGACAAACGATACGATTATCACAAAACTTGTTGTAAAGTTTTTCTCTCTTTTTATCACTGTCATGGAACGTAATACACTTATTCGAAAAATATGCGTTTGTGACCTAGTTTTTTTCATCATGAGATTCAAAATGGTCCTTCATGTTCCATTTCTTTGCATTTCTCCCAGTCGATATGAAGTGTTTGGTGATTGAATGTTACTAATATTCCGCCATTTTACTGAAATGCTGTTTCTGTCAATGTTTCACTTTACTTTTTTTGGCGTTTTCTCGCCAACATAGCTCAACCCATTATTACCCTTACAATAATTTTCATGAAAAGAGAAATAGTGAGATATGAAAATCATATTTCATGGAATATCTTATTCTTTAGATTTCAAAAATTTTAATACTGTGTATGGGTGACTTCTGTAAAATTTTTAATTATTACTTTTCGATTCCCACCCCCCCCCCCCCCCCCAAAAAAAAAAACTTGATACGGCCAGCGTGATTTTCGAATCCCTGTATTTCTCTATTTGAAAACAATTTTGATTTCCTTCAAATGGTTTTTGAATTTAGGTCAGCGCAATTTAAAAAAATCTAGGGGATCACTAAATTTATAAACTGATTTCCTCACGTACTCGCTGACAATGTTCATAAAATCTGGACTTAAAAAAAAAAAAAATCAAAATATTTTTATCAGTCGACATTTTTTCTCCTATTATTTGCTTTATTTTTTTTCTCAAAACCGATTAATGCCACATATAAAAACGTAGAAGTAAGCAGTTAAAGAAAATCGACCATTTAAGTTTTAACAAGTACTTTAACTTTTTTTACTAGTTTCACCTAAAAATACTTCTGAGGGTTCCTAATTTAAATTTAAAACTTTGGCACAAATATAACGTTCTTACCACAAGGTTCTCAACAAAGTTAAAAACAAGAATAATAATAATCTCAGGATTTTCTTAAGTTCAACAATCAGAATAAGATTTTATCTGAAGAATTATTTGTATTATTTATTTACACATTTAATGTCATTATTATCGTGAAGTATTATACGAAATTGTAACTAAAATTAAGCATAATCGACAAGCCGAAAACTTGGACAATACATGAAATACGCCGCCAGCTCAGTCATTCCAGTCGAAGACTGCAGTTTCGTGCTTATTAGCACTCATCAGCCCGGCTTAGGAAGAGACAGAGCTGGAGGTGGAAAACCTGTTAAGGAAGCCAAGAGTGCCAAACAAACTGGTAGCTAATATTGAATTAGCACAGACCAGATGAGTGACCGAAGCAATGGTTCGGTTCAACTCGAAGATTGAAGGCAAAAGGCAGTGGTATTTACAGTAAGTTACTGAAACTTACTGAAAATACTTGGACAATGTTTTTATGATTATGGATAACTGTAAGAAAATAAATTATTTGAAATATATTGAGTTAACTGGATTAGTTTCGGGAAATATTTTAACCTAAACTGATTTTAAGTTTTTTTTTTTTTTTGTAGTTACTGTTACTAAGAGGAAACTATCGATCAAATTTTGTTTACATTTGGAATTCCGTTAAATGCTTTGGAAATAAATAATCAATTTTCAAAACTTGAGGTCAGTTATCAATGCTTTCGTCTGTCAACCCTTTAGATTTAACGTTTGAAATTCCACCAATGGCCACCCATAATTGAAAATCTCTGACATGACACTTATTTTTTCTATGTGATGTTTGATTTAGCAGTTTGCGTACTTTTTTTTTTCAGTCTCTTTTCCCGACTCGAGAAAAGTATCTGACGGGATTAATCTTTTAACTTTAAAACTTTTTAAATGCTTAGGTAAAAGATTTAATCTGTTTATTGTTTCTAAAAATTTGAACTTTATTCTTGTAAGAGTGTGTATGCTAAGATAGGACATAGGACTTTTGTAGAAGGAGCTAGAGCTTTAGCATATACTATTTGATAAACCTTTTTCTAAAATTCAATGAGATGTTAAGTAATTATTAAATGGTAAATACTTATATGATTTCAAATAAATACTCATTATTTTCATATTGTTCTGTATTAACCTACTTTAGCATTTGCTCGATTTGGTGAAACGCGGAGTACATTTTTCACAAGTCATTCCTATGCAGTTTCCCCACACACATAACAACAATTCAGAATCCCCTTCTCCCTGTAGCAAAATGGCATAAATATTATTTTTTTGTCTCTGAAAATACATGGCAGTTTTTTATTGCTACAAAAAATCCGTTATCGCCAGTTTTTTCGGTCTGCAGTTATCGTTTAGGTCATACACCGGCTTCCCTAGAGGTTGATTGGAGGTCACTTGTTGTGCAAAGTTTCCAAACTCGACTTGGTCCTCGCCGTCCACGTTCCCATTCAGCTTGCCATAGCTGATGATGTGGTCCAACCGAGACACCTCCCTATCGGCTGATACCTCGCGGTTGACATTCTGGATATGACTGAAATTGTCCTCACATTTTTCTCGATATTTCAAGAAATCTTCGAAATTGCGGTCGTTTTTTGAATTATCTTGGTCCCACCTGGTGTCCCTGGCAACGTACTCTTTCCTGACGTTCCTGTTTTCCATATCGTCTGTTGGGCCGTCCCTTTCGCGACGTTCCCTGCTACCACTGACCTTCCGCCTGACGTGTTCGGAAGGTTTATCGTTCCTGTTCTTGCTTTCTTTCCTGGTTAAGTTTCCTTTTCTCGGTGATCGACGCAAATCGTATGATTCCTTCCTGCTTTCTCTCTTAACGTTCTCCTCACCCCTTTCTTCGTTCGATTTCGGAGCTTGGAATGGTAACGCGTTCACCCACAGCCCTTCGTTCTTTGCTTCGCCGCTGCGATTTTGGCTGTCTCTTCTTCGCGGAACGTCTTTTCTAGAACTTTCCTGTCTACCACTATCCCTTCTCTCGACGTTCCAATTCTGCTTATGGTCACTAACCTGTCGTGCACTATCCCGTCGTTCTACATGGGCACGTCTATTACTGTCTCTGCGCTCTACACCTGTTCGCCTATCACTATCGCGGCGTTCTACACCACCAGATCTTGCATTACCACTGTAATCAACATTAATCTTCCAAAGATTGTCCTGTAGCTCTATTGCGTTCACATTGTCCTTGCAATCTACCTTATGTTTACGTTCTCGGCTTTGACTCTCCTTCCTCTCCAACTTTATTCGTTTATCTTTATCAGCCTGTCGGTTTGATTCTATCCGGTGCTCGAGTTTCGAATCCTCGCAACTAGTGTCTCGATGGTGCCTGAAGCTCTCTCGCCTATTGAGGTTAGAATAATCCCTATTCTCTACTTTACCTACTTTGTTGCAATTTAAGTCATTTTTACCGTATACACTTTTCAGTTCGATTTCGATTCTTTTCCTATTAGAATCTTCGTCCGGAACTTTAGTTTTGTTTTCGAACTGTGGTATGCGAGAGGGAGGAGATAATTCCTTCAATCTCGGGATTTCCGATTTCTTGTCGGACCGATTTCTACTCTCCTTCCTCTTTATGCCACACTTCTTGCCTCTGTTGTCACTTTCTTTCCGGACTAATTCTCTCGGCCGACTAAAACTCTCCTTATGTTCTAGTTTCTTCAACCTCCCGTACCCACAATCTGGTTCAGGATAGTGACAAGCATTGTTTGGACTCCTAAACCTCCCGCTATCTCTTCTACCGCTAGCTCTTCTTTCTAGTTTAGTGGGGTGTTCGATTTCCGCCTTGCTCTTGTCTTTATACAGATCGCACTGCGCGAAAATATTCTCCTTCGTTCCAAATAAGTTCTCATAATGACCACCGTTTAATCTTGGTTCACATTTGAACGCGTTCGAATTCGAGGCGAATTCGGAAAGCTCTGTCGTGTGAGTCCTGTACGCATTGCTGCTGTGTATTGCACCGGCGTAGTTACTCCTGACGCAATTCAAAGGCTCGTATATATTTTCAATTTTGCTGCTGTCCTTCCCGAAATCGAAGAGATCCCGATTCGGGTCGCCGTTTTGGGACTCGAAACTTGTTTCGAAAATATTGTCTTTGTTGCCGTAGACGTTCTCTTTAGCGTCGTATTGCACATTGTCACCGTAAAAATTCACTTTTACGCCGCAGTCGTCCCTGACGATTTTGCCGTAAGCGTTTTCGAGCAAGACGCCACTTTCCTTGGCGAAGATGTTCAAGTTGTAGTCGCCGTTGAAGAGCGGGCTGCTGACGTCAGAGTTCTGCTCCTCGTCGATGATCCGACTGGAGGTTGTGACTTCGGCTGCGTAGACCACATTATCCACCCATCCCAGGGGGTTGTCTTTCAGTTGCGAGTCTTTGATTTGTCGGTCGCTATTCTCGTCCAGCTTCTTCCATGCGCTGATCCAGGGGATCTTCCGCATCCTCGGATGCAGAATCCCCGGGTAGTTCCGCGTCGGCGTCGCAGCGGCCGTCGTGGGCTTCCTTATATTCCAGAAGGGGTCCAACGGCTTGCGGCACAGGAACCCCGACCAGACTGGATGGGTCGACTGCGCACCGCTGCCGAAACCGCTGTCGCCGTTCACGTTCGTCTCCGACTTGGAAGGGGTCATCGCCATCTGGTCCAGGTCTCGCTCCACGTTCAGCCTGTACAGGGACATCGTGGACTCGCTCTTGACCGGGAGCACGAAGGTGGTTTCGAACTCGTGCCCGGGGATCCCCCCTCCGCCACCCCTGTAGATGAGATCCAGGTCATTCATGGAGTAGGAGGTGGCTTTCTGGTGCCGGGACATGGAGCCGAACTTGTTCGCGGGAGGCGAGTTTCGAACGTCTTCCACGGAGGGGGAGCTGAGGCTGTTCTTGGCGGTGTCGTAGAGGGCGGGCCACTGAGGCGGGGGCTCAATGAAGAGGCTCGGATCTTTTCGAATGTCGTCGTCCACGTGTTTGCTGCTGAATAGGAACAGGTCACGCTCTCTTTCATTCGATATGTTCTCAGGCTTGGGCTCCTTCTTTATGATATTGTCTGAAAGAAGAGAAAATGGTTTTAAATCCATGCATTTCTAAAATCCGACTGATCGACTAACTATACACGTGCGTTATTTGATGAATATGGAATATTATTATGTTCATTCAAAATACATGTATACAGCGGTAAATTCCTACATGACGATAATAAGACGGTTTTAATTATATAACGCGCGTGCACACACTATAGAGTAAAGAAATATACCTAGAGAGACTCCGTCTATGGTAAAAGGAGATGAAATTGAAGCCGGAATTATGGGATACAGCGGTGCAATGATGAGCGTGGTTATGATAACATGATTGCTAAGCGAGAATAGTTTTTACCAATCTCGCAAAAAGGGACCGTATAAAGTAGCTGGCGGATTGGTTTGCATTTTAATTCACGTTTTAATGCAACTTCGAAAACGTGCTTCATAAGCTTGCAACGATATCTAAGTTTAAATTAACAAACAACTGAGATTCAGTAATGGAGTGTTTTGAATCAAGATGTATCTCAAGAAGCTAAGTCTCTTGGGATACAGTGGTGTAACTTCCGGCTTCAATTTCTTAGTATAGCGGGGCCTCTCTATGTCATTTCTTTACTCTATGGCACACACCACACAAATGAAGCAAACGTATCGATTTATTTAGGAAAAAAATGATCCAATTCATTATTTACCATTGCATGTTATTTGGAAATTCCATGGCTCAATAACAGTATTTTTATTTGAACGAAATGTCCAAAAAATTATCACCACAATTAGGTAAGACGTCAATAACCAAAAGGGTATAGTAGCTTTCTTATTTGAAGCGAGTAATTGTACTGTAACATCTTGTTCGGCCGCCATCCCAGGACATGATTTACCACGATTAAGTGACAACTACACTCATAACTGGATATTGTCAGAGACTGTAAGTTCTCATTTAACACGAGGTAAATGAAGCAGAAAGTTTCAACGCAGAAAGTATTTTGTTTGCTTTGACCTTTCTTTCTTGTTTTTTCTATTCTTACACGCATTCGCATTGAACTGGTCAATGAATGTAATTCTTTTTTATCTCTATTTCGCTCTCGCAAACAGATATTACGACTTACATATTTTTACTGTGCAACAGCATTCCTACGGAAGCGGTTTTTCCAATGAAGCATTAGGAGCATGTTTTAATAAGATTCCAAGGTGCAAGCTAGTTTTCTGAGCAAAATAGTTTTTTTTTCTTTTTTTAAAAATGTTCACTATTTAATTGGGAAAACAAAAAAAGTCATTCATCATTTTTACATGTATTGCTGAATCTTTACTAATAATAAAGCTGAAAGTCTCTCTGTCTGGATGTCCGGAGGATGTCTGGATGACTGTAGGATGTCTAGATCTCTGTGACGCGCATAGCGCCTAGACCGTTCCGCCGATTTTCATGAAATTTTGCACAAAGGTAGTTTGTAGCATGGGGGGTGTGCACCTCGAAGCGATTTTTCGAAAATTCGATTTTGTTCTTTTTCTATTCCAATTTTAAGAACAAAACTATCATAAGATGGACGAGTAAATTACGAAATTGTCCTAACGTGGAACCGTAACATGGGCACAAGCCAATTGGCGAGATACGAAATTATCATAACGTGGAACCGTAACATGGGTACAAGCCTTTTGGCGAAAAAATTCACCATACATTATTTGTAAATACACAGGCGAACCAAAAGACCTTATAATTTTTCTATTACGGGCAAAGTCGTGCGGGTACCACTAGTCTATTAATAACATAATAATAATAAATACGTAATTTTTTTTAAAAAAGAAAGCAAGAAGGGGGGGGCAATAGCTTTTTTTCTGACACCACGACTCCTTTTCAGAATAGCAGCAATTCCGTTAAAAATTATATTTTTTAAGCACATCAACATAAAGTAACTTGATGTGAATTAAATAACGTGAAAGAATTAAGGAACAATTTCAATGAATGAAATGTAAAATTTAAAACAATTTAAAGAAATAAGATTAATCAAAATTATGCAGATCAACTTTGAACGACCGTTTCAAAAATATTTCGCTTTCACTGCATTGTACCTCTTCAAGCTGAAAAAACAGTTTTACAGTGAGAGTAAAACGGTATTTGTTTTACTTATTACTGTGTCCTTCGCACCATTTTCAGCCCTGGGGGACCAAATTATAGGCAAACTTTTTTGAACAATAACAGTCGAGGTATTTTTACTTCCTTTTACGAAAAAGGAAGTATTGTATTCGCGAAAAAAATTTCACCCAAAAATCGGCCTTCATTTCCATTTTGCTCACCCCCGAATGAATGTTGTATTTTTTTAACCCGACTACACGCGGATAAGTGCCTAAGAACGTATAAACACCCGAAATATCCATTTTCACATTTCCCGAGTTAATTACAACGACTTTTCTCGTGACGTCCGTATGTACGTATGTATGTGCGTATGTGTGTATGTGTGTATGTCTGTCGCATTACTCAAGAACGGAATGTCCTAGAAAGTTGAAATTTGGTACGTAGACTCCTAGTGGAGTCTAGTTGTGCACCTTCCTTTTTGGTTGCATTCGGATGCTTAAAAGGGGGTTTTTTGCCCCTTTTTGGAGGGAAATCATTGTTAATTTCGATGTTAACTCAAGTGGTGTTATAATTTGACGGACACTTGGCGATATATCGCCAGTCTTTTGGTCACCAAGTTTTGTCGCCTACTTGGCGACAAATTTGGCGATTTTCTAATTTTATTTATTTTTTTTTTATTTTAATTATCTGGTTTCAATTTGGCCACTGTTGGTGATATTTAGAGAGTTAAACTATTGAATCACATTAAAACTGCCAATAATGGGGAAATGACATTATATTGGAGTAAAAGGAAGTCATGTGATGCACACATCAGCTCGTTTATAGAGGTTTCGGCAGAGACCTATAGGAGCTGCTACAGCTGGTGTTCCAACCTATTTTGCGCCCAAAATCACATTCTACATACAATACCGGTCGGACGGCGGGCACTATTTACCTTTACAAAATGAATTCCTAGTTAAACAATATAATTTAACACATTACAAATTATTGTTAATATTCTTGCGTAAAATAAATAATAACTAAACATTGCGAACAAAATCTGCAGAATATAAAAGCTCTTTATGAATCTTAAACTCAGTACGTTTTTGACATTGCATTTCATTGGGAATTGATTCGTGATTAGAAGATATAATCAGTGATATTCCCGATCGTTGGCAAATTTCCATTGTATTCTTTTATCAATCGCTATCTGTGTTCGTCGAAAACACTAATTCACACAAAGATATGTGGAACCGCAACATGATTTTGTTTCTTGTGCTGCATTTCCAAGAATGTAAACCAGTCTCAATAAATTATGCTTTAAAATTTCTTATGTGATACTATTATTTTTAGTACAATGTCGTTTTGAACTCCCCAAAGCTTTATTTCTAGTTCGGTCCTCAATTGAATAAACTCTGAAATGTACCGGGTGCTTGAAAATGCCTGACTGTTTTTAAAAAATTATAACAGGAAAACGGTAAACGATAAAAAAAATAATTCTTGCTGAAAATTCATGTGGTGGGTCATAAATCCCCCCCCCCCTTGAGTTCCGAATTTTAGTTGAAATTTTTTCCAATAGATGGCGCTGCAGATAGTAATCCCGTAAATCAGAAAAAAAGTATAGAAATTTACATCATAAATTTTCGAAAATAATGAACAAAAGAACAAAACAATACTTTCAAACAATCGTCGGCTGTAATCCCAAGTCGCAATCGGAGAAAAAGTCGGTGAATTTCAATTTTTCTTTTTTGACTTACCGGCTTAATATGTGCAACGCCATCTATTAAAACATTTTTGAACTAAAATTTGGAAAACTGGTGGAGAAATTTCAGAGTCCACCACATGAATTTTCCGCAAGAATTTGTTTTTTATCATTAAACGTTCTCCTGTTATAAATTTTTAAAAACAGTCTTTTTCAGGACACCCTGTAAATAAATACAATCTGAACACTAATTAGATGGAAAGGCAAACATCGGGTTTACATGCGGAAATGGACGCACCTATTAGTTTACAGGGCTGACAGCATTTGCAGATATATGTTACCTCCGAAATTAAGCAGACTCACAGTTAAATGAGCGGGAACAGGGGCATCAAAAATTTTTACTTTTCCCCCTCATTCAGATAGGCTCATCTTAACTGGATGTTTGCCAAAACCATATAACATGTGGGTAGACTGTAGTGTAGTTCGGTTATAAAGGGTGTCCCAAAATTAACGCAAGATTTGAATTTACCGCCATTTTTGCAATAAATGGTTGGCAACCCTGAAAAAAGAACAATTTGACAGCTGAGAGTTTAGGGTAATCAAAAATGGAGCGTTATACGATACAATAACGCGCTTTCATTATTGAACAATTGTTTCAAAAATAATGGAAGTTGAGGCTGGTCAAGCAGTTACTGTTATTGGCGCTCGGTATCGCAATACGGTAATGCACGGGTGGTTGTGGGCTTGTTGGCATAGACCTTTGAATTCAAATAACCCCATGAGAAGAAATTTAAAAATGTTAAATCACACGATCTAGGGTGCCAATTCTGATGACCGAAATGAGAGAGTACGCGACGAGGAAATGCCTTATGCAGTCATTGAAATGTTTCACTCTCTCTAGCTGTATGGTACAATAACACCCCATTTTTACTAACCCTAAACTCTCAACTGTCAAATTGTTCTTTTTTCATGGCTGCCAACAATTTATGGAAAAAATGGTGGCAAATTCAAATCTTGCGTTAATTTTGGGACACCCTTTATTTACTTAGGTAACAGGATTGACAAAAAAAAAAAAAAAGATGTCTATTGACTCAGCGGTTTTTAACAGTTGGAAAAGGCTTTTCAAAAGCGATCGGTAGAGATTCCCTTTAATATTATCACTCTTGAAAGACATTTCTACTTTTTGTACATAATAATCAAAATCATTAACTTTCACATTACCATTTTTCAAATTGATATATTTTTATCGCCGTCACAGAGCAGGGGGCACATTACTCAAAAACGGTATGCAATAGAAAGTTGAAAATTTGTATCTAGACTTGGGGGGGGGGGACATCTGAAATGGGGAATAGACTGAAGAAATGTCATAAATTAGCTACCAAATATCACCACGTTTTTTGCCGCTAAACTCTTGTCACCAACTTGGCAATATAACCACAAAATCAGAAAAGGGCTTAAAACACCACATCAGTTTTTTTTCTTTTGTCCTTAAATATAAGGAATTTCTTTTAACGCTGAAACACTTGACTGCAGCTTTCGGTGGTTAACAAAGTTAGAGTATTTATATTTTTACTTGTTAGCACAGAGCTATTTATAGTGCAGCTCTGGTTAGTTCAGCTGTGACCTTGACTATGTTTACCTGTTATAGGGGAGTTTAGTGAAAAACAGACGTGTTATTGTCTCGGATTTTAGTTCGAATATTTTTGAAACACTACTAAGAAAGTTTTTTAACTCAACTTAACGCCAATGGGGTCGTTTCCAAAATTTGAAAATTATTTTTTCTGAAAGAGCATGTTTAAAAACATAGAATCTAACCATTTTTTAAATAATTTCTTTAAGTTTAATATTTTTAAAAAATACTTAAATCGGTGCTCTTTTATCGTTTAACGCTTCTGTCGATGACATCTCAAATGATGAAATGCCATTCAGTGTTGCCATTCACGGTCCAAAATATTTAATTGGCATCTGTACTCACGTGTATTGGCAACGGTATGGTTGATAGCAAGCGCAGAGTGCAATTTTAATTCGCTGCTTGATTATCATAACGTGGAAACGTAGTAGAATGATGCGGCCAAAGTGCATCATTTGTGACGTCAAGACCAAGCCTTGTTTGAAAAATCGGACATTAAAAAAAATTAATTAAAAAAAAAACTGTTGGGAAAATGAAAGTATTTTCTGGGTCCATGTAATTTTTTTGCTCATTCTATCCATTTCAATGACTAAAAGTAGTACTTTTGACTGAAGGAAACCACCCCATTACACCCTACCTGTTTTCCGAAACAGAGGTAAACATTATCAGAGTCGGAGCTCAACTTCTCAGAGCCTCACAGTACGTATTTCTTACTAATATACGTAGATTCGTATTTCTTACTTATATCATGGACGAAATGGTCACTATACGTCTTTAGAAGAGAATCAATGCAGTTCAAACGTTCAACTGTTTTGTGCAATTCTGAACATTGTTCCGCTCAACCCCCGGTTAGAAAACGTTGCAATAAATCACAACTGCCGCTTAACAATACGAAAGTATATTCAGAAAGTTACCGCCCAGTAGCCAGGGCTGAGGCGGAAATACATGAAATACACCGCCAGCTCAGTCAATCACAGCCGAGGACTGCAGTTTCGTGCTTATTAGCACTCAGGCTCAGTCAATTCGGCTGGAATTGACTGAGCTGGCGGTGTATTTCATGTATTTCTGCCTCAGCCCTGGCTACTGGGCGGTAAATTACTGAATATACCTGCCTTATGCCTTCAATATTCGAGTTGAACCGAACCATTGTTTCGGTCACTCGTCTGGTCAGTGCTAATTCTGTATTAGCTCCCAGTTTGTATGGCACTCTTGGCTTCCTTAACAGGTTTTCCACCTCCAGCTCGGTTAATCCTATGCCGGGCTGATGAGTGCTAATAAGCACGAAACTGCAGTCCACGGCTGGAATTGACTGAGCTAGCGGTGTATTTCATGTAATACGAAAGTATGTTGACTAAATGGGGCCGTGGTAGCCCGATCGGTAGAGTGTCGGATTCGGAGCCGATGGGTCCTGAGTTCGAACCTCGATGGTCGAAGATCCACCGTCGTCATTGAAAGGGACTGGGCGACGTTAAATATGCTCGTGGTCTCAATGTCCTCCAAGTGAAACGATACCTCTGGGGGTGCTAGCACCAGGTAGCTATTAGCTCCTGGTCTAGTTCTAAATTCTCATTAACTGTTCGATCCGGTGATGGTGCTGCCATCTATCGGTACAAAAAATAATGGAGGCAAGGCACTTAGTATGCAGTCCTCGACATAAATACAGTTGTAGTCAGTTGTGACCAAGGGCGGATCCAGAAAATGTTCAAGGAGGGGGCGATATTTTTTTACTGTTCACTCTTTGGAACTTAAATCTTTTAAAACTTTCGAAGAAGTGTACTGAACCCCATCGCTTACACTTATGTAAACAAATGTGTCCTATAGTTATCCCTAATTATCATCTAAGATCGTCTAAAATTGAGATTTTAAAACTTCAATTTCAAAAAAAATCCTATTAAAAGTTCTAGTCCCTATCCCCAGAGTAATAAGAGATGGGCTACGATTGCGTTTGCAAAACTTCAATTCTGGAAGAATTCCGGGGAATAGCTCCCTTTCTTCTAACACCATCGAAGATTATGTAAAATTGCGTTTTTGAAACTTTAATGTCGAAAATATACTTGAAGAAAGTACTAGTTTCTCGGCTCAAGGAGGGGGCGATCGCCCCCATCGCCCCTCCCTTGTATCCGTCCTTGGTTGTGACTCGGAATCGAAATCGAAATGTTGACTAAATCAAGTAAGGGACCAAAGCGAGCGACCCCTATTTTTGTCGCTGTCGCTTCCGATGGCGTACCTCTGAAGGAGACGTTCCGCTGTATCTCCTGGACGGGCGAGACGAGGGCGGGCTTCATCCGCACCTCCCCTCCGCAGGGCCTCGTGTCGTGGAACTCGAAGTCGTCGTTGGCCAGGGTGGTGAACGAGCCCCCGTACACCTCCTCCCCCATGCGCATGTCTTCGCTGAGGGCGCTGTCGTCCGCAGACTTGCAACTGAAATTACTGCCGAGAGAGAAAAAAAAAAGAAACAGGGTTTATATTCGTGCAAATAATGCATAGATTGATAGTTATAAAGATAGCTAGAAGCACAGAGACAAACAGACGCAGTGAGACAATGATGAGCAGTTGCGTAAGTGGATTAAAGAGACGAGTGCTATTGAAAGCAAATTGTGTAAAAAAAACGAACTAGCTAGTCATAAAAGGCGCCATGTAATAATAATGATAAAGATGTCCCTGTGCGACGGAGGTACCGCGTTTGACGGAGAGGCTGCTGCGATCTGTACAGCCTTAGCTCAGCTTCATTGCCAACCTAGACAGTTTCACAAGAGCAGTAGTACTCTCCGATTCTAGAGCTGCCCTGTGGGAAATCCATAAATTCATCAGATCAGTTCATGCAAAAGGAGAAATCCCAACTGGGCAACTATGGAAACCCCAATTGCGCAACCACTTGAACTCCCTCAAAGCTAACTGAGAATCAGCAGTGGCAGTCAGAGGAAGATTGTCACTGGAAGAGCGAACGTGTAAATATGTATTAAACAGTGACCTACCAAAAACCGAGTTATGTAGTGAATATACCACCTCTGACATCACTACAGCCCTAATGGCTATTGTATCTGATGACCACCCCTTGACACATAACATACTGGATTGTCGTCATCACCTTCAGAATCTAACTACTGTCAAGAAATCTATCGTCCTCCAGTTGGTTCCTGCCCACTGTGGAGTACCTGGTAATGAGGTTGCAGATTACCTGGCCAAAAAGATTCTCTGGTCACACAGAGTATTCCCCGGTCAATGCCTTTTTGCGCTATTAAAAAACTTGTTAAGGAACCCGTGCACGAGACGAACTTAATACCCGTGTACTTCATAAAAACTGGCGAGATGCTGTTCTGATGTTACGTAATGGCTCAAGACACAGAGCAGTTGCGGGATTCCGCCTGGCCACCGGTCATGACTACCTTCGAAAACACCTTTTCAGAATCAGATTTGTTCCTTCCCTATCATGTAATCTGTGTGGCTCTGGAAATGACATGGACCGCGCCCACCTACTGCACTGTACCGCGCTTTGCAAGACTTCCCTCGCTGATCGCTATTGGGAGGCTAGAGACAACATGGATTAATGAACTTTGTCGCAGCATTTTTTGTTCTCTGTTTCTTTTTTCTTTTCTGTTTCCTGTTATTATCATGATATAACTGTTCATAATCTGCCATTGGAAATAAAAATAAGTAATGATAAAGAACGAGTTTAAGACGTTTCTATTGGGCAATGGGGTCGGTTCCAAAATTTTAAAAGTATTTTTTTCTGAAAGAGCATGCTTAAAAACATAGGATCTGATCATTTTTTAAATAATTTATTTAAGTTTTATATATTAAAAAAAAATACTTAAATCGTTGCGCTTTCATTGTTTACACTTCTGTCGTGTGACATCACAAATGATGAAATTCCATTCAATGTTGCCATTCACTAAACAAAATGTTTAATTCGCATCTTTACTCACGTGTATTGGCAACGATAGGGTTGATAGCAAGCGTAGAGCGCATTTTTAATTCGCTGCTTGATTATCATAACGTGGAAACTTAGTAGAAAGATGCGCCAAATTGCATCATTTGTGACGTCATAAAGACCATGAATTGTTTGAAAAATCGGACATTTAAAAAAATTAATTCAAAAAAAACTGCTGGGAAAATAAAAGCATTTTCTGGGCCCATGTTATTTTTTTTTTTTTGCTCATTCTATCCATTTCAATGACTAAAAGCAGGACTTTGGACTGAAGGAAACCACCCCATTCCGCGGTAACAGACTTACAATTGGGCTGTTTCTCATTATTCAAAATATTCTTTTCTGAAAGAGTATGGTCGAAAACATGAGGTGAGTTACTTTTTTTCTTCTTCTTAATTTTGACTTATTTTCTTTCTTAAAAAAATAATCATAAAAGACTTTGAGCCGCTGCTTTTAGTTTTGCTGTTGACGTCACAGTTGAACAAGTCGATAGGGTTACCGGAATAAAGTTGCCAGCCATTGCCAAACTTCGACAAATGAATAATTTATTTAACTAACAACTCTCGTTCCGCCAATAATTGCTTGCAGTGAAAATTCACACATATATCTTGCCAGAAAAGATAACCACGCTATCTGATCCAAGATGCATGTCTTCACTGATCACGTCACTCGGAGAAACATCTTGTTTTATAAATCTGATGTTTTAAAAAAATAATTAAAAATTAAATATTTTGTCTCCATGTTATTATTAAGCACTTTTATTTTTCTTGGCCTGATTGTCACGGAGTAATTTGAGGCCTGGTTTTGCTTATATCTCAGCAAATAGACCACTTAGAGACTTCGAGATTTCATTAAATGATTTGCTTAATCATAAAGTACAACTTAATGCTGAAGAAATAAAATTCTAAAACCAAATCATTATTTCGGTTAGGATGGAAAACAGCAAATTTCATTTAATTTCTCCATTAAATGTTTAAATATAAAACCCATTGTTACAAATTCTGTTGCCTTGTGACAGTAATGTTAATAGTAATTATAATAAAAATTTTAAATCAAAGCTTCTCTGGATATAAAAATTTTGTTTGAAAACGAAAAACTTTAAAATAACAGATATTTTTAAAAAATACTAAGCACTTTTCATAATGCACTCAAAATGACAAAATAACTTTTCTCGGTCAGAAAGTACAGTTTAAGTATTCCTGTAGTTTTCAATTGTTCCAAGAAAAAGACTTCTCAAACGAAGAAAAGTGCGCTCAAGTCATTTCAAACCAAACTTTCCATTAAGAAAAATATGCATGTTTCAACACTCAAATTTATGACTGAAAGCTAGATAATGAGAAAACATTCTCTACATGACTTGAGCCGCACTTTTCTACGTTTGAGAAGTCTTTTTCTTGGAATAATTGAAAACTACAGGAATACTTAAATTGTCCTTTCTGACCCAGAGAAGTTATTTTGTCATTTTGAGTGCATTATGAAAAGTGCTTAGTATTTTTTAAAAAATTCTGTTATTTTTTATTTATTTTGTTCATTCTAGCAACTTCAGCGACTAAATGTAGTACTTTCGACAGAAGGAAAAACCTCTATTGTAGGGAACGGATTCGTACCTTTTAATTGAAAAGTTAAACTTTACCATATAATAAAATAGGTTTTGTTCTGTTTAGACTTCGAGTTTCGATTAAGGCCACCTGAAAGGTACAGGAAATGCCCCCCCCCCCAAAAAAAACGAATTTTTCTAAAAAAAAAAAGTGTATCTATTCCCTTTTGATAGATTACTCCACAAATGACAAACCTATCACAATGAAAGTGCCCTGTAAATATAATTGCAAAGGCATCTTACCTGAAATCGTCTGAGAGGGTAGCGTAGAAATTCTCCTCGTCCTCCTCTCTCCACATCTCTAGGCTGGTGAGGTCTGCACAGCTGAGCTTGCTAAGCGGCTCTCCGCCACCCAGGAAGCGCTGGCCCTTGGCGCCGAGCACCGAGTCCCCGCCGGGCAGGGCGTACTTGACCCCGCGGCGGCCCTTCTTGGTTCCGGGCGCGCGACGGTAGTTGGTGATGATGCCGATAGGGGTCACGGAGCCGAAGGTGCCGCGCTTTCGGAAGTGGTCCTTGTCGAAGTACATCTGGAAGGGCCCGTCGTCGCCTGGAAAGAGATGGATATGAACTAAATTCGAAACAGGAAGAATAAAACGTATAGGATAGAAATAAAAAGTGCTCTAAAGACTTAATTTAGGGAAAAAGAAAGCTTTGAGGTGGAGGAAGTCTCCCAAATGATTTTTGGAGGCAGAGAATAGATATTATTTTTCAACTAGAAAGTCCTACTAAAAACCTTAAAAGCTTGATGTGACAGACTAATGCTGAGATCGTTTTTGGTCTCAGAGACCAAAAGTTATTTAAAAACAAGTCATAGATCAAAGACAACCAAATCGCTGCTCTCCTGTGTAATTCTCACTGAAGTTTCAAAAATAAACAAATAAATAAAAATAAATAAATGATTTTTTTTTAAAACCTAATGTATTTTTACTATTCTGGGATTGGGAAGCTAATTATTCTTAAACTATAAAGTCGCCTGTCAAGATATGACGGGTGAAAATTACTTCTACTCTTCTACATTTGAACGAAGCCATTGCCTGTTTGGTGATATTTTGATAGTTGAAATTGTAACCCTAACTCCAGTGGATTATCCCTAAACTCCAGTAGGTAGCGTTCATTGTTTATCATTTTTTCGTTTCTTTATTCCCCTGAAATGACACAGTCTTACCAGTCAAACAGTTAAGTTCAGCCTTGTCACAATAAAGCCTTTTACTGCATGTTAAACATTACCAAAACACATTATCAAATTATCATGTCGTGGCGCGACTTTCATTGTTGAAACGCACGCGTTACTCGATCATCGGCTATTATATATATGAGGATAGACTCCTGAAAACGTGGTCAATACCGGAAAACTCGACCACACTCTGGCAAAGAGAAGAGAACTCGTGCGAAAAACCTATTGCTCTTACATTCTGAAAAATCCGGCATTTTCAAACTCGGCCACTTTCTGGTTCACATTAGGCCAATTTTTAAGGATTGTGTTGTCATTTTTGACTCCTTTACGTCATTTTTAACAGACATCTACATTTTTGTTCTCGCAATGTCTGCGCCCCCTCCCCCCTCATTTTTTCTTTCACGTCTGTCGTTTTTTTCTGTCTAGGGAAAATGTTTTTTCTTTTTAGTCATAAACTGAAAGAAATTGCCTGTGGGGCTGCCCATAACGATGTCACGCTTTGAGGGGGAGGGGGGGGGGGAGTTCAAGAAACTATAACAGTTTGCGACAACAGGGAGAGGGGATAACAAGAGTGATACCGCGCATTTTTTTTCATTTATTTATTTTTTTTTTTTTTGAGTAATCACATTGCTTATTGTTCTCACTTGACTGTTTTTGGCGTTCCTATGATTTTATTTTCCCCCCGCCTCCCTGTGTAGCACCACCGTCGACCGGCCCGTCCCGATGCTGCTCCTCTAGCGAAACCCGTCTCCAGGTTGCGTCCATATCCTGAATGCACACGCATACATACACACCCATACACACACATATATACATACACTTTCACACACACACACACATATCAACACACTCATGCCTGCACACAGGCAAAAACACACACGCCTGCACACAGGCAAAAACACACACGCCTGCACACATATAAATACACACACGCCTACACACACATACATACACACATATGTACACACACATACCACTCACACATACAAACATACGCCTACACACACATACAAACACACGCCTACACACATACATACAAACACGCCTACACACGCATATGCACACACACATACCCCACAAACACACACATACATACACACACGCACACACACACACCAACACACTTATGCCTGCACACAAACAAACACACACGCCTACACACATATTCACACACACACACACATACACACACTCACACGCACTCGTGATTGCGAAAAACATAATTTGAATTCAAGATGTCAAAATTCAAATTACTTTTTTTTTCTTAAAACATTATATTTTTTTTATGTCTATTAAAAATAGCGCGACAGGTGGGGAGGGGTAAGGTGAAGTCTGACACTTTGTGACAAACATTGTCAAAAATTTTGAACAAAAGTATAACATCATTTATGGACAGCCCCTATTTGACTTCATAAATATTTGTAATCGTTTTCATACAATGCAATAGATCCATATTATGTAGTTACCTTGGAGCATTTACGATAAGAAAAGCAGAACTATGTATGAGAAAAAATTTTAAACAATATTTCTTGTCCCAAACTGGTTAGAAAATAGTGGCAAATAAAATATGATTCAAAGTTTTTTTTTTTTTTTTTTTTTTCTGTATGTAACGATTTTCGCCATTTTGGTCATATAATGGCATCACCCTGGGCATCATAAAATTGCTACCTCTCGTTGTATTTTTTAGTGCTGCCATCTGTTGTAATGATTTCTGCTTCAGAATTAGTGCTTATAATAGACTAAGAATTCAACACTATTTGTGAAGTGTCAAAATAAAATCAACTCGGCATGCAATCACATTTTTTTAGTTAAACTTGAAAATCTGAATTTATTATTATTTTTCAACAATGTAGCAAATACTAAGACATATTTCAGAGGACAGCTATTATTCCAGATTTTCACTACGACTTTTTGAAAAATTCTCTAGTTCTTAAAATGTATGATATTAGGTATCAAAAAAGATAATCATGCAAATTTTTAATCTTTTTCTTCAAATATCGTGGGTTTAGATTTTCTTTTCGCAACCATTTTAGGCAGTTTAAAAGTCTTGTTTTTAGTATTCAATGCTTGTCGATCTTATATCTTTTGTGATTTATTTATGCAGATTTCTAAGCAGAATTTTATTACTAGCAAAAATTAGTAATATTTTCATAACATTTAGCAATAAAAATTATTTATTTGGAAATTTTTTTCCAGATATTTGCACAATTGAACAAACTTAAACAAAATACGCCTTATAATATCGATCATATTTTCGTTCTTGAAGATAATTTATTAGTGATACAATTCTCCTGAAGCATTGAAAGGTCCTCAAAATTAAATTTATCGCAACTAAAATAACAGAAGACAGTAGATTTTCTGATCTTTTTGGGAAAATATATGAAATACGATTTTTTAATTTCAATATTCCTACGCATAACAGTGCTGCCATCTGTTTAGAATTCTGAACAACAAAAGTTAAAGAATACACTGCAATGTTGAAATAAACCATAAACCATAAATTATAAACACAGAAATCAAAATTTCACTTCCTAAGTATTTGCTGCTAAAAATAGTTAACATATGTTAAAAAACATAATTTTAAAAATAGACTTTTGCTTTTTACTAAAATGAATATTTTGTTTTTTAATTGATCGAATAAGTTTTGTTTCTCCCAAGTAATACCTGATTACTGAATTGGCCAACTGGGCCGGGGCCTTGGGCCCCCAAATTATATATATTGTTTATATAGGGGGCCCCAAATGACAAATAAAATTGTTTTAGCGAAAGGCTAAAATTGTTAGGACCGGGGGGGGGGAGGGGTTAGACCTAGGGCCTCCCTTTGTGTCATAGAAAAAATTTATGAGTGTGAAAAAAACTAAGAGGCGCCTCGCAATGGAGTTCAACATAATTATTAATACAGTTCTGTCATTACATTAGAAAATTTTCTGAACACCCCCAAGTCATGACAAATATGATTCCACTTCAATAGTCCTACATTTAGCAGTGCTGCCATCTATGTTTGAAATTGCGAGTTGTTTATGATTTAATGCTGAACACAATAAAAAGGAGATATATTTTCTGAACAACATTTAAAAAATATTCTTTTGTTTGTTTCTAAAATTAATATTTAGTTCCGAAATACAACGAACATGATTCAGGGGTTCCGAATGATTTGTTAGCACAATGAAGTAAGCATAAATTTAAATTTGCAGCAAATGTGCACAAAAGAACTATTTCATAAGTTTTTTTAAAGACATTCCAATTGGTGGATGGCTGAAAATACTTCTGTTTCTTCATGCCTCGTGCAAAATGTAAATGATAACAAATAATCGTTGGACTCCTTTTTTAAAAAGATAGTGTGTGCAATGTGATACAATATCAGATGACTTCACGGATTTTTTTTTTTGCAGTTCGTCAATTAGAAGATTTTGCGATTGGATGGTTCATTGCTTAAAACTTCAAAATAAGTAAATTAATTGGTGAATACCTTTTTTTTTAATTTCATCGAGAAAATGTTGCTCCTTAATTATATCTCCACACATCCTATTATCAATAACTGCCCGTTAGAGGGTGCTTAAATGAAGTGTTTATTTGACAATTAAGATTTTCTTAGTAGTTCTCTTTTTACGCAGTAGATGACAGCACCGTCGAACTTAATCATCATCAAATACGCAGTTTCAATAGAGACAAATCTGCTGGCTCCTTTCAGTTTTTAACTAAAGATACAAAATATAGTGCTGCTCTGGTTTTAGTTGACCTATGAAATTGACAATGTTTACCTCCTTTGCGGGAAATAGGAAAGGCTACTTGCCACGGATTTGAGTTAGAATACTTTTGCAAAACGACTGAGAACAATTTAGCGCCAATTACCCTTCTCTATCACCCGAAAAAACGGCAAACATTGTCAATGTTGGAATTTAACTTACCAGAGCAGCACTATAAGCAAATGCGAACGTTATTTTGAATTTTGTGTGTCGTAATTCACTGAAAAAAGAGAGGAACAACAAACTATGAGTTTTTTGCGTCATCCAAACTTTCATTGAAGCAAATTTCAATGCATTATGTGCAGTTAGTATAAAAATAGTGTCATTTCCGAAGGGGCCACTTATTTACTGAATTCAGAATGATGAGGCTTTTATTTAGAGTAAAGATAGCGCTAAATACACATAAAGTTCAATTCACTAGTGTCGCTAACAGCACACGTTTGTAATAAAAATAATCCGCATAGCTTACAGCTGCAAAAATAATGCATTGCAAAACATACAGTCAGGGTACAAATGAAATCGCGTTGTTTCTTTTTTGGCGTTACAAGGTGTGAAGTTTTCCCCTAAGTTATGAGGTGTTAAGATCCACAGTTAATGTTTCTGCGATTTCTCGAAGGCTATTTTTTTAATCCTTTCTTTTATCCAAAATTTGGCATTAACCGAATTGTGTCCGGTACCGACCACTTCAGTTAATCGAAGTTCCGAATCGGGTCCGATTCCGACAACTTCGGTTAATAGAGGTTCCGAATCTGGTCCGGTTCCGACAACTTCGGTTAAACAAGTTTTCGAATCGGGTCCAGTTATGACCACTTCGAAAAATCGAGGTTCCGAATCGGGTCCGGTTCCAACAACTTCGGTTAATCGAGGTTTCAGATCGGGTCCTGTTCCGACCAATTCGCTAAATCGAGGTTCCGAATCGGGTCCGATTCCGACAACTTCGGTTAATCGAGGTTCCGAATCGGGTCCGGTTCCGAAAACTTCGGTTAAGCGAGTTTTCGAATCGGGTTCAGTTCCGACCACTTCGGAAAATCGAGGTTTCAAATCGGGTCCGGTTCCGACTGCTTCGGTAAATAGAGGTTTTGAATCGGGTCCAATTCCGATCACTTCGGTAAATCGAGGTTCCGAATCGGGCCCGGTCCGACCACTTCGGTAAATCAAAGTTCTACCGTATGTCGAAAAGAAAAAAAATAATTTGAATTTTGTCACCTTGAATTCAAATTATGTTTTTCGCAATCACGAGTGTGTTTATGTATGTAGGCGTGTGTGTTTGTGTGTGGGGGGCATATGTGTTTGTGTGTAGGGGGTATGTGTGTGTGTAGGCATGTGTGTTTGTGTCTGGTGCAGGCATGAGTGTTGGTAGTTGTGTTTATGAGTGTTTGTGAGCGTGGGGACGGGATATGTGTATGTGCGTGTAGGCATATGTGTTTGTAACTGTGTGCAGGCATGAATATGTGGGTAGTTGTGTGTATGTGTTTGTGTGTATGTGTGTGTAGGTGTATGTGTGTGTGTGTAGTTGTATGTGTGTGTGCGTGTGTGCGTGTAGTTGTATGTGTGTGTGTGTAGTTGTATGTGTGTGTGTGTGTGTGTGTGTGTAGTTGTATGTGTGTGTAGTTGTGTATGTATGCGCGTGTGTGTAGCATATGGATGCAACCTGGAGACGGTTTCGCTACAGGAGCAGCATCGTGAGGAGCCGGTCGACGGTGATGCTGCAGAGGGTGCTGGCGGGAAAATAAAATCATAGGACATCAAAACAGTCAAATGAAAGCAATAAGCAATCGTGATTGCTCAAAAAGTCACAAATGTCCTTAACTTACCGACGAGGGGCGAGAGCGCTCCACTCCTCCTCTGGAAAGTCCTCCTGAGGGCGCACCTGAGGGCGGAATCTTTGCAGAAGAGGAGCAGGGGTACGAAAAGTCCTTCCAGCAGCCCCAGCCAGCAGAGAACGGCCTCGTGCCACGGAGACCACAGATCGGGAGACCAGGCAGCCAAACCCGTAAGGACCTGCACAGAGATCGAAAAATGCGTTGTAAATTTTGAGGAAACATTTTTCAATTTCAATGAAAAACACACACATATGAAGACATTCAAATACGTTATATAAATGTCAGTTTGACTTGCATAGTGCCATCGATATTTTCATGCATTAATATTTGATAGAAGCGTTTATTACACTGCCACTCAGTTCTGCTATTAAAAATAATTCCTTCCGGTAGCTTATAATATTAAAAATAGTCTCCAAAACCGTCGTTAGGTGCAGAAAATATTCTTCCACTTTTTAAAAAGCTTTTATAATATATTAATACTATAATACTTCAAAAGTAGACATATTGTGACTGCGTAGTATGTAAACAGGAAAGGACTGGAATTATATGCGGGGTAACTTTTTGGAAAAATTTCCCTAAACGACCCCTGGGGGGGGGGGGGTACTGTAAAAAATATTTTCCAGGCTTAAGTTATTTTCTTCTGAAGGAAAACTAAGGAAACAAGTATCGACAGTTTCAAGTAATAACTACTCATTGCTTCACTGTTAATTAAAAACAGCAGTAGAAGACTGTCTGTATAAAAAGAAACAAAAGCGCCACATTTCACGAAATTACCGACGGTTTGAAAATTAGCGCTTGCCTAAAAAATAAAAGAATGTAATGAGGCTACAAGAAATTAAAAAGAAAAATTTTGCTGACATTTATGCAGAAAGCAAACAACAGTTATTTAAAAAGCAACCTTTTCGCAATATTTTGTACAAAATTATACAGTCGACTCTCGCTACAACACGATTCGACTTACGCGAAATGGCTATAACGCGATTTTTTTCCAGTAAAGAATTTTAGACATAACGCGAATTCCTCGCCCACAAAACGAAAAATTTCGGAAAGGAATCGCGGTGTGTAATTTTCTTCTTTTTTATTGGCTACTAAAAAAATGTTTCGCGAAGGACCTTCATCCCCTTAGCATCACTGAGAGCGGAAGTCCCCACACCGTACTGGTCTGATACATCGCTTATACAAATAATTATTCCTCATTTTCAATTTTTTTTTTCATTCTAAATATGAAAGTTGTTGAAATATAATGACACCTAAGCGTGATGTTTTATCTTGTGATGATCGAAAGAAAAAGTGAAAAGTGTCAGAGTTAAGTTTCTGACAGTTAAAGTAAAGCTAAAGATTATGTGCTTGAACAATTATTAAATGCGTCGAAGGTAGCACGACAATTAGGTATGAGTGAATTGTCCATACGTACAATTAAAAGTAAAGAAAAAAGGAAATCCGTAAAAGTTCACCAAGTAGTATCTAAGAAAAATGCAGAAAATATGAAAATGGAAGCTTCTCTAGTATTGTGAGTTTAAGAAAGCAGGAATAGGGGTGTTGCCATAGATGGGAACGTTATAAAAGAACTAGCGAAGCAATTGTATTTAAAAATATATTAGAATTAACGATTTGATCACGCAACTTAAATCATCAACATCTTCATTTTCTTAAGTTACAAATATCATTACTGGATCAACAGTACAGTAAAGCTATTGTGCATTTGTTTTTCTTAATTCATACCGTACGTACCGTACTGGTTCATTTTATGTCTTTCTTTCCCATTGATCATTGATTTTGGGCATCGTAGCAGTATTTTATATTGAACAAAATGGATTTTTTTATTTAAAATATAAATAAAAGTTCAGTTTTTTGTAAGAAACAGTAATGTATAGTTAGGAAATGGTTTTTAAGTTTGAGGTGGTGTTTACAAGTGTATAAAACAATTGGGTATGTTTATAAAAGTTTTTACAAATACTCTTTTGCACAACACGAAATTTCGACTTACGCGAGGGGTCTTGAAACGCATCCCTCGCGTAAGTTGGGACTCGACTGTATGTGTCTTGAAACGTTTTCTCGAAATCAATAAAATAATCTACACTATTGAAATGTGTCCCAACTGCGAGCATGCATTTTTGTTCGAACCACTATACTAGGGTACAATTATTTAATTCCGTAAACTCCTGATTATCCGCCGTCTTTCACATTTTCTTTTGGCGATGATTCAGTTAATGCAGATAAATGCACCCATTTTTAACTTAACAAGAGTAAAATCTATTTTTATACTTTCCAATTTCTTCCTTGCCCTTCCTTTCAATGACATCAAACCCTCCAACGTCACCGAAACCTGATTTCTAAATCAACACTACTTACTGCTTTAGATCTACACTAGTTATGCGCGTAAGTGAGTGACCAGACCAGTCTGATCGACAAATAATAATAATAATAATAATAATACTAATAATAATTAATTTGAATTTTGACATCTTGAATTCAAATTATGTTTTTCGCAATCACCTGTGCGTGTGTATGTAGGCGTGTGTGTTTGTGTCTGTGTGCAGGCATGAGTGTGTGTGTATGTGTGTGTGTATATGTGTGTAGGTATGTGTGCATATGTGTGTAGGTGTGTGTAGGTGTGTGTGTGTAGGTGTGAATGTATGCGTGTGTGTGTGTGTAGTATATAGAAGCAACCTGGAGCCTTTGCTCGCTAGAGGAGCAGCATCGTGAGGCCGGTCGACGGTGGTGCTGCGGAGGGAGGCGGGGGGAAATTAAAATCAAAGGACGCCAAAACAGTCAAATGAGAACAATAAGCAATGCGATTGCTCAAAAAACCTTCTCCATCTCTACACATTTTTGGTGTAACCTCGCTCGATCTGTTTCAATTTGTCTGTTTATGTGTGAAATCCGTTTGTAATAATACGTAATCCTTTTTTTGCTTTTACTTACATTTTTTTACATACACTGTAATAGAAAAGGTTTTATGCAAGTATGATGTAAAACCATCATAGTTTTAAGCTGCTGCGTACCCTAATATCGTGTTTTATCTATTTTGCGGATTCGCTTATCCGCGGTTAGCGTGTCACCGCATTCCGCGCATAATCGGGAGTTTGCTGTAATTAAAATCAAAGAGAACCATTTTCAGCCCAACACTCGCTGAAAATATTACAGCTGTTCCAAAAATTCGTAAACACTTGCAGAAAATGTAAATTTTATCATTTTGGAAATTTTTTTGTTGTTTTTTTACCACTTGGCATGTAAAATTTCGTTTTTTTTTTTTTTTGCAACTGTTTACGAATTTTAAAACACCTTTACTGTTTGATATTTTAAACCGCAACCTTCTTCAAATTTGCGCATGCGTCAGGTCGCTTCTGATTTTATCAAAATAGGGGAGATATTGAGAAGAGAGATAACGAATGTGTGTTTTTTGAGCAATCACGATTGCTTATTGCTTTCACTTGACTGTTTTTGGCGTGCTATCATTTTATTTTCCCACCGCCACCCTCCGCACCATCTCCGTCGACTGGCTCCTCACGATGCTGCTCCTATAGCGAAAGTCGTCTCCAGGTTGCGTCAATATCCTACACTTACACGCATACATACACAACTACACACACTCGCATACATACACAACTACACACACACACACACAAACACATACACACACGCATACATACAGACACCTACACATGCACACACACATACACACAACTACCCACACATTCATACCTGCACAAAGACACAAACACATATGCCTACACACACATACACATACCTCCCCCCCACACACACATTCATACACACAACTACCCACACACTTATGCCAGCACACAGACACAAACACATATGCCTACACACACATACACATACCCCCTACACACAAACACACACGCCTACATACACACACTCGTGATTGCGAAAAACATAATTTGAATTCAAGAGGTCAAAATTCAAATTTTTTTTTTTGTTTTGTTTTCCGTTGGATTCGTTTATTAGAGATGTTGGTTTGAGTAGAGGCTTTTTTTTTTAAATTTATTCCCCTTTCTTATCGGTAAAACAGAAATGCTACCATGGTGCATTATCTTCGTCAAGCTCTCACCCCTTTTTAAAATAGACTCGTTCAACGCTGCTAGTCGCGGCTTTTGAGATCAGACAGTAGCAACTTATTTCCCAGAAGAAGAAAATGGAGAAATATACGAAAGACACTTAAAGAAATACAAATTAATAATTGCTTCAATTGTTTCTCATTTTCTAATAACAAACTGTTGAATTTAAAGAGAAGTTCAAGTTTTTTCGAAATGCACTCCCCCATGTAAATAGCTACTTCATTTTGTGGTTATCTGTTTTAAACTCGATTTTCTATTAGAAAAGTCGGTTCCGTTTCTCATTTTCAAAGCGTTCGCTGCGCGTTTAAAAACAAATTCCGATCCTCAAATGGGATAATCAATATCAGCGTCTTCATTTCATATTCTGAGGAGCACTTTCAATTTATTTGAAAAGATGCGAAGACGCCCGAAGTGGGAATGGGAGGGTGGGGGTCTGGTATTCAATTTCGTTCTTGTTATTCGAAAACTTAAGTTTTTATTCTAATTCTGCGAGTAACTTAGCCTCCGGGAGCATTAAGGACCAAACCGACTTCTTAATCAGTTTCATCCGTTTGCTTTGGCGGGAGAAAGTTTCAATTGTTTTTGTTTGTTTAGAAACTCCATGACGAGATTTCGGAATTTAAGTTCGTCAACTTTAAGCTGTTGGAGTAAATATTTTCGTTCGAAACACAAACATGGAAGTAAATAATGCTCTTAATTAGTATTACATGCGCACTAAACTTCACCGTAACCTCTGTGCCGCGATGCATTAGTGCGTCACGTGGCAATCAAGGACGGATACAGAAAATGTTCGAGGAGGGGGCGATTGTTTTTTACTCTTTACTTTTTGGAAATTCAATTTTTAAAAACTTTGGAAGAGGTGTACTGAACCTCATCGCTTAACCTTATGTAATCAAAGGTGTCCTACAGTTGTGTTTTTTTTTTTTTTTTTTCGAAAACTATTCAGAGTGAGCCTTCTAACCTATCATCTAAGATTGTCTAAAATTAAGATTTTGGAACTTCAATTTCGAAAAACATTCCTGTAGAAAGTTCTTGTCCCTATTCCCAGAGTAATAAGAGATGTGCTACGAGTGCGTTTTCAAAACTTCAATTCCAGAGGAATTCCGGAGAAGAACTCCCTTTTTTCTAACACCATCGAAGATTATATAAAATTGCGTTTTTGGAACTTTAATATCGAAAATGTAACTCACAAAAGTTCCTGTATATCGGCTCAAGGAGGGGGAGATCGCCCTTGTATCCGTCCTTGGTGGCAATGCGAAATGAGTTAAAGTGCCATATTTAAGAACAAGTTAGTCAACAAAATTAATCACTGCTTTCTAAAAATTATTAGGAGCTAACCGTCAAGACAACTAGATAGTCAACCTCTTCGTGCAATTAGATTTTTATGCCATTCATCTTCTAGCGCCAAAATATATCGATGGGCGTTAGAGTGGTTCAAAAAAACCTTTTCTTCATTTAGAATGCAGGATATCCCCTACTTTTTTGATTTACTAATAGTATTATCCTGTAAAAGTTTCAGCTTCTTACTAGATTTTAAGAGAGTGCTCAATGACCCCTTAATTTAACATTAGCCATCACATACACATACACACATTCACCTGCACACACATACACACACGCATACATACAGACACCTACACATACACACACAAAAACATACACATATACATACACACAACTACTCACACATTCATGCATACATACAGACAACTACACAAACACACACACAAAAACATACACACACATACACACAATTACCCACACATTCATGCCTGTACACAGACACAAACACATATGCCTACACACACATACCCCCCACACACACAACTACCCACACACTTATGGCAGCACACAGACACAAACACACATACATACACACAACTACTCACACATTCATGCATACATACAGACACCTACACAAACACACACACACATACACACAATTAGCCACACATTCATGCCTGTACACAGACACAAACACATATGCCTACACACACATACCCCCCCCCCCCCCACACAACACTACCCATGCACTTATGGCAGCATACAGACACAAACACACATGCCTACACACACATACACATACCTTCTACACACAAACACACTTACCCCCCACACACAAACACACACGCCTACATACACACACTCGTGATTGCGAAAAACATAATTTGAATTCAAGATGTCAAAATTCAAATTAATTTTTTTTTGTAAATAATTACTTTATTGCAATGTATATGCATTACTAGTGTATATGATAATGTGTAGAGTTGTTTTTGCAGTTCAATGCATTTCGTTAACCCCTCCCCATACTTACGAAGTTATGGACGTATCGTTGTATTGGATACTGCTGCATTTCTTTTGCTGCATTAAATTACACCTTTCTCTTTTCCACGCGAGTGACTTCCTTAAGGCTGTGTTTAAAAAATATGGTTCAACATCCGACCTTGAGCACCCAGCCGGAAGCCCGGATGAGACTAAACAAAGGCGTTGAAAGGTTTGGAAAACAAAGCAATTCCCTTAAATGCTTTCACTGCCGAGTTCAACTGTTTCTATCTTTGCGAACGTGGGCCCGGGAATTGTTTGGAAAGGGCGAAAGAGTTTCCTGGAACTCCGCCGTGTTAATTATTTAGTTATTTTTTATTCTGAAGGCCCACAACATTTCGTCGCTGCCTTTTCAGGCAATTTACGTGATGATGAACTTGAAGGAAATGACTGAAAGCAAGATTTTAAGGAGGAGAATTATGTATGCAATGACCCCGCTTATATTCTTTTGTAGGGTTTTGAAATGAAGACCTCGGCGCTAGAAAGGGACAGCTCCACTTTTCACCAGTTTTTGTGTTGTTCATTGACATGCGTGAAGGAAAATATCATATCTTAGTCAAGAGTGGGTGCAGTGAGACAGGGCAACGCCTCCTTAATATAATGCCTATCACATTTGCCTCAAAAGTGATCCTTCGTTGCTACCTGCGCCAATGCAAAGATGGCGTGGTGTTGCTATGGCGATGGATCCAAACAATTCAAATCCAGTTGTCAATTGGTTAATTTCAAAATTTCAATTTAGAAGTTAACCAATTGTGTTCTCCGCTACTAATTTCTAATACCTTCGACCTTCGATAGATGGCAGTAGCAAGAGTACCAAAATTTACTTATTGAGATCACTTTTGCTCTATGTTAAAAGCGAGAAAGCGACAGGCATTTAGTATTAAGGAGGCGTTGGGCAAGGAGAATAGTGAGACAACAACAATTTATTTTCTGTTCGGATATTTCCAAAGTGGAAACTCTAGAATAGTTTTAATAGTTTAATTCTCTTTACTTCAGTCGCAGCACCCCTGATATCTATATTTATTGTAGTTCTATATTGCTGTATGTATCTCTTAAATTATGACGTGTGATGTAAAAAATGCTCATTCATATTTACTTCCTACCGTGTCTGTTTCAACACAAATATCCTTGAATGGCGGAAAAATTTTTGTTCTTAAAATACACAAAGGTACATGGTAAAAAGAATGCAATGTTTACGCATCTGGCAAGTGTTCGGAAAACCATTCGCAGTGCAGCTTGCAACTTTGCAAACTTTTAACCGAAACCATGCTTTGGCAAATTCTTAAGAAATTATTTTTAGATTAAAAATGTACGCAACAACTTAAAAAAAACTTCATGCTCATAAGCTCACATTTTTCTGTGTTGGAAAAAGGGTTATATTTAGCTCCAAAACACTTGCCTGCAATTATTTGAAAACTTTCGTGCTTTTAAAAATGTTCTTTTTATGTTTTGACTTTTTACCACAAAGGTATTTGGTAAAGTTGTTCAACTTTTTAGACCGTTCTGATGGATTTAAGGAGCATTTGGAGATAAAATGATACTATCAAAGTGCAATTTGATTCTTTCTTTCTTCTTTTTATTTTTTACTAGTGCTAACCGCACGGCTTTGCCCGTAGTTGAAAATTAAAAGGTCATTCGGTTCGCCTATATATTTACGAATAATGGATGATGAATTTCTCGCCAATTGGTTATGTCCATTCGCTCTCCCATTCCACGTCATGAAAATTTTGTAATTTACTCGTTCATCTTATGATAATGTTGCTCCGGAAAATGTTCTTAAAATTGAAATAGAAAAAGAATAAAATGGAATTTTCGAAAAATCGCTTCGAGGTGCTATACCTCCATGCTACAAACTAACTTTGTGCCAAATTTCATGAAAATCGGCGGAACGGTCTAGGCGCTATGCGCGTCACAGACATCCTATAGACATCCAGACATGCAGACAGAGACTTACCGCTTTATTATTAGTAAAGATTTCTTCATATATATATATATATATATATATATATATATATATATATATATATATATATATATATATATATATATATATATATATATATATATATATATATATATATATAGTACTCAAATGAAAAAGGGGTCATACCATTAGGAAGATAATTCACTAAGTTGAACTCGTAAAAGTGGAACGAAAAGAACACACGAGGATAATCTTCTTCAAGAGGGTAACAATAACAATAAGTTACTAAAAGAGAGTGACAACAATAAAATTCATTTCATTCTGGTTTTTAGAAAGGAAGCTGGTAAACAGTTAGTACTGCTTTAGTTGGTAAGCGTTTCAGATGGTAGACAATTTCTGGTAGGAACTCTGAAAGGGAACAGGCTCATTTAGCTAATAGGCATACTGTGACTCTGAAAAATTAGGCTATGACCTTGTCAGTGTTTACCTCTTTTTGTGGCAAAGGTAATTGGCGCTGCATTGAGTTGGGTTGCTTTCGTAGTATCAGATTTGCAAAAGTATTCCAATTCAAATCCACGCTAATAACACATTCGTTCTTCACTGAACAATCCAAAAAGATGTAAACATTGTCAAGGTCACAGATCAAGTTATGAGAGCCACACTATAGCTGTTAGACAGGCATTCAGCGCAGGTAAAAATTTCAGCGGATTGACATTTAGTTGATAAAATATTCAACCCCTCTCACAGCCTCTAAAACCTGTCTATAGCATATTTCCATAACATCGCTGTGAAAGGCCACTGGGGTTATTCCATTTTGGGCGATATTTACTTAGGATACATTCATCCGGTGGACATTTCAGCTGGCGTGCATTCAGCTTGCAGGTAGACAATCAGCGTTGGCAAATGTTTCAGCTGGTTCACATTCAGCTAGTAGATAGACAATCAGCGCTGGCAAATGTTTCAGATGGTTCACATTCAGCTTGTAGATAGACAATTAGCGCTGGCAAATGTTTCAGCGGGTCGTCATTCAACTTGTAGATAGACAATCAGCGATGCAAATGTTTCAGCAGATTGACGCACAGTCAACTTTTTTCAATTGCTATTCGTTGAAACATTCTCAGAAGACCGCGGGTGTTATCCAACTTATTAGTTAATCTGCTCGTTGACTTAGATTCAGCGCTGATTAACATTTCAGCCGGTTGATATTCAGATGGTAAAATATTCCACTTTTACATTGCTATGTGTTGAGACATTTCCAAAAGACTACAGGGTTTATTACGGTTGTAGACATTTAGTTAGTATATATTCTGCTGTTGAACATTTTATTTGGTGTGAATTCAGGTGGCACTGTCTGACCACGGATTGTATGGAAAGGCAAACATCAGGTTTACAGCCGGAAATAGACGTATCTATTAGTTTTTTAGGGGTGTCAGCATTTACAGATCTATGTTAGCCTCTAAATTAAGCAGAGTTCCATTCAAATGAGCGGAACACGCGTATCAAATTTTTATTTTTCCCCCTCAGTCAGATAGACTCGTCTTAATTGGACGTTTTCCAATTCCATACAATTCGTGGTTCGACAGTAGATAGTTCACCTGATAGAACTTTCAGCTGGTAAACATTTACAGTGAAACCTGTATAAGTTGACCACTTGCGGTGCCGAACTTTGGTGGTCAACTTAGACAGGTGGTCAACTTATAAAGGGTAGTAATGATTTTTTTTTTGTCAATTTTTGCACCATGTATTCATTTTTTGACTAATTGACACTTATTTTTTCTGTTTAACTCACTTTTATTGTTTAACATTACTTTGAAACAATAATTAAAACTTCCCTCTCGTTTTTTACTATACTAGACACTATAGTTTCAGAAATACCATATGTGTCAGCTAATTTTCACTGGCTTTCTTCCGTTTCAATTAATTTTAATATTTCATACTTTCTATCAGTCTCAAGTTCGATAACTGGCATCAATGCATTAAAATTATTCTTAGAAAGCTAAATATTAATAATAATAATATAATAATAAAATAATTTGTTTAATAAAAAGAAAAAAAAAATTAATTTGAATTTTGTCATCTTGAATTCAAATTATGTTTTTCGAAATCACGAGTGTGCGTGTATGTAGGCGTGTGTGTTTGTGTGTAGAGGGTATGTGTATGTGTGTGCAGGCATGTGTGTTTGTGTCTGTATGCTGGCATAAGTGTGTGGGTAGTTGTGTATATGAATGTGTGTGTGGGGGGTATGTGTATGTGTGTGTAGGCATATGTGTTTGTGTCTGTGTGCAGGGCATGAATGTGTGGGTAGTTGTTTGTATATGTTTGTGTATGTGTGCGTAGGTGTATGTGTTTGTGTGTGTGTGTGTTTGTGTGGGTGCGTGTGTGTGTGTGTAGTTGTGTATGTATGCGCGTGCGTGTAGGACATGGATGCAACCTGGAGACGGCTTTCGCTATAGGAGCAGCATCGTGAGGAGCCGGCGACGGTGATGGTGCGGAGGGTGGCGGTGGGAAAATAAAATCAAAGGACATCAAAACAGTCAAGTGAGAACAATAAGCAATCGTGATTGCTCAAAAACAAGTGGTCAACTTACAAAGGGTTTTTTACAATTCTCCAAATCAAATTTGGTGTACATTAGTGGTCAAGATAGACAGGTGGTCAAGCTAGAGAGGTGGTCAACTTACAGAGGTTTTGCTTCATTATATAAGATAGCATAAATTCCGTTCCTGATAAAGCGGTCAACATAGGCAGGTGGTCAACTTACAAGGGTGGTCAACTTAACAGGTTTTACTGTAGTTCGTAAGGCATTCCGAAAAAACGTCGAGAATAGCGAAGCTCGACTGCTCAAATAGGGAAGACAACACATTCAAATTCATTAAAAAAGGAGGTGATGGTATATTCAGTTCGCAAAAGTTTGAGCAATACTGCATAAACTAAATTCAAAACAGAGCATGTACAGCTCAAATGAAGCGGAGAGTGGGACAGTGTGGCTTTGTCATATTCTGTCGTGATCAGAGCCGCATCACAAAAAACTCTCCTGTCTTTAAATGTCACGCGTTCGGCTTCATTTTATTGCGGGAACTGTCAAACGATAAATCATTCGAACGCCACCAAAAAAAAAAGCGGGAATCACTTCTGGCAGGACAGCGTCTTTCCGCTCGAATGCAATGAACGTTCCAGAAAAACAATGCCCTCCGCCATTGTGCGAAACAGTTCATAAGGCTCGGAAACAAGTAGGCCAATGCATTATCGCTGTCATCTCCAGGCCCGACACGTCGGTATGTCACGTGGTTGTAAAAATGCGATTTAAGAGGTCGGGATGTGTTGCTATTTTCACGAATGCGAAAGAGTCCGTTCTCTCCCGACCGTCGTTAATCCTGCGTTCTCGTTGAAAGCAGGACCCTGTGATTTATAGCTGCAAATATAGTTGAGAGAAACAAGATGTTTTTAATTTTGCCGCCAATGGGAGAGTCGTTATGCATAAATTAGGCGACGCTGGCGGGGGTGGATAAATTATATTCAATGCTCTCTCTCTGGCATTCTTATTTTGATTGTGCATTTAAAACCTCTCGTACCGGACGCTAGTGATGCAGTTTGTTTAAGATTTGTTCATAGAAATGATGTTTATTGCTTTATGTGAATTTAAAGAAACAAAAGTACGGAGGAAAAACTTTTTAAAACACTTTTAGACTGATGACTTGAATCAAAAAACGAATAAAAAATCTACATTATTTGAAAATTTTCATGAGCCTCAAACTGTTGACATTTTTGTAGTTTTAAGGGGAAGCATCAACTTATTGTTGATGCTATTGCAAACTGAGCATTTTAGTATTTATCTTTTTGTCTTTTTTACACTAGTACAGGGATAGCAGTCGCTGTTCCCTGTAAGTTGCGCGTGTGCGTAGTTCCAATACTCCGGCACAAACAGGAGCTACAGTTTTTTTTAAATATAAGTCCCCAAAATGCAGTTTTAGGCTATATTTGGTCGCTATTAAACCCCCGTGGCTCCCCTCTGGATACGTGCTTGGCAGTAGTTCTGCTCCGTGCGTGCCCTGGCTTACCAACGATGCGTATTCGCAAAATAAAGAAAGAAAGAGCGATCACTTACCCTGCATCAGTAATCTGTCAGGGAATGATTTGAAATACAGCGGACGCCAGCTAATTGATTCAGCTGTTAATTGAATCAGCCGGTTGAAAGAATCAAATCGTGAAAAACCGAACATAATCCAGCTTTATTGAACACTAGTGGTACCCGCACGGCTTTGCCCGTGATAGAAAAATTAAAAGGTCTTTTGGTTCGCCTGTATATTTACAAATAATGTATGGTGAATTTTCTCGCCCATTGGCTTGTACCCATGTTACGGTTCCACGTTATGATAATTCCGTAATTTACTCGTCCATCTTACGATAATTTTGTTCTTAAATTTAGTATGTTGTTTATATTCGCCCTTATCTTTTTTACTAATAATAAATAGTAAATTACCAAATTATCATAACGTGGAACCGTAACATGGGCAATCATAGCAAATTGGCGAGAAATTCGTCATCCATTATTTGTAAATATACAGGCGAACCAAATGACCTTTTAATTTTCTACTACGGGCAAAGCCGTGCGGGTACCACTAGTTTATCATAGCCATAAAATGGAATGTATTTTTTGTGCTGACAATTGAACAATTTCCTTAATACCACTGTTCAGGAAACTAAAGGCGTCAACTACAAGTAGGGAAACAGTTTAACAAGTGAAAGTGACTGATAGCGTTCATAGTTTATTTTCAAACTAGTGGTACCTGCACGGCTTTGCCCGTAGTTGAATATTAAAAGGTCATTCGGTTCGCCTGTATATTTTCAAATAATGGATGACGAATTTCTCGCCAATAGGCTATGTTCATTCGTTCTCCCATTCCACGTCATGATAATTTCGTAATTTACTCGTCCATCTTATGATAATTTTGCCCCGGAAAATGTTCTTAAAACGAAATAGAAAAAGAACCACATCGAACTTTCGAAAAATCGCTTCGAGGTGCATACCCCCATGCTACAAACTAACTTTGTGCCAAATTTCATGAAAATCGGCCGAACGGTCTAGGCGCTATACGCGTCACAGAGATCCAGACATCCAAACATCCTCCGGACATCCAGACAGAGAGACTTTCAGCTTTATTATTAGTAAAGAAGCCGCTTTATGGAATCAAAACTGGTTAGAACAAACGTGATTCATATAAGCGGCGGTCACTGTAGTACTTAACTTATGAATCCCTCCAAAAGCGTGGAAGGGATGACCAGTGGCGTAGCTAGACCCGACTTTCGGGGGGGGGGGTTCTTCTTATATATATATATATATATATATATATATATATATATATATATATATATATATATATATATATATATATATATATATATATATATATATATATATATATATATGTATATGTAAATATATATATATATATATATATATATATATATATATATATATATAGATAGATATAGATATAGATATATATATATATATGTGTGTGTGTGTGTGTAAAAATTTTTTTGTATTATAAAAAATAAGAGGGAGGTGAGTCTTATATACTTTGGAATGGGGTGCCCCAATACCGATACTTGTGTCAAACAAAACAAAAGCAAAGTATTTTTTTTTTTTTAATGTTATGAAAAATTCAACTTTTTTTTTCTTTTCCCTCCATTTAATTTAAAGTGAAATTTTCTAGCAACGTCTAGTCAAAACCAGTCTATCCAAATCAGGGGGAAATCAAACATCTGATGAGCGTGTTCCGTTCATGAAATTGCTTTTCATATCGTTATATTTATATGTTGCTTTTTATGTATTTACATTTATGCTAATTCTAAAGCAGTTAATAAAATTTGAATTTAAAAAGTTAGGGAAGAAATATATGCGGTAGAAAGTTATTCGCTCAAATGCATACCATTTGTTCTCCTCTCAAGTCTTTATTTTTAATTTTATTTGCTGCTTTAGAATTTACATAAATATCTATTTGAGAGAGCAACAGTAATTTTCGGGTATTATAAACAGAAGTCTTTTTTATTTTCTACTTTTTAATCCGAACCAAGCTAATAGAAATAATCTAGATCTATCTCTCGATTTTTTTCTTTAATGTGAAATTCGAAATATATAGATTCGACTGTATGCAATATTCCCACTACGCGGCTCATAAAATTAAACATATTTAACAATTTGCAGAATCTATGACAAAGAAAGGCTGCATATACGTGGATTTAACAAATCAATCTCATTTCTAAAGCAAAGTGTCAAATTTCACTCAATTATCAAAAAAATGTCCCAGCATAGGGAGGCATCTTTATGCTTGAGGGAGCATATTTTCAATGGCATTGGGGGGGGGGGGGGGGGGAGCGAAGTGAATTTTTGACCTTTGTTACTCAAAAAAAAAAGTCGTTTTGATGGTTTTTTCTTTTTTCTTTTTCCTTTCTCTTCCCTCTTTTTTTTGTGACTAACATTTCAGGGGGGGTTTTGTCCCCAAACCCCCCCCCTTAGCTACGCCCCTGGGGATGACTAACAGTGGTGGAGTTATCACGTCACAATTGCAAGGGCCCCTACGACGAGATGATACAAAAATGCACGTGACAAACGCTTTTCACCGTTCTGTGGAGCCCCAAAAATGCATTGCGACGGACCCTCAAACCTGTAAATTCGCCACAGATAACTAGTTGTCAAATCCGGTAGTTATAAAAGTACAGTGAAACCTGTGTAAGTTGACCACTCGCGGTGCAGTACTTTAGTGGTCAACATAAACAGGTGGTCAACTTACAGAGGTTGATTTGTATGATAATGGCTAATTAAGTGCCTGAAGAAAGCGGTCAACTTAGACAGGTGGTCAACTTACAAGGGTGTCAACTTCACAGGTTTTACTGTATAAGCCAATACTAAACAGCATTTATAGCCCAAAAGTCATTCGTGCAATTATTTTATTTTTCAGAATTAACTCGTGCAGAATATTGTTACAAATCCTGTAAATAGTAATTATTGTAGGAACGTAACCTGTAAATAGTTTCCCGTAATGAATATACAACCCCTTAACATATGGCTAAAGTATACAACCCCCTATTCTTTTTTTTCTTATTTCATTCACTGATTTTATCAATGGAAGTGTAGTTGTAGATTGTTGTAGCATTTTCTGGAATATTTGAGAGATTTCTTTTCGGTGTATATAAGCCGTTAGCGATGGATAAACAGTGGAGTTTCGATTCAGATTTCGAACTGAGAGTGTGTATTAGCTCTGTTTATAGCGAGGCATTTCGCTGTGTTGTTTTCGTATTTGGAAGTAAATACGTGTGTAAACGTTGAGTTTACGGTGTTGTGTGATAATTGCTTAATTGCTGATGAATAATTTAGCAGTTGTTGACGATCTTTCCTGTACATAGTGTAAATAAATTTCCTGTGTTTTTATCAAGAACTGTGTTTTCATTTCAAGAAAGTGGAAGTCGCACCGAATCCGTTACAATATGTAATTTTTGCGCAGTGAACCTTTCGCCTTGGTAGCAGTGGTAGCAATTCAGACAAAGTCTGATCGCCTACAGCAAATTTAGTACTATTTAAATGGAAGAAAAACACACAGTATAATAAACACGCACATCCCAATCACCCGACTCATTTTTATTTAATATCATTACAAAGGAATAAGTTAAAAACAAAATGTAATGCATCGTTTCAGGTTCAGAGACATTGAACTGGACACCGTTGAAACCAGTTTATAAAACTTGAACTTTAAAAGAGTGTAAAAAGGACGAGCTGATGTGTGCATCACATGACTTCCTGTTACTCCAATTTAATATCATTTTCTCATTATTGGCAGTTTTAATGTGATTCAATAGTTTACTCTCTAATTATCACCAACAGTGGCCAAATTGAAACCAGATTAAAAATATATATATATATATATATATATATATATATATATGTAAAAAAAATCGCCAAATTTGTCGCCAAGTTGGCGACAAAACTTGGTGCCAAAAGACTGGCGATACATCGCCAAGTGTCCTCCAAATTATAACACCACTTACATCGAAATTAACAATGATTCCCCCTCCCCAAAAGGGGCAAAAGACCCCCTTTGGAGCATTCGAATGCAACCAAAAAGAGAGGTGCACAACTAGACCCCCACTAGGAGTCTAAGTACCAAATTGCAACTTTCTAGGACATTCCGTTCGTGAGTTATGCGACATACATACACACATACGCACATACATGCGTACATACAGACGTCACGAGAAAACTCGTTGTAATTAACTCGGGGATCGTCAAAATGGATATTTCGGGTGTCTGTACGTTCCTAGGCATATATCCACGTGTGGTCGGGTTGAAAAATAAACTCAACATTCTTTCGGGGGTAAGCAAAATAGGAATTATGGTCGATTTTTGTGTGAAAATTTTTTCGCGAGTACAATACTTTCTTTTTTGTAAAAGGAAGTAAAAATTCACTTCACTACATTTGGCAAGTAATTCAGCTGGGGATGGGACCCTACGGTCTTCTTGAGTTCTTTAAGTGATCTTATCAGTCTACAATGTGCATCATGGATAATAAGCGTCGTTCGTGATATTTCCTCGCAGGGATCGTCACCAAAACTGACCCTTAGTTGCTATACTTGATTGTCAATATTTTGAATAAGATTTAAATCGATAAAAACTTTTCACGGTTTGCATAACTAAAAAATTACTTGAAAAAGCAGCACTCTCTGTAGTTGTCGCAAACCTAACCTAGCAGCGTCGTATTGCTGTGATACCCGTAGCCTTCACAATGCTGCCAGGTTAGGTTTGCTCCAACCATAGACATCATCCATTCCTTCAAAAATGAAGAAATTATCTATTTCAGAATTTGTAACAACAGTTAGACAAAGTATTCAAAAAGAACATTCAAGACTTTTTTGAGCAATCACGATTGCTTATTGTTCTCACTTGACTGTTTTGATGTGCTATCATTTTATTTTCCCACCAGCACCCTCTGCCAGCACCACCGTCGACCGGCCTCACGATGCTGCTCCTATAGCGAAAGCCATCTCCAGGTTGCGTCAATATCATATACTTACACGCATAATTACACAACTACACGCACACGCGCACATACACAAACACATATACACACACACACATACACACACTCAAACACATACATAAACACGCATACATAAAGACACCTACACATACATACAGACACCTACACACAACTACTCGCACACTCATCACACTCATGCCTGCACACAGACACAAACACATATGCCTACACACATACACATACCCCCTACACACAAACACACATACCCCTTACACACACATAAACACACATGCCTACACACACACACACACACACGTGATTGCGAAAAACATAATTTGAATTCAAGTGGGCAAAATTCAAATTTTTTTTTTTTTTTTTCTCATTTAACGGCGACATTTAAAAGTATTGGCAGTAAAATTGAAAACACATTCCTTTTAGGAAAGCTTTCTGAAAACAGTGCAACGACATTAGATGGCGACTGATAGATTTTTAAATGTAGAAATCAAACAAGACCAAGCAGAAGCAAGGAAATCGACTTCAATGATTAAACAGGTGTCGGCGTTCGTTGAACTATTCTATGCTGTATAAGGAAGTAAAGATAAGATACATATTTAAACTTACCGATTCATATTTTCTTTTGGCATATAACTTCTCCCAACTTCTGACGTTTACGTTTTTTAAATATATTTCAAATATAAACATTGGTTGAACGATTGTTTTCAAATTTTTAAATCAAAATATATATTGGAAGTAGGAAATAAAAGAAAGTAATTGTTTTAAAAGTTCAAACATTTCAGGGAAATATCACTGAAACTCTGCAGTGAATGAACTCTTAAATTCTTGTACAATGAAAATGGCCACGGAAATTATCTGATGTTGCATAAGGAAGTTAGTTCAGTAAAATAGAAAAGTCTTAGCATTGTCTTTAATGATTTTGTAGCATTTATTGTGTAAGTAATTGAATTTAATTATCAAAAGCAACAAAATTTGCTTTCGTAGATTAAATTGTTTGCGAAAGCTAAAGCGTGCGGCGGGGGGCGGGGGGGGGACATCACTTATTTGGCTCATTTAGTGTTGCACCAAGCCGAATGGAATTTTTTAAAATCTTGGCTTGATTGCACGTATTACTCACGAAAAACTTTACCTCACAAAAGAAAAACTAATGATTTCAATTGCATTTTGTGTTTGCGCTTTTGATTTTTTTTTACTTACTTTTGCAAAAAAAGGAAGTATTGTATTCACGAAAAAAAATTCACTCAAAAATCGGCCTTAATTTCCATTTTTCTCACCCCCGAATGAATGTTGATTTGGGGTCTAGTTGTGCACCTTCCCTTTTGGTTGCATCCGGATGTTCCTAAGGGGGTCTTTTGCCCCTTTCTGGGGGGAAATCATTGTTGATTTCGATGTAAACTCAAGTTGTGTTATAATTTGTTGGACACTTGCCGATATATCGCCAGTCTTTTGGTCGCAGTTTTTTCGCCAACTTGGCGACAAATTTGGCGATTTTTTTTTCTTTTCTTTTTTTTTTTAAATCTGATTTCAATTTGGCCACTGTTGGTGATATTTAGAGAGTAAACAATTGAATCACATTAAAATTGCCGATAAAGGGGAAATGACGTTAAATTGGAGTAAAAGGAAGTCATGTGATGCACACATCAGCTCGTTTAGTTTCATAATTGCTCCCTTCCCTGGATTTAAAAACAACATTTACATTTTTGCATGAATTTTGATGCCTTTTTTCATTTTAAATGCATTGAGTTATAACCTTTGCTTCACTTCCCGGAAGACTTTTATGTGATGAGTCTGCTTAAGATCCCTTTTACAATTTGTGAGCTTATATTCTGATTTTGAACCCCTCTCCTCCAAAACCGGAAGCTGGGTCCGCTTAATGGTTCGAAATGGATAGAAGCGACTTTCTTTGCACTGTTTAATTAAGCCTTGGCTTCCTAGGAGTGGATCGCCGATCTTCGACGTCGCTCTTCACCGTAACGCTGAAATCAAAGTCAAGTGGATTCCGGCGTGACCATTCACGACGTCGATTTAGCTCGGGCATGAGCAGAAGAATCAAGTTTTCGCCTCGGCGAGGAGCGACAGGCGTGTTCGCTTCTAGGAAACCAAGGCTTTAGGCGGCGCATCGGCATAGCGTTATACTTTGTCGCCAAATGAGGAATGATATTTTCGGTCATGTCATTGCGCACTAACTTAATTTAATCCTTATGTGGGTCATTCATTCTCCAGAAAGTGTAACTGTTGAACGCAAATATTTCAATTTCGAAACCTTTCGTTTTCGTTTTTTTTTTTCATTCTTACATGAAAGTGTTACCTACTAGAAGTAACCATAAACAATGACCCAGCTAAGTACCAATTATTTTACTCATAAATAAAGAAATTACAAAATGCCTTGTTCACGAGAATTAAAAAAAAGAAAACAACTTTTAATGTTTAAAAATCTAGGCCAATTTAATATCAAAGTAGTAATTTTCTTAAGTGTGCAAACAATCAGCTATTTAAATGATTAGTGGGAACATAATATTAAGCTCTCTTAAAAAACGTACGGCTTAATTAGTAGTTTAACATTTGTTAAAAAATAGTATTTAGTAACTTTGAGGATATACTGGCAATTTATAATTGTGGTAGAATGCCTAAGATTGATGTATTTAACCTCCATCATTTATTTTCACCTGACAAATAATGACATTGATAAGGTCTGTCACGGAGGTGAGGAATTTTCCATTAATATAGGCCTTATGGATACATTTTTCAGGGAAATATGTTCTTTCTTCGTTGCTACAATCTGCACATATCAAGCATATAAAAACATGCTCACTTCTTTTTTTTACATTAATTTACATCCCTGAAATTTGAGTTGACGGAGGTGAGAAGTCAGAATAACCACACTATGTTTTACAGCAAAATCTATCTCCTTGTTTTTCGACAAAAATCTCTCAGCTATGGCTGAAAATAAACAATGGGTTCCCTTGTATCATGGAAAACAAAATTTGATGTCATTACTGCCACGTGTTAATGAGGAATGGCATTTTAAGTTTAGGTAACGGAGGTGAGCATTTTTTGTGTGACATGACTACTTATCCTAAAATAAAATAATAGTTTAAAAAACTAAAAAAACACGCTTTAGTATCAAAATGAAATAAAAAGCTAAAAATAATCTTTGGATGACAAGTATATAAAGTAATTGACCAAACACTTAATTTTATTGTAATATAAAAAAAACGTGGGGGGCTGCCCATTTACATTTTTGCATGCATAACAAGTGGTAGAAATTTAAAACAACTGATAAGAAGCCCCCACGTTTTTTTTTTTTTTTTTTTCTATTACAGTAAAATTAAGTGTTTGGTCAATCACCTTATATACTCGTCATCCAAAGATTATTTTTAACTTTTTGGTTAATTTTGCTACTAAAGCGTGTTTTTTTAATTTTTTCAAACGATTATTTTATTTTTTTACTTTTTAGTTCATTTTGCTACAAAAGCGTATTTTTTTAATTTTTTAAACTATTATTTTATTACAATGGAATTTATCTTAGTATTCTATTGCATTATTTGCATCAGACATTTTGAATGCTTTCTGGCAAATTCATGTGCAAACATTGTTACACTCAGCAGCTCTGATTTGTACGTTGTAAGTAATTCTAATAAGCCACTGGCTATTTGTCCAAAGGGAAGTTGGACCCACAAACATACAAGTTCAGCTAATAAAAACGTGTTAATTAGAATAAATTAATAACTTATCGTTAATAAATTAATTTGATCATAGAATATTGCATTGTCATCGGGTCTAAGGTTGCATTCCAAATTTTAAAATAGTTAATAAATAAACGTTAGATGAGATGCAGTTGCATGAGAGAAAAATAGTTTAAAAATCCTAAATACTGTTTGACCACGGAATGTATGTAATTTGGCAATCTGCCAAGTAAAGACGATTCTGTCTGAATGAATCTAGCGGGGCAGAAGGGAAAATAACGATGGGATTTTGATGCACACGTTTTATAATGTCACTAGTGCCTTATTCATTTATTGCATTCTCAAAAATAAAGTAAGGGGAAACAAAAAAAGTTACCATGGAAACAACAAAAATAAAATAAAATATTTTCATTTCGTTCAGAAACGTAAAAGCAAAATGGTAAGCTCAAAACTGAGTTGTTAATTAAAAAAATCAATTAATTTTTGCAGTGAGAATATAGATCGAATCTACTTTAGATTTAAAAAATGTTGCTGTGAGCAAATTTTCAGTTTTACAAAACTAAGGCTAAATAATAGAGAGGCAAAAGTGCACATCTGAAACCAACCAAGTAACATCCCTATAAACTAATAGATGCGTCCATTTCCGCCTTTAAACCGGATATTAGCCTTTCCATGTAATCGACGGTCAGACAGTACATTAAAAGGCTCAGAAAATTGAGTCAACCTGAGAGTGATGTCTAAAGCATGCCTGTTACTGGTGCCATTACTCTACAGTGTTTTTCATTAGATTTCTAAAACAATAAATGTCCGAAGGTGCTTTTGCAAAGCTCTTCCTTGAAATAAAGAATCAGGTTCAAACTATTAAAACTCCCGAGAATAAAGGAAATTCGCCAGTTGTAAGAAAGGAAATAGAACCAATCATGAATAGATAAACGAGTCTTTCAATTGCTATAATACAATGTTAGTTTTCCCGCCTTTTCTCAGGGGAATTGGTGACGTCAGAGGAGACGCGTTGTTCTAAAGTACCACGCCCTAATTAATTAGTTTTCTTGTTTCTAAAGTTCACGGTCATTCGGATGTTTAGCAGTCAATGTACTCACAGGGAAAGGTTGCGCGCCAATTTCCTTTTTTAGCAAATTCGCTTTCTGGGGGGCACACAAAATGCGCAAAGAGAAAATTGTAATGAATGGGGTAGTTTCTAAAATTTTAAGAGTATTTTTTTCTGAAAGAGCATGCTTAAAAACATAGAATCTGATCATTTTTTAAATAATTTCTTTAAGTTTAATATTTTTAAAAAATTACTCAAATCGGAGCTCTTTCATCGTTTAACGCTTCTGCCGATGAGATCACAAATGATTAAATGCCATTCAGTGTTGCCATTCACGGTCCGAAACATTTAATTCGTATATCTTTAGTCACGTGTATTGGCAACGATAGGGTTGATAAGTAAGCGTAGAGCGCAATTTTAATTCGCTTCTGATTATCATAACGTGGAAATGCGGTAGAAAGATGCGCCAAAATGCATCATTTGTGACGTCATAAAGACCACGCCTTGTTTGAAAATTCAGACATTTTAAAAAATTAATTAAAAAATAACTGTTGGGAAAATGAAAGTATTTTCTTAGTCCATGTTTTTTTTTTTTTTTTTGCTTATTCTATCAATTTCAGTGACAAAAAGTACTACTTTTGACTGAAGGAAACAACCCCATTGTAATAAATAGGCTTGCCAGATTTCTGAAGTGTTCAACCGGGACACAGGAATACATGAATCCACCCCCCCCCCCCGCCAGCGTCGCTAATATTCAAAAGGGTACACACCTTTCCTTCGAGCTTAAAATAAAAGTAACAACTTCTAGCACAAAAAACGTTGCTGATAAAACGTTTACCTTTAGTTTGTTCTTGTACTTTACACTTACCACCGAGGTCATAGTTCTATTTTTTTTCTCTCTAGAGAAAAAAAAAGGAGATCTAAAACTAGAAGCTGGATTCGCTTGCATTGCAACCTTTCTCTACTATATTTTAGTTATCCTAATATTTTAGTTAGTTTTGTCAAAGATTTACATTATTTCGCGCAAAAAGCAGACAAATGATTCAATGAAGTTTAAGGTTGTCTAGTTGAGTTATTGGTATGTTTTGTAACGTTATTATTTCTTTTATGGCTGAAATCGACCACATAACAGCAATTTCAAAAAAAAAGGAGTAAAACACACCATAATAATTATAATAACATCCTATACCACATCTTTTATTCAAATTTTGTCATTAAGTTTCGTACTTTTATATGCTTTTTCAGCAATATCTATCACTTTAGTATAAATATCATAATAAATACTCATTTTATTTTTAACATTTAAATATTTTTTGTAGCAGCTATTTAAAATTGACGGACGCCGAGTCCAAAGTTTGTATTACTATGATTAGAAATTAATTTGGAAAAAAACTTCACCATCCGCAAAAGGAATTTAAACGGTCCACAAATGCAAGTTATTATTATTATTTTCTTTTTTTTGCACGAATAGAGAAAGAAAGAAAAAATAGAGAAAAGAAGGGGGAGGGCGAAACCCGTCACTGGTTCACGAATTGTTCTCAAAAGCATTAGCCAATCTGCGGAGGTGCTGGAAGCTTTGGCAGAAAGATGCGATGCACAAATAAATCACTTTACTAATAACTACACACAAACATTAACTTTTTTTTATTATTTAGTAAAAATCCTGCAAAATACGCAATGATTTTTACAGTACTGTTAATCAAGTTTCCCCCTTAGAAGTACAAAGCAAGAACAACGGAACTTTTCCCCGCAAAGAAACTTTCTTTTAACTTATCTTTAAGTTCATAACCTAGTCTTAATTTACTTCCCGCACGCATATAAAGCACGAAGAAGCGTTTTTAATGAATAAAGACTAGTTATTCTAAAAAGGCTTGAAAGTTCATTACGTCCTATGTTCCCATTACGATGGGCAGTTACAGTTTGAGATGAACAGTTAAAAGAGGTGTCTTGACTAATGACAGTGGAGAGCGTCGAGAGACATTGTTTTAAATAATTAAAAGCAAACGGAACATGGGTAACGATGAGAGCCATCGATCCAATAGGAGTTAGAAGTGCCAATCATGGGGAGATTAGAAATGGCTTTTCAAGTGGAGGGTTTTAATTGCAGTGCCAGTAGTTAACGCTTGTATCCAAGAGGAGGAGTGTTTTTTTAGCACGGTTCATCTCATAATTGTGCGTTAGAGCATTTTGAAATCGTAAATAAGGGGTGTTTTTTTTAGAGGTAGAGAACTTTAGGTTTAAATAACACACAGTTAAATGTTGATAATTGCCATGAATGTTGCTTTATTCGAAAGAAGATTCTTTGCCATTTTTATTTAAATATGATTTCTGGCATATTGTCACCTCGGCTGACTCAGAGAAAGTCTAATTGGAAAGTCCAATTTTCTCACTTTTTGCAGCAATAGAGGCCGTATGCCAGTAATAAGGTGGCAATCCAAGGCGTCAATCGTCTGTGGCTTATAGGTGCAGACCAGAGACGCCACATAGCCCCACAAAAAGTAGTCCAGCGGTGTGAAATCGCATGATCTTCCAGGCCAATTCACGGGTCCATTACGCGAAATTATTCGTTCACCGAACGTTTCTTTCAATAAATCAATTGTGACACGCGCTGTGTGGCATGTTGCACCGCTTTGTTGTCTGTTCATGATGAAATGGCAAACTGAACTGAACGCAAAACAAGTGACAGCTATTAAAATGGCACATATATCAAACAGTGTTCCCAACTTAAAACAAACAAACTTTGTTAACCAACTTTGTTGTAAACCAACTTTGTTGCCAACCTCTAAAAAAACACCCTTTACTTGACTTGATCTACCATTTATTTAAAAAAAAAATGCTTTGAAAAAATAATGAAATGTAAGGTAAAACATCAGTAGTGACCAGTGCTACGGCAGTGGCCACTTCAAGGTTTATATTTGACAAAATAGATTCCAGGTCTCCCAATGGATGAAAAAGTGCATCAAACGCGCAGGAGGTATTACCAAAGAATCGTTGGTTTTATGTTTGAATCCACTGGGAAACCTGGAATCCTATTGTTTCAAATATAAACCTTGAAGTGGCCACTACAGAAGCACTGGGCTACTACTGGTGTGTTTACCTTATGACTATTTAATGTTTGGTAGAATTTTGTAAAATATCACAAAGAGCTTATAATGCAGTTTTTGGTGGTTTTGAAAGCATACAAAGGAAATATGAAGTGTCTCTTTCTTTTTTTTTTTTTTTGAGCAATCACGATTGCTTATTGCTTTTATATGACTGTTTTTGGCGTGCTATCATTTTATTTTCCCACCGCCATTCACCCTCCGCACCATCACCGTCGACCGGCTCCTCACGATGCTGCTCCTATAGCGAAAGCCGTCTCCAGGTTGCATCCATGTCCTACACACACGCGCATACATACACAACTACACACACACGCACAAACACATACACACACATACACAAACACACACACACATACACACAACTACCCACACATTCATGCCTGCACACAGACTGTCACATATATGTAACTCTGTAACACATATGCCTACACACACATACACATACCCCGCCCCCACGCACACAAACACTCATACACACAACTACCCACACACTTATGCCAGCACACAGACACTAACACACATGCCTACACACACATACACATACCTCCTACACACGCGCATACATACACAACTACACACACACACGCACAAACACATACACACACATACACAAACACACACATACACACAACTACCCACATATTCATGCCTGCACACAGACTCTGTCACATATATGTAACTCTGTAACACATGTGCCTACACACACATTCACATACCCCGCCCCCACGCACACAAACACTCATACACACAACTACCCACACACTTATGCCAGCACACAGACACTAACACACATGCCTACACACACATACACATACCTCCTACACACAAACACACATACCCTCCACGCACAAACACACACGCCTACATACACACACTCGTGATTGCGAAAAACATAATTTGAATTCAAGGTGTCAACATTCAAATTAATTTTTTTTTTCTTTCTCTGAAATTCTTCCTTTACAACGAATTAAGAAACCATAACTTTAAGCAAAGCGTAAACTATAATTTTATGTTTTGGAAAAGTTAAGACTAAAACTTTTCCAAGGCATAAATTTATAGTCTATGAGCATAGATCTCATTGTTCATTGCATTCACTACATAAACGAAAGAAATCTTTACTAATAATAAAGTTCAAAGTCTCTCTGTGCGGAGGATGTCTGGATCTCTGTGACGCGCGTTGCGCCTAGACCGTTCGGCCAATTTTCATGAAATTTGGCACTAAGTTAGTTTGTAGCATGGGGTTGTGCACTTCGAAGCGATTTTTCGAAAGTTCGATTTTGTTCTTTTTCTATTTCAGTTTTAAGAACAAATTCCGGAGCAAAATTATCATAAGATGGACGAGTAAATTACGAAATTATCATGATGTGGAATGGGAGAGCGAATGAACATAGCCAATTAGCGAGAAATTCGTCATCCATTATTTGAAAATATACAGGCGAACCGAATGACCTTTTAATATTCAACTTCGGGCAAAGCCGTGCAGGTACCACTAGTTTGAAAATAAACTATGAGCGCTATCAGTCACTTTCACTTGTTAAACTGTTTCCCTACTTGTGGTTGACGCCTTTAGTTTCTTGAACAGCGGTATTAAAGAAATTGTTCAATTGTCAGCACTAAAAATACATTCCATTTTATGGATATATTTGTCCGAAATATTATCTTAATACATGTGGAGGAAGAAATAGTTCATTTGTTATACAGAAGAAACTCGTTCACACAGTATGTAAACAAAGTATCAAAACCGCAAACGATCTTGATAAAGAAGAAACTACAACTTCGATCGCCTGATGGAAGATTTTTTGTCTGTTATTATTAGCGGAAGCATTTATAAATGTCAGGTTATATCAGAAAGAGAGTGATGTTTGGTTGCTCCGCCAAAAATAGATGGTCGTTAGATCTTAAACAGATAAGAAATAAGATGTTTATTTTTGATATTCCTTTTGAATTGTTTGTTAGCATCATTAACTCACAGCATAACTTATTTTTGATGGGAATGAAAGTAAACAAATATACAATTCAATCGGACTTAGTAAAAATTTATTCAACACATATTAAGTTTTTTTGTTTTTTTTGTTCAAAGTCTTCTTAACTGCTTGGAGCAAGTTCTATGTAATATTTTTCTTATTTGGAATTATGTATGTGGTTTGTTCTATTCCTGGGGTGACCAGCTTGTATGTTATTCGCAACTCCAGAGCTCGAATACGTTACCTTACGGTGGTTAACAATATATGAAGAAAAAGGTAAAATATTCCATTCCACGTGTTTTGTTCGAGGTAAATTACAGGCTTCAGACAGTTCGTGATGGAATGTAATTTCAGAAGAATAGAAAAGAAAGCTTCCCACAAACACGACGAAAAATTAATGTCATTCAATAAGCGTCAAAGCAAGTTATAAGTTACGGCATTTGTTTGTTTTACCTTTTTCATCCGCCATTAGACTGGCTGCAGCGCCCCCTAAAGTTTAGTTGCGAATTAAAGTGGACCATATGGGCTTACATTGTGTTTCGATCAACGAATAATATTATACAGTCAAAAAAGACGTAAGAACATAATGTTTAAAAAATATTTGTGAAGCAATAAGTTCTTTAAAAACGCATAAAACAAAGATATCACAATGACTATTATACATTTCTTATTGGTTAAGCTTTCGGGCTAGTGATTTTAAAAGAGTGGATTTGATGCTTGAGGCCGTAAAAGCCTTCCGAATACATCCGTGGAACGAGTAGTTTATAACTTTGACCCGAAAGTCCAGTAGTCGAGCAATTTACCATGGTTATAAAAGGCTACATAAAATTCCCTTTCAGACTCATAACCAAACTGTGGAAGTGGAGATGACCGGTGTCGCCATCTCTCGACGGTTTTGCCAGTTGCCTGTGTTCAGGAGAACGATGGTCCACCGACTTAGTGCGCCTTTACAAATGACCATCAATGCCGAAGGGGAAAATGATCCACCATATTTAATGGGGGAAAATAATCATTGTTTTCATGCATATAAAGCAATCAATTAGTGAAAACTTTGTGTCGTCCTTCACAGAAAGTCAAAAATTCAACAAAGATGATCCTAAACACTTTCCAGTGCGCGAATTTTTCAAGGACAAACGAGGACGTTTATTCTTAGTGTACTTAGATGAGAAAAATAACTTTAAAAAACTTGTTTGATGGAAAGATTAACTTGAAATGCTTTTCAGCGAAAAAAACCTATTGGCACTAAAAAGCAGGGGTGCCTACAGGGGTGGGGGATTATGGCACAAGTTGCGTCATCTATTTTTTTTGGGGGGGGGGGGATAAATTGATTCATTTATTTGAATTTATTTATTGATTTATTTTTCTTTAATTAATTTTTTTTTATTTCAGTTCATTCTACTAGTATTTCATTTCTTTTATTTATTTAGTTTGTGTGTGTGTGTATGTCATTGGCGTAGCACAGAACTTTTCGAAAAAATATCAATAATAGCAAAAATTAAATATAAATAATTAAATAAATGAAAAATATTATAAAAAATATATATTAAAATAAATAAAATAAAAAATAAAAAAGGGAAAGAGGGTTTAGATTTTTTTGTGTGGGGGGGGGGGGATTTGCACCCCTGCTAAAAAGAGGGCCATGCCGCTCTTAAAGATCAAAGAGCCCCACTAGATCAAACTCGAGCTTTACAGCATGAATCAACATAGCAAAATTTAAAAAATATAAAAAGCTATTGATATAAAAGTGTAGTTTTTTTGCTGCTGTAAATGTTTAGGAGGTGTAGTTAAAAAAAGATTTCGAAGGACAAATAAAAGCTACGTAATACGAGTCATGCATGAGTAATATGGACTTTATGCTATTCTTTAAGCATTTTTTAAATTTCTTGCGTTCCCTGGCAACATTTTTAACATGTGTCCCTCTCCCGTCTTGATTTATTTGAAAGATTTTTTTTTTCTATTTTAAGCAAAAGACGAAACGTGCTAGCAGGAAAATTCCTTTTTTTGTGGCCTCTAGATTTATTACGGGGCCACCTTTCCAGATCACCACATGGGCCCCCTTCCACTTTTGTTTAGAAATAGTTACATAAAAATAAGTTTTCCTCTCATTTTTCCATCTCGAGATCTATTGCTGAGAAAACCCCAATCTCCCCCATGCGGGGGCCATGTCTTTCCTTTTACTGATTTTTTTGGGTCTAAAAGAAAAGTGACAATAAGGTCGTTTCCGAAATTTTAAAAGTATTTTTTTCTGAAAGAGTATGCTTAAAAACATAGAATTTGACTATTTTTCAAAATAATTTGCCAAAGTTTAAATTTTTTAAAAAATATAAATATGCTGATTACGCATCACAAGTGATGACATGTCATTCACTGATGCTCTTAGCGCAGAGCACGATATTTAATTCGCTTCTGCACTCACATGTACTGGCAACGATCAACGATGTGGTTGATAGCAAGCGTAGAGCGCAATATTTAATTTGCTTCTTAATTATCATAATCTGGAAACACGGCAGACAGCAAGCGTAAGTATTCAGCGCGCCGGTGAAGTATCACGCCAATGTTCATCACATGTAATGTCATAAGGACCACGCCTTGTTTGAAAAATCGGACGTTTTAAACAAATAATTAAAAATAAACGTTTTGGAAGTAAAAGTTTTTCCTTGCTAACTGTTTTTTTTTTTTTTTTTTTTTGCTGATTCTATCAACTTTAGTGACTAAAAGTTGTACTTTTGACCTGAGGAAACAACCCCATTATGTAAACAGAAGGTTAGAAGGGCATATTTACAGAAAAAAAGAAGAAAAAAACAGGCAGGTATAACGGGTCGCTCTTTGAAAACAAAACACGGGGACTTAAACGAATTTTTTTTCTTTGCCTTTACTACAATTCCACAAATACAATCCCTCAATGATCACTTTGTTCAAGTCGCTCGTTTTAAGAATGTTTACAAGAACTCTCTTGTTTCTATAGAAATTTGTTTTCAATTATAAGCAAATATTAGCAGCACTATAATCGCACACATTTTTACTTTTTCTTTAAAAAATCGAATCGTCAGAAGTAAGAAAAAATCTCTTAGAATTGAAAAAAAAAAAGAAAAAGTTAAGTAATACTTAATTTTTCCCAGAATTCTATCACAGAGTGCTGTTAAAAATAAGTCGTGTTTTTATGACAATAGTTTAGCATTAAACTTGCTGTTTTTTACTTTGATCCTCACTCTTTTGTAAGTGTTTGTAATTTTTTCGACTCTTATGCACTACGTTTTACACGCATGAGTGTTTATATCTTTTTTACATTAATGAATATTATAAAATGTCTCACTGAAAAAATATTTCCAAACTTTTTTTCCATGTAACTTTACCTTTTGAATTTTGACTTATCGATAAATAAAAAATGAATTTATCCCCAAAATTATAGTTTATTCTGTTCTCCAGTTAATCTTTCGGAAATAATATGCAAAACATAAAACGCCGCTCCCTACAAGTTTCCATGACAACGTCACCAGGTGTTAAAATTCAGCACTTTTTTTTTCCGAACGGCTAAACAGATTTACACATTATTAAGGAAATGATTTATGTAGAATATCGCGTTGTGAATAAAAGTGTTCCATTTTGTAACAAATTACCAGAAATGGCAGTTTTTATGTCTTGACATCCGACCTGTCAATGCCTTTGCTCCTTCAGTCTGCATAAAATATCGTTTTACGTGTCTTTGTTTTAAATTTTGAATGCAAATTTCATTCAGAAAATGGCAACGTAAGCTTTATGTTAGTTTCGTTCTACGATTGTAAAATCCATTTTATATCGATCTTAAGTGAATATCGTATGATTTTTGAAAGAAAGGATTTATTCTGCGGAAAGCTCAAGGTGGAAAAAAAATGAAATAAAAAATGATAATGTCAGTAGTTTTTTAAGAATACTCTTGGATGTAAATGTGATTCAAAAATCCACTTCCAAGAGTTAAGTTTTAAGGCATAAAAAACAGACTTTTTTCTTAACCGATTTTTAAAATTTCTTTATTCTATGAAATGAAAGTGATTTTCTTCCAACTGTAAATTTGAACGAATCCAAAGAAAGAAAGACGAACTTGCAATAAAAATGCAAACATTGCGACCCGGATAAATCTTAAATACCTCGTTTTTGAAACAATAAGTGTAACCTAATTTTATTTTTAAAAAAAAGAGAGAAATTTTTATGAAATACGAAAATGGCCATGGATCCTTGAATATTTTTATCAATTGTAGCTTTATTTGCTTTCCGCAAGTTTTCTACTAAGTTTATCAAATCAAACAGATTTTAAACTGCTTACTAGACATGCCATTTCAAAGATATTTTCTTGCATTTACGAACTTTTACAAAAAAATAAAAATAAAATAAATGAATAAATAAATTTAAAAAAAAAAATTAATTTGAATTTTGACATCTGGAATTCAACTTATGTTTTTCGCAATCACGAGTGTGTGTATGTGTGTAGGCGTGTGTTTTTGTGTCTGTGTGCAGGTATGAGTGTGTGGGTAGTTGGATGTATGAGTGTTTGTGGTAGGGGGATGTGTATGTGTGTGTAGGCATATGTGTTTGTGTCTGTGTGCAGGCATGAGTGTGTGGGTAGTTGTGTGTAGGTGTGTGTGTATGTGTAGGTGTCTGTATGTATGCGTGTGTGTATGTGTTTGTGTATGTGTGTAGGTGTATGTATGTATGTGTGTGTATGTGTTTGTTTGCATGTGCGTGTATGTATGCGTGTGTATGTAGGATATTGACGTAACCTGAAGACGGTTTTCGCTATAGGAGCAGCATCGTGAGGCGGCCGGTCGACGGTGATGCTGCAGAGGGTGCTGGCGGGAAAATAAAATGATAGCACATCAAAACAGTCAAATGAAAGCAATAAGCAATTGTGATTGCTCAAAAAAAAAATCACCTTTCTTAATCAAAAAAAAATTCATGTGTGCTTGTGTGCTACTTTTTAAAACATTTTTTAAAAGTAGTATTGTTTTTTTTTTTGGTTAGTTGCTTCACATTTTTTGTAAACGGTATAGTTAATCTTGTATCCTATCTAGTATTTTTTTCGCGAATACAATACTTCCTTTTTCGTAAAAGGAAGTAAAAAGGGGAAAAAGCAAAAGCTAAATCGCAAATTAAATGCCTGGAATAAAAAGAAAACCGATGGAAAAAAATCCAATAGGCGAAATGTAATGGAGAAATAAGGAAATCACAATCAAGAGGGAAAGCTTGAACTCAGAAACGAGAAAAGGAAAAAATAACGGATATTTATTTTACAGATTGAATTTGGTCGTAAGCGATTTCACGTTTCAGTAAAGTGGAACATTAAAAAACAGCATCGAATTTGCCGAAGTGATCAACGTTTAAGTGCTTAACATACAAATATTTTTTTTTTTGTTTTCATATAATCAGATCAGTAAAAAAAAACAATATCAATGTAAAAACTTTTATTGGGTGGATTTTTTTTTTTTTTTTTTTTGTCATTTAGTGCATAAATTATTTTTACAGAAACCTGTTTAGTTATCTACATTTTAAAACACGTATTTCATTTTATTTTCTTTTTCTTTCTTTCTTTCTTTCTTTCTTTTTTTTTTTTTTTTTTGTAATTATTTTCAAGAAATGTTTTATAATACTATCAAGATAGAAACTGACATAAATTAAATGTAAAAAGAAAAAGAAACATTAATTTGAATTTTGGCATTTTTAATTCAAATTATATGTTTCGCAATCACGAGTTGCGACAGGACCCTGCTCATTGGAGTTATTGATTCTAGAAACAGCTCCTATCCCCCCAAGCCTGCCCCTCCTCCTGGGTGGTTACGTGCAGTGGCGTAGCGAGAAAAAATCGATAGGGGGGGGGGGTAATTTTTTCTGAAGTTTGAAGTAAAGTTATGCCCTCAAGTTTGTACATACACACACACACACACACACATATATATATATACACACATATATATATATATATATATATATATATATATATATATATATATATATATATATATATATATATATATATATATATATATATATATATATATATATATATATATATATATATATATATATATATATATATATATATAATTTTTTGGGGCTCATGGGGGTTCAAACCCTCCTATCCCCCCCCATGGCTACGCCACTGGTTACGTGTATATAGTTGTGTGTGAGTGTGCAGGCGTGCTTGCGTGCATGTGTAGGCTTGTGTGTTGCGTATACCTGTATGTGCGTATGCACGTAGGCGTGTGTGCGTGTGTATAAAGGCACGCGCGCGTGTATGTGTGTGTGTGAGAAGCTGGGTTCTGTCGGGGGACAGTGCTCAGGACGGGAGGAGGCGCGCCTGCGGAGGACGGTGGGCGATGGTGCTGCAGAGGCCCCTTGTCCAAGCTGAAAAAGGAACCGGACATCAAAGACGGTCAAGTAAAAACAATAAGCAATCGTGATTGCTCAAAAAATCGAAGTAAAACGAATCTAAAATTGAGAAAAACGCGTCTGTTTTTGCGGATATGTTAAGCTTCCGTTTCTTTTATTTTTAAAATGTTCTTTGATAGAAAGCTAATATTTTTATTTGTTTATATATCATTTGTTGTTGTTGTCAACAAAAAGTAAGGTCTTGTTTTGTTGTATTTACCTCATCGTATCAGAATGAATTTAAAGTGACGCATTTATCTTGTGATACTAGGCTGAAAAGCGAATATTTTGTACATCCAGAATAAATTGTTTCAATGATAGATTTTTTAGTTTTCTCTTTTTCGAGACTTACATTCATGAAGTCTTCTAGGAGGAGATCCTCCTGAATGGTATTTTTCCTCCTAATACATTGAGCACCAAAACGTATTGTAGAATAAGTTCATTTGCGATATGGAACGGCGTTGAGAAACTCTATAGATACGTAACACTCTTCGAGTTGACGAAGAACTTTAAGTTTAAACTAAAATGAAGTGAAGTGATGGAGGAAAAAAATGCTGCAAAAAAAAAAGCGGTGGTCAGGGCTTTTAACAGATTTTTTTGTTTGTTCCTTGGGATAAGGGACCTAAAGTCTAAAAAAAGGGACCTTAATCTTAACAGTTAAAGGTTAAGATTAGGGATACACCGATTAATCGACAGTGATCGGCATAAACAGCTACTTTCTTGGATTATTTATAATCGCCCACTTTTAGCAGATTAATTGGTTGAAAAATCATTATTTTTTAAAAATTAGTTTCACTTTTAACAAGTAACTATGCTAAATAAATTTCAACCGATTACTCGGCTGAAAAAATATTCATCATGAATTAAAATTATTTTTTATTCGAACAAGACACTATGCTCAATAAATTTATTACACGTAACCAGTCGCTTCGACTTCTAGCTGTTATGCCTGTATTTAATTCAAAATCCACTAATTTATTATGTAAGGGGTTTGAGCAGTACATTCATATTTTTTCTTTACGAATAATAAAGCTGAAATTCTAGACCTATGTCTGAATGTCTAGACCTCTGTGACGCGCATATCCCGTTCGGCCGATTTTCATGAAATTTGGCACAAAATTAGTTTGTAGCATGGGGCGGACACCTCGAAGCGATTTTCCAAAAAATTGATTTTGTTCTTTTTCTATTCCAATTTTAAGAACATTTTATCGAGCAAATTATCATAACTTGGACGAGCAAATTATCATAACGTGGAGGAGAAAATTACTATAACGTGGACGAGCAAATTACTATAACATGGGCGAGCAAATTAACATAGCAAATTGGCGAGGAATTCATCATCCATTATTTGTAAATATACAGGTGAACCAAATGACCTTTTAATTTTCTTCTACAGGCAAAGTCGTGCGGGTACCGCTAGTTAGAAGTAAATACAAAAAGAATATTAGAAATATTTAAAAGAGGTTGCAGGCGTAATTTATAATGAACCTGAAATTTTTAAAGAAAAGGGGAAAGAAGGACCCAGGTTTGGAAAAAAAAAAGAACTTTTAAGGACTCAAACTAAAAAAAAGGACTTTTAGGAAAAAGGGGGACCAGTCGGGAGCCCTAGATGCGTAGTTTAGAAACTGAAAAGAATTTGAAATGAAATAATTAAAAGGGAAATGAAAATGGGATAAAATAGACCAAAGAATGCTTTGCGAAACAGGAGAATGAAAAAAAAAGAATGAATGAAAGAAAGATAGGGTATAAATAAATAGGAAAAAGGAAAGTAGAATGACAACATACGACAAAAAAAAAAAAAAAAAAAAAAAACTGAACTTTCTAAGAGATGAGAAAAACGTTTAAAGGAAAAACGACGACCCTGTAATATACAGAGAAAGTATCGGGAGAATAAACGATCGACATAGGGGAGGAAGGGAGATTATGGGACAAGAAACTTAAGTGAACTCAAAAAATTGGGGAAGGGCTGAATGTCATTTGACAAGGGGGGAGGGAGGGAGGGAGAGAAGCAGGAAATGATTCAGGAGAGGAGTAAAGGTGTGCTAGACTCATCTTTTTAAATCGGTAGAAGATCTTAGTATTTTAAAACTTCTCTTTCTTTTATGTTAACCCTAGCTTCTTCAGTTTGTCAGATTTTTTTTTTTTTTTTCAATGTTAAGTAATTTTTCAATTCGTTTTTTAATGCATTAGTTTTCGGAGAAAATAGTAATTATGGAGTAAAAACTAGCTAACACTTCTTGATTTGTTAATTTTAAGTGCTGTGCTCAATGGGGTTGTTTCCTTCAGTCAAAAGTACTACTTTTAGTCACTGAAATTGATAGAATGAGTAAAAAAAAAAACATGGGCCCAGAAAATACTTTCATTTTCCCAACAGTTATTTTTTAATTAATTTTTTTAAATGTCCGATTTCGAAAACAAGGCGTGGTCTTTATGACGTCACAAATGATGCAATTTGGCGCATCTTTCTACTACGTTTCGCGTTATGATAATCAAGCAGCGAATTACAATTGCGCTCTACGCTTGCTATCAACCCTATCGTTGCCAATACACGTGAGTAAAGATGCGAATTAAATATTTTGTTTTGTGAATGGCAACATTGAATGGCATTTCATCATTTGTGATGTCACACGACAGAAGTGTAAACAATGAAAGCGCAACGATTTAAGTATTTTTTTTTAAATATTAAACTTAAATAAATTATTTAAAAAATGGTCAGATCCTATGATTTTAAGCATGTTCTTTCAGAAAAAAATACTTTTAAAACTTTGGAAACGACCCTATTATTGCTGTGTAATTCTTGAATTCGTTTTTAATGTATTACTTTTTAGAGAAATACTAGCTAATACTTCTTGATTAATTAATTTTAAGTGCTGTGTTTAATTATTGCTTAAGTATTTCCGTTAATAGCATCAAAATTTTATACAGGCGAATGAGTATACTCCTAAAAATTCACAAAGATATCAATATATAAAGTTTACAAAACCTTTAAAATAAATGAATAATTGAATAAAAACATATTATTAATCCTGTCAAAAGTAAGAATATGTTTCAACACATATGAGTGAGAGAAAATGGTTTAGTGAAAAGATTTTTTGATTGTTTATAGATTAATTATGTTCATTTTCTAGTTGATTGTTTCCAGAGGAAGGAAAAAAAGATTTTGTGAGCGGAGTATTGTAAAAAGAAAATAAAACTTCCTTTCTTCAGTGGCAATCCATTGTAATTTATTCATTAATTATTTTTTCTATTATTTTTTCCACGTGAAAATTAATAGAATGGGGTCGCTTCCAAAATTTTAAAAGTATTTTTTTCTGAAAGAGCATGCTTAAAAACATAGGATCTGACCATTTTTTAAATAATTTATTTAAGTTTAGTATTTTTAAAAAATTACTTAAATCGCTGCGCTTTCATTGTTTACACTTCTGTCGTGTGACATCACAAATGATGAAATGCCATTCAGTGTTGCCATTCACAGAACAAAATATTTAATTCGCATCTTTACTCACGTGTATTGGCAACGATAGGGTTGATAGCAAGCGTAGAGCGCAATTGTAATTCGCTGCTTGATTATCATAACGCGAAACGTAGTAGAAAGATGCGCCAAATTGCATCATTTGTGACGTCATAAAGACCACGCCTTGTTTTCGAAATCGGACATTTAAAAAAATTAATTAAAAAATAACTGTTGGGAAAATGAAAGTATTTTCTGGGCCCATGTTTTTTTTTTTTAACTCATTCTATCAATTTCAGTGACTAAAAGTAGTACTTTTGACTGAAGGAAACAACCCCATTGAGCACAGCACTTAAAATTAACAAGTCAAGAAGTATTAGCTAGTTTTTACTCCATGATTAATATTTTCTCCGAAAACTAATGCATTAAAAAACGAATTCAAAAATTACTTAACATTGAAAAAAAAAAAAAAAAAAACTCAGACAAACTGAAGAAGCTAGGGTTAACATAAAAGAAAGAGAAGTTTTAAAATACTAAGATCTTCTTCCGATTTAAAAAGATGAGTATAGCACACTTTTACTTTTTAAACAATTAATTTAAAAAAAAAAAAAAAAAACTGTTGAGAAAATGAAAGTATTTTCTGGGTCAATGTAATTTTTTTTTTGCCCATTCTATCCATTTCAATGACTAAAAGTCGTACTTTTGACTGAAGGAAACCACCCCATTATGTTTATTTTCTTGTTGATTGTTTCCAGAGGGAGGGAAAAATAAGATTTTGTGAGCGAAGTATTGTAAAAAGAAAATAAAACTTCCTTTCTTCAGTAGCAATCCATTGTAATTCGCAACTCCAACGAACTATAGGGGGCACTGAAGTCACTGTCTAATGGCGGAATTGAAAACTAAAACAAACGCACATGGTAACGAAGAAAATGCTAAAAGTGTTGTGATTTTTGTTCGTACGTATGATTGTTTCGCTTTATTCTTTTTAAATTAATTTTCAAAGTCTTGTTGATATTCTGACCCACGTAGAAAGAAATGAGAATTCAAGAAGCATTACTAAACGTCAAACATTAATGCAAAGTACGTAGTTCGTAGTTCTAAGCAGCCATTTTCACGATGTTGAATTCGATATTTATCAATTCTTGATAAAACTAAATAATAATTGTGGCCTGACAAGAATAACAATTAATGCTAGAAAATTTAATATGACATTACAAATTATTACCAAAAGAAGATGATACTTCTTTGCTTTGCTTTGGCTAGCGCTTGTTTTCCATTTGTATAGCTGAGTTATTTCTCTTGAACTCCCGAATCGGTTAATTTAAAAATTTTCTGTTTCGATTTTTCTAATTTCTGAGTTACGATTTAATTGTGTCATGTTATGCAAATCATCAACAAAATTCTCACGGATATATGGTGGTAGTTTTCTTTTCAGTTGATTGACAATTATTTCTTTTTACTTATCGAATTCTGTAATCTTACTACCATTTTATTCCACTTATGATAAAAATTGAAAATGGTTTAACTAAAAACGCGAAATCTCGCCAAGGCTACTTTGCTCGCACAATGCCAAAATTATAACCCTAAACAAATTTGGCGATACCTTTCAGCTGAGAATAAAAGGAATAAAGTAAATTCTTTCTCGGTTATTCATTTTGTTCTACGATAATATATTCAAGAAAATATTTTGCATACTGTCCATTCCAACTAAATGCTGCTGTAAAATATGGTAAGTTTAATTAATTTAAGATTAAAAAAACTCCCATATTCTTACAAATTCATACAAAACAATAAAAATTTTTACCTTGTAGAACGTTATCCAAGTTTGTTAATCCAGAATTTTCGCTTTCACCTATTATTAAGGAAATAATGAAAACTAACATTATTTTGAGGAGCTCGAGGATACTACTAAGGGACGAATTAATTTCTGTAGCTGAAAGCAAACTAAGACACATCGATTGCGTTAATAAATACTCAGAACAAACTGCCTGTGTTTACGTCAACAGACACACATGGAACGCAACGTGGCAAAGTTTTAGTTGCATTCGCAGTTTTATAAATCACCGCAAGGTAGCGTATTCGAGCGCTGGAGTTCCGAATTTATTCATTAATTATTTTTTCTATTATTTTTTTCCACGTGAAAATTAATGTAGAATTGTCTATTCATTTTCTCCCTGGTCGAGAACACGACATTTAAGAGCACCATAAATTTTGAGCAATAGCCAAAATTTAGCAATTTTAGTTAGAAAGTTTTATATGCAATTGAAATAAAAAAAAAAAAACGTAGAACAGGAAAAGTTTTCACTTTTATGGTTAAAAGAATACAAGCTAAAATATTCCATTGCGCTTTTGATGGAGTGAAAATTGACAAAACCTTTTCTCCGGAATAAAATTGAGGGAACGATATATTTTTTCCTCAAAGTCTGCCAATTTGTTTAGGTATTAAACAGCAGTTTTTAAACAAACTTCCGCAGATGAATATTTGCTCAAATAAAGTTAAAAAGAATCGTTGCAGCACCCGTTCAGGAAAATCAGCTTATTTTCCAAATTTAATAAGGAATGCTCTAAAGAAGAAAAAAAAAAGGAAACTTTATTTCTCCTAAGACTAATGTAACAACTCAACACAATATCTTTATGTCCTAAGTATGAGCCAAGAACTGAAACGTCGCCATATTGGATCGCAAAAAAGCAATTTAGATGCAAGCTGAATAAATATGTATTGACGGCAGCAAAAAACGGCTGGAAAAATGAAATTTGGTCCTATATAGGAAAATAATTTTTTCTTACATGGAAAATGCTTAAGTCAAACAAAAGTTTCCAGAGAAAGCTGCTCGTTTTGTGGGATGAAGTTATTGATTATTCCTCAACTGGGAATTCCAAAGAATTGGGTAAAGCTTTGTTTAACAAAGTTTGTCCTAACAAATACTTTGCTCACAAATTGAAGTTATTTACATGCAAATTTTTTCAGCTTTTTAAAATAGAATTATTTTTTGCGTGTGAAAAGGTGTTTTTCAAAGACTTTTTCTTGAATTCCCCTGATTAATTTCTTTAGGGACCTTTTGTTGCCTTGTTTGCGAAATAATAGGAATAGATTTAAGCATTTTTAATGGATGCAACGTGGAAAAAAACCGTAAATAAATAAAATAAAATAAAGGTGCCTTTTTTTAAAAATCTTCTAGAATTGCTAGGTACTCAAGATTGTCTCGTAACTTGTACTAATTTACATTTAAAAGTGTGTGCAACAAAAATTCAAAAACAACGGAGCATAAACTATCTTAAGTCATAAAATAACAATATAATTCTATTTAGGTTTCCCACTAAACTTTCCCTTATTCATAAAAAATATTTTAGTTAATCAAGGTAATCCTTCTGTATGTATCCATACTTTAGAAACGATTGGGCATCACCTTTTTTTTGAGCAATCACGATTGCTTATTGTTCTCACTTGACCGTCCTTGATGTTGTGGTTCCTTTTTCAACTTGGACCAGGGGCCTCTGCAGCACCACTGTCCACCGTCCTCTGCATGCATGGCTCCTCTGGTACTGAGTTATCCGCTTCTCCTGGTCGGAGGCGTCCATGTCCTACACACGCGCATGCTCACACATATACATACACACACACGACTTCACACACGCCTATGTGCATACACACAGGTCTACGCACACACACAAAAGCCTACACACACACACAACTATGCACACGTAACCGCCCAGGAGGAGGGGCAGGCTTCGAGGGACAGGTGCCGTTTTTAGAAACAATAACTCCAATGAGTAGGGTCCTGTCGCAGTTCGTGATTGCGAAAAACATAATTTGAATTCAAAATTTCAGAATTCAAATTATTATTTTTTTTGTCATGTTATCTAATTTTACTTAAATTTCAGAGGGCAGATCATTCAGACTAAATATTGCTCAAATTATCATAGCTCAAAGGAACAGGCAGATAAAGTTTAACTTGCATCGTTTCAGTTCAGTTCCTGTAATTTTTTTCTCCGGTAAAGTTCAACGTGTTAAAGGGATGGCAGACTTATTTCGAAACCTTTTCGTATGAATATGAAATTTGAAGAATATAGGCGCTTTTGTTTTAGTAAAAATTAAACCTTGAGGGTGGATCATAGAGAAGTAATACAAGTAGCGAAGCACTAACCCACACAGAAGCACAAAATCATATTTATAGTTAATTACTTATACGTGTTTTCAGTTATTTTTACTTATTTTCAGGATAACTTTTTAAAAATTATTTTTGCTCGTTTTCAATAATTTATTTTATTCGTTTGATTACTTTCACTTAAACACTTATTTACTATTCAAAAATATATCTTAAATATCTTGTAAGTTGAATTTTGACCAACATCGCAAAAGAGAACTTTTTAGATGACTTTCTTCTTCTTTTTTTTTTCCTTTCCATTTATCTTAAATCAAAATGCAAAATTAATCTATTTCAAAACTTTTCAGAGCCAAAAAAAATAAATAAATAAATAAATAAATAAAAATAAAAATAAATAAATAAATAAATAAAAATAATAAATGAAAATAAATAAATAAATAAATAAAATTAAAATAAATAAATAAAATTAAAATAAATAAATAAATAAAAATAAATAAATAAATAAATAAATATTAATGCTTGCAAAAATATCTTTACATTTTAATTATTCCATTAAGTATATTTCTATAGAATGACATCACGCTATGTGTATTCATGTTTAATAGCTTTTCTAGTGCTGTACATTTTAAAATGGTCATAAATGCAATTGTAATAATAAGTAATAACATTAAAATAGTTATAAATTATTTAAAAAATGTTTTTTTAATCTAAAGACTATTTATATAAGCTTGGTTCGAACTAAAAAGTAAAAAATAAAATAAGTAAGAGAGGGGGGGGGGGGGCGCATTGATGGTTTTTTTTTTTTCATTTCGTTGTTTTCAAAACATATCAGTTTCTCAGAGCAAAAATGTCCCAACGATTGAATAGTCTTTTCTTTATGTTATGTATTTTTTAAACATCTTTATTAAGATATTTCTTTATTTTATAGAATTTATTAAAAGTTCCTCTTTTTTTTTTTTTTTTTTGATCCTATGCGCCCCTGTAACAGAGCACATGTGAAAAACCTGGGGTGCGCATCAATACGATTAAAAATGCTGGACAAACATCAGATTTCCACAAAAACCTCTTTAATATGAAACGCATACGTGTATACCAATTACATCAAAGTGTTTGTAACCTATATTGTGTCATTTTAAATTGTACAGAAACTATGTAATTAAGAAAATATTTTTCTTAAATATCTAACAAAACGAGCTTATGTGTGCATCACATGAATTCCTTTTACTCCAATTTAATGTCATTTCCTTATTATTTGCAGTTTTAATATGATTCAATAGATTTATCTCTCTAAATATCACCAACAATGGCCGAATTGAACCAGATTTAAAAAAAAAAACGCCAAATTTATCGCCAAGTTGGCGACAAAACTTGGCGACCAAAAAGACTGCCGATATATCGCCAAGTGTCCGCCAAATTATAACACCACTTGAGTTTACATCGAAATTAACCATGATTTCCCCCCAAAAAGGGGCAAAAGATCCCCTTTGAAGCATCCGAATGCAACTAAAAAGAAAGGTGCACAACTAGAGCCCACTAGGAGTCTACGTACCAAATTTCAACTTTCTAGGACATTCCGTTCTTGAGTTATGCGACACACATACACACATACGCACATACATACGTACATACAGACGTCACGCGAAAACTCGCTGTAATTAACTCGGGGATCATCAAAATGGATATTTCGGGTGTCTGTACGTTCCTAGGTACATATCCACGAGTGGTCGGGTTAAAAAACAAACTCAACATTCATTTGGAGGTGAGCAAAATGGAAATTCAGGCCGATTTTTGGGTGAAAATTTTTTTGCGAATACAATACTTCCTTTTTTTGTAAAAGGAAGTTAAAAAAAAAAAAAAAAACGGTATTGACTTCGGTTCCAACTGGCCCAAACTGTCAAACACATCAAAAGAATCTTGTCAGTCAAAACCACGAGAAATTTTTGGACCAAATGGGAAAACACCCTTCTTTTTTGGACCAAATGGGAAAACACCATTGACTTCTTTGCAATGTAAATGTATTGAGCACGAAGAAAGAACGGCTTATGTTTACCATTTATCTACTATTAATATTGCAAGTTTATATGTTCGAATTTAAAAGCAATTTTGAATAAAAGTACTATGTTTAGTGAAAACGAAAATGATTTTAGAGACGTTTTTAAACAGATGACTTGATTTGAATCAAAGAAAACTTATAAAACCTGCATTGTTTGGAAAGTTTAAAGTACCAAAATCCACAACTGCATGCTTGCTTACGTTCAGTCTTGAAATTAATTTGTCAAATTTGTTGACAAAATAAACTTCACGATTTCTGTTCTGTCGTGGGAAGGTAAAGCGCAGTATCTGCAGAAATGAATTTTTGAGGTATTTGAATAAACGCGGTTTGGATTCTGGGGACAACAGGGAAATTCTGCATTTGACATTCTTTTTCGTCTAACCAAGCTTTTGGTTTTCGTGAAACCAAGCATGCTTGCACAATAAAGCTAAAGTACAATAGATGACAAAAATATTAAAAAATAAAAAATGAAAAATTTGCTGACACTACCTTTTACTTCCCTACGGCAATATTATATAGGTAACTGTACTTCATGCTACAATAAGCTTTCTCAATTCTTAAGTTGGCCGCTACCCGAATTAAATCCATTTAACAGGAACTGTAAATGCTTTAAGACACATTACGAACTTTCAAACTTAGACACTTACTGCGTTTTACCTCTCCACGCTAGTGTTATTTTATATATATATATATATATTTTTTTTTTTTTTGGTGGCAGCAATTAAAAAGTGGAAGAAATGGGTAGGTATAATCACTATTATTTCTCATTGTTTTCGGCGTCAATTGAAAAGCGGAAGAAAGAAAGCATTGGGACAGAGAAAGTAACTTATAAAATAATCTTTAAAAAGTCTCTTAAACTCATTTTCATAAAAGAAAAAAGAAAAAAAAAACGATAAATTAATTTGAATTATGGCTTTTTGAATTCAACTCATGTTTTTCGCAACCACTAGTGTGTGTGTGTTTGTGTAGAGGCATGAGTGTGTGGGTATGTGTGTGTATAGGTTATGTGTATGTATGCGTGTGAGTTTGTGTCTGTATGCATGCATTAGTGTGTGTGTATGTATGTGTGGGTGTTTGTGTCAGTGTGCAGGCATGAGTGTGTGTGTGTATATGTGTGTGTGCAGGTGTGTGTATGTATGCGTGCGTATGTTGGATATGGACGCAACCTGGAGACGGTTTTCGCTATAGGAGCAGCATCGGGATGGGCCGGTCGACGTTGGTGCTGCAGAGGGAGACGGGGGGGGGGATTAAAATCAGCGTAACGTCAAGGACAGTCAAATGAGAACAATAAGCAATCGTGTTGCTCAAAAAAGATGTCCTCAAAATTCATTTTTAGCAATAAAATCTGAGCAGACCGGTCCGCCATTCGCTCTTTTTTTATATATATAATTCACAGGGGAAGAAAAAAAAACTTTATTTTCTAGGTAGGGTTTCCGACCCTTGCCTTTGATAAATAGGCCCTTTGGTCGGATCAATTTCCGGGTGAAATATGGCACGGGTGAAGCTGCTTGTGTGTGCCAGGAAGCTGAAAATGAATGCCGAGACTGGTCGTTAAAGATTCCACCTTTCCTCCTTTTCCCCATTTTCCCGTTTTTTATTCCCTCTCTCAACTTAAAATCTTTTTTATTCTTTAAAAGTTTTAGTTTTCGTTCTGGCATCACAATTCCGATTGCATTGTTTATGGTAATCTTCGTGATTTACGACTCGGGATATTGGTGTGAGTGTTTAAGATCATGGTTTTTCTCAAATCTTCCACGTTTATCGGGAAAAAATAATTCCTTTTTGAATGTGTATGCAGATAGAGTAATAATTTAGTCATTTTTCAAAGCAAAAATTTCGTAAAATCTTCTTTTTTTTTTACACTCAAGAAAAAAAAAAGAAGCCAATAAAACCCGTGTTTGTTAGCGACTTTATATAATTTGTTTTATTTTTATAAAAGAAATATAGCCCTTTTCTAAATAATATGAGTTTTCATCGACGTAATTTTTCGCAAATTAAAGTTTCGAACAACAAAATTCAAAGTGAAGCACAGTTGAGTATACGTATTTCGGGGTTACAAGGAGCCGTTTTGTCATTCTATGGAGTTGTGAGTTTCGGGATAGAACCCCACGATTAAATGTTAGGTGACCTCCATCATGGATTTCATAAATTTATGCATTGCTAAAGTGACTACTTGCAATTTCAAACACCTGTGCGCAGTTTTTTTTTCGGTTCTTTTTTTTTAAACTTGCACATCACACTACAGTTTTACATTGATTATTATTTGTTTTGCATAGAGACCAACTAAATAGTTCTTAGCACAGTCCCTGTTTTTAACCCTGATATTGCAATTTTAAATACAATCTAAACTTGAAGTCAGGTTTTGAAACGCACATATATACAAGCCTACACACATAAACAAACTCCTATTATTTTTAAAGTGTGAATTCTTGTAATTTAAAAGATCCCTGTAAAAGTTGGAGTGACTACTCGTATGTTAAGATAATTTTCCCTTACGTAATATAAGAATTAGCTTTATCAAGAAATGAAGATTTATTCACATTTTAAAGAAAAAATAAAATGTTTGCCCCCCCCCCCCACAAAAAAAGTTAAATCATTCATTTAACACATTTTTTAACTGATTTCAAAAAAATGATAATTCGCAACTCCAATAAACTATAGGGGGAGCTGCAGCCACTGTCTAATGGCGGATGAAAAAGGTAAAACAAACAGATGCCGTTACTTATAACTTGCTTTGAAGCTTAATGAATGACAGTAATATTTCATCGTGTTTGTGGGAAACTTTCTTTACTATTCCTCTGAAATTACATTACACCACAAACTATCTGAAGCCTGTAATTTTCTCCAAAGAAAACACGTGGAACGGAGTGTTTTACCATTTTCTTTACTATTGTTAATCACCGCAAGGTGGCGTATTCGAGCTCTAAAGTTGCTATTGTAAAATAATTGCGTGGCAAAACAAAAACCAGGATTTTTACATAGCATGTTGGACAAAGAAAATTGGTAGAATTTTTTTTTACCTATAAGTAAAAAATAATTTGCAGTTCTAACAAAAACTTTTATTCTTTGCGGCAAAAAAAAAATATTTTCTTGTCATAAAATGGCAACATAAACCTATGATTCACATTTACCCATACTGCAGCAGGATTATGAGTAACACAAAAAAATTGTTTCAATTGTTAAATTTATCCTTTTTTTTTTTTTTTTTTTTGTTTCGTTCCAAACGCTCAGTAAACATACAGTACAACCTCAAAGAAAGGAAAGGAAAAAGTAAAATTGTTTGTACACCCTTCCATAGTTCTAACTTGCACTCGATCATAACACTAAGCGGAAGTTCCAGTGGATATCATACTGACAGATTCTGTTGTCATAGCGACAATGCAAACAGCAGAGAAGAGCTTTAACCTTCTGAGAATGAAGAAATGGTTGGTTAATGACATGTTGCCACCCAATCTGTTTAGATTTTATTGTATGATTCTTTTTTCTATTTGTTTGATTTTGCTTTTTGCTGTTTGAACACTTGTTTCCGCGTTTTCCTCAAACCAGTCAATATAATGAAGAAAACTTTGTACGCATTTATTTATTTCCGAATTATGTTATTGATCGATTTTGACTTATGACAGTTGGAATTATCATTATTAATATTATTTTAGTATTATCATTATTTATTGTTCTTAGTTACAAAAAATTCTTGTTGCCATAAAAAACATTAAATAGACAATGGTAAGTTTCTAAGAATGTATCTGTCACAGAAAGATTTCCAATATTATGCAATATCCAGAGATCAAGCCCCAAAAAAGCGCTATTTGTGCACCTCATTTTTTGTACTGTGTAAGCCCAATGTTTCACACTTTTTTTTTTTAAATATCAAATGTATTTTTTAGAATTTGATTTATTTCTGCTTGTTTCAATAGTTGCTTGAAAATATGAAATTTTTAATCAATTAATGCACAAATAAAATATTATTTGGCTGAGTTAGCGAAAAAAAAGGTGAAATCGAGCAACATATTGCATTGTATTTAAATAAAATAAAAAACTATTATTAAAAATTAACAAGGAGAAAATATAATAGTTTAAAAAGTTATAAAGGTGTATTCTGTCGTGTGAAGGTAAAGGGCAATCTGCAAAGTAAATTTGCAAAGTTTTAATTTGTCACTTTTTTGCATTCCTGTCATCTATCGCACTTTAGCTTTATTGTACAAGCTTGCTTAACGGGTTTACGCTAAAAATAAAGCACGAAAAATGTCGAATTAAATTTTTTTTTCTATTGTTAGTATGGAATCCAAAAAGCGTTTTTCAAACACCTCAAAAACGAATTTCTGCAAAGACTTTTTACCTTCTCAAAGCAGTATTGGGAACCATTGGAAAAAAATTTCAGTCATCGAAACTCTTTTTTGTTGCATCAGAGAAAATAAAATATCCTTTCAAAGCATTGAAACAATGTATCACAACTTACAGCATTTGTTTCATCAACGAAAATAACTTCTACGAATTTACGAACTGCATGTACAGAAATTCAACAACTGAAGTACTTGAGCGGAATTTTTAAAAAAATCCGTTCAAAATTCATTTTAGTTCTAAACAACAAATTATTGTTTTATCATCTTAAAAATAAAGAGGACAAAAGAAAAAATTATCCATCCGTGCGCAGTTTTCTTTTCTGAACGCTTATTACCTAAAAGCTATAAAAGCGCACGAGAACCTTGTGGCCCGAGGAATAAAACTACAACCGTAGCTTTCCGCTACGATGGAACATTGGTTGGATAGAACGCTGAACGATTATGTTGGAACGGGACTTAGACTCGTCACATTCCATTCACAGAACTTTCGTTTGCCTTTTCCGGGTGTTCCACACGTATACCTTTAATCTTTTCTGTTGAGGAAGTACCGTACGGGGTTCTATTTCAAACTCCCTTCGAAGACAATGGGTGAGGAGGTGTTAACACGGTTTAGAAAGTTTCTCCCAGCGCTTAGTTTCAATTGAACAACTCCGACCCTACGATTATGAAGTTTGAAAGCTTTTGTGCGTGCAGCATTTACGTAAGCTATGATTCTGAAATAGCTTTCTTATGCTCTTTCTGGTGAGGTGAAAGTTCTTGCTTGCAGGAAATAATAAATTAATGTCTGCATTGTGTGCTTTAAGCTCGTTGGATTGAAACTAGCCTTAAGAAGTGAAGGTTAACGCTGGAAAACGTCGAAGACAAAATTCACTCGGAAAGGTTCGACAGAATTTATTTGAATAATACGAGTATTATAGGAAGGAACAATAGTTGAAAAGCACAGTATAGAAAATGTAACTCATGAATTTTGATCACTGTAACCTTAATTTTTATTTCTTTTATAATCAACTATGTACACTAGGGAGGGTCATCGTCCTATGGTAAAAAAAAAAAAAAAAAAGTTTACCATTTCCATCGGGCAGGGCAAGAAAAAGGTGCCAAATGATGTTTTAAGGTTATATATAAAATTTCATTCGATTAGGGGTTCATTTTCTGCCTCCGGATTGAGCTTGAAAAACCGGTATTTAAGGGAAAAAAAATCTATTTTCATTAAAAAACGGAAAAGAAAATTACAAATATATATAACTACTTAAGATGGTCCAAGTATTAATCATTTATTTACGAACACGTTTATGATAATCATTAATTTTCAAAATTAAAATTGTTCATCTTAAAATTAGCTTGAAATTCCTTACTATCTATAGCTAGGCATAAGTTTCTGGGACTCCATAATTAGTTCTTAAAAAATCTTCTCTTTTTACACAATTTAGTTGAAGCTTATGTCATTTTAACTGACCTTCTAAAGGGGTACCCGTCCCTAAAGGGTGATGATGCAACTCTCCCCCCCCCCCCAATGCTGGGAAGTATCCCCCAGAATGAGAGTCCCCCACCCAAAAAAAAATAAGGTCAAAAATCTAAAATCAACCCTCTTAAAAATTTTAATGCCGCAGTCTGCGCCATGAACCCCCCTGTTCCCCCCCCCCCCCCGGCCTTTCAATAGCCTGTGTGTATGGCATGGCAGGCACAGTAAACAATTCTTTTTCGCCGGAAACAAACGATTGAATATCTTTTTAACTTTGAAGGCACAGTCTGCGCCATGACCTTTCCTACGTGGGCACCCCTACCCTATGTATTTTAAGGGTAGGGGTACCCACGTAGTAATTCTCCATTCCTATTCAGAAGAAAGAACAATGTTTTGATCTTTTTTTTTATTGCTTTATAACAGCAAAAACTTTCATATTGATGTAGAAAAAATAATGGTAAAAATTCTCGTAAGTTCAAAGACGAATGTTACATTATATTTAGATTCCGCAGTATTTCTCATTCTACTAATTTGCAATACTGACTCTTCCATTTTATTTTTCCCTTCTCTATCTTCACCTTAAATTTACCTCCATGAAAAAGATTTTCTCTTTTCTGGCAACAGTCCAAATTAAACACGTAAACCGAGGAAGCCGCTCTGGTTTGTTTACACTTCGCATAAAAGCAAAAGCACCTTCCGCTTCGCTTAAAATTTGAAATGTTTCGTAGAATAACCTGACGCGGGAAAAGTTTGTTACGTAGTTTCTTAAGAAGGAACAAATTGGGATTACTGCGAGAACATTTTGGGAATATTGCCTCGTCGTAAATTTGACTCAAATGCAATCTGATTTTGGTGGAGTAATTTATAACAGTTTAGTATTCATGTTAGTTATTTCAGTGTACTTGGTTTGTAAATATTGTTGAGTTATTTTGAGTTTGAATTAATGCATCAAACAAAAAATTTATGAATAAACAGTGGGAGAGAGAAAGAGAGATGTAATGGGATGCGTTTTCGACTATGAAAGCTTCGGTAGCATTCGGAATATCTCAAACTTAGTCATCGAACCGTTAGTTGTCAACCAATCTAACAATTACATTCGAATGTGTGTCTAGATTACCCACTTATTTTTTAACTCCCGAAACACAAAGGAAGGGGGTTATGAGTTTGACGTGTCTGTGTATGTGTGTGTCTGTCTGTGTATCTGTGTGTCTGTCTGTGTATCTGTGTGTCTGTCTGTGAAACTCTAGCGCTAAACGGATGGACCGATTTTGAAAAAAAAAAAAAATGTTCGAAATTAGCGTTGATCGGGAGTGTTCTTAGCTAGGTTGCGTCTTCGAATGACATTAATTAACGCAGACATTAATTTAAATCCTCTAAAAGATTTTTCGCGATTTTAGCAGTGAAAACACATTTAAAAATTTAAAATTTTAGTACTAAAATAAAGAGTTTTTTTTTTCTGCGTCAGATAGAATGTGTTTGGAACTTCCATGTTATATAGAATTCGATAACGCTTTTTAAAGCAAATTTTAAATACGGCTACTGTCTAACCACGGATTGTATGGAAAGGCTAATATCCGGTTTACAGACGGAAATGGACGCGTCTATTACCTTTTAGGGATAGTAGTTTTTCTGACAGATGTGAGCGTTTGTCCCTTAATTATTTCTACTCAGTTTTATAAAAATTGCAATCTATTCACTGCAATAATGTTTAGATCAAACTATATTCGATCGATATTCTCACTCAAAAATTAATAGATTTATTTTATTTACAACATAATTTGGAGTTTACGATATTGCTTTTAAATTTCCGAACGAAATGAAAACATTTTATTTTCTTTTTGTTGTTTCCATAGAAACTCATTGTGTTTCCACTCATTTTCACCTCAATAAAAACAATAAATAAATAAGGCCCTGGTGAAATTATGAAACGCGTGCATCAAAATCCCATCGCTATTTTTCCATCTCCCCTATTGGATTCATTTAGATGGAATCGCCTTCACTTGGCTGATTACCAAATTACATACAATCCGCGGTCAAACAGTAAGCTTTTATTCAAGCGATCGGTAACCGAATTCATTGTTGGCCGACAACGTGTTCTGCTCTGAAGTGATCGCCATTAACACGGCTCTGGATTATATTGCTTAGCAACGTTTCCCTAGAGAGACATGGATCCTATCAGACAGCCGCAGTTCAATCCAATACTTGCAAAATTGGAGATTCATTGCAGATCAAAAGGGAATAAGAATTGTGGAAAAACTCAAGAGTCGGTCCGGTTCTTGTGACCTCCATTTACAATGGATTCCATCTCATGTGAATTTGAGATATAACGATATTGCGGATGGACTGGCGAAAGAGGGCTCTACTATGACAAAGAATAGTGGGGATCCTCTGACGTACCTTGAACTATACTCCAGATGTAAGGCTACTATAAACAGCTCTTGGAGATGTCCTCCTCAGCAGCCATGGTATTTTTGCGAGGGTCCTGGTGCTTCCCTTCGATTTGAGGGTGACAGGAGGGATCAAACTACTTTGACTCGCCTGAGAACAGGTCATCTAAAAGCCCTCAGATTTTTCCATGGTAATAGGACTTTTCCAGTCTGCACCAAATGTCATACTGAAGAGGCCACTGCACAACATCTGATTTTTACTTTCTTCTATATCTAATATATAGATATAGAACACCTTGATAGATTGATTCACCTTTATCAATCAACGTTTGTGTAGGGTAAGATGTGGAACTGACTTTTCAAAATACAAATTACTTCATACTGGATTGCCTCAGGGAGCAATTTTGAGTTGCATTTTGTTCAACATTTACATCAATGATTTGATCCAGTCGATTAAATCTATTCCAGGTATTAAATGCCTTCTTTTTGCTGATGATTTGGTCATATGGACTGAAACTAAAAAACGCAATGGAGTCAAGAACATTGAGGAGACACTTAACAGAGCTATGGGGGCATTGTCCAGTTGGTGTGATAATAATAACATGTTTTTAAATGCTTCAAAGTCAGCTGTTCAGACGTTTTCGCTTGCACATAAGAAAATAAAACCTGAAATAAAATTTAAACAGGATATTCTATCCCATACTGATGAATATGATTATTTGGGAGTAACTTTTGACAGCAAGCTTAATTGGAAATCCCACGTTGAGAAGACTGTTGAAAAGGTATGCAGACGTTTAAACGTATTGAAACGCCTAGCGGGCTGCAAATGGGGCTGTAGTCGTAATACGCTTGAAATTACCTATAGGACGTTTGTTCTCTCATTAATGAGCTATTGCTGTGAGGTACTGAGCACTGCATCAAAACATGTCCTGAACAGAGTTGAAACTATACATAACCAAGCACTCCGCCTAATAACAGGAGCCGTGAAATCAACACCACTGGATGCATTGTTTTTATTTACTAACTTCAGATCAATGAAATCATACATAGAGGAGAAAACTCTACTTTTATTTGAAAAAATGCAAAGAATACCATTTAGAAACGAATGGAAACCGGAGTTGCACCCGAGATCTCTCAAAACGCAAAAGGGGTTTGTGCAGTTTGCGCTTGATACAAAACGAATGTATGACATCAATTCTAACCTACAGTCGCTCCCTTTACCAACAAACCCATGCGAATACGAACCAGTGAATTATGATTTAAATTTGATACAGCCTGTTTTAAAGAGTGAGACTGACCAAGTAGTTCTTAGGGCCATTGCTCTGGAGACGATTTACACCAAATACCCCGAAAGTGAATGGATACATATATATACCGATGGGTCAAGAGTAGCAGACCATATAAATGCAGGTGCAGGCGTCTACAGTGAGCACTTTTCTTTTTCTATTCCTGTTGGAAAATATGCCTCTGCATTCGATGGAGAGGTAAAAGCTATACACCTGGCTCTAGATCAGTTGAAATACCGTGATTTTAAACTTAAGGGATGCGTTGTCTTATCGGATTCTCAAGCGGCTATTGAGGCGATAGCATCGATAAAGAGCTGCAAATCGCAGGAAATTTCTGAATGTCGCAGTTTCATTAACGATCTGGTGCAGCAGAATATAAAAGTGGTGTTGCAGTGGATCCCTGCACACTGTGGGATTAGAGGAAATGAGCTTGCTGATGCTCTGGCCAAGAGGGGGTCTGCTATTATTCAACTACCAAATGAGCCAGTCTCATTCAATGCAATAAAGTTATATATGAGGAAAAAATCAAGAGTTTTTTTTTGGCAAGACCTAAAAGCTAGAAGCAACCACAAAGCTTGGTTTATAAACCGTGATTTTGTCCCTTCAGCACCAAGAGCAGAGTCAGTGGCTTTGTTTCGACTTTTAACTGGCCATGACTGTTTACCAAAACATCTTTACCGCTTAAGGATTGTGAAGAGTCCCAATTGTCCCCTTTGCAATTCAAACGAAGAAATGGACATTCGTCACCTGCACACTTGCACCCAGCTTTCCAGACGTAGCCTGTGTGACCGTTATTGGGAAGCAAGAGAGCGTATCGGCAGCTAAATATTTCACCCTATTGTTTCTGTATTTTTCCTTGTTCTGTGTATTGTGTTTGTTTTTGCTATTTTGTTCTTTGTAACCTTTTCTTCCTGCCAGCCATTGGAAATAAAAAAAAAAAAAAAAAAAAAAAAAAATATATAGAAGAAAGTATTGGATTCGTGCAAATTTTCGAATTTCGAATTTTGACGGATTCGAACGTTTTGAGGTGTGCTGAGTCCATTTCGACTATTTTTGGAAAATGTCTGTCTGTCTGTGTGTGTGTATGTATGTGTGTGTGTATGTATGTGTGTATGTGTGTGTGTCACGTCTGTGTGTGACCAGTTTTTTGTGGCCGCTCTACAGCAAAAACTACCGCATGAAATTGACCGAAATTTGGTACACATATGTGCCCCTATGTGAACTTGTGCCCATTAGTTTTTGGCGCGAATTCCTCCAAGGGGGGTGGAGCAATGGGACGTTTTTTGAGTTACGCGTGCTTGCTATTCCTCAGGAAGTAACTGGCGGAATCAAACAAAATTTGGTCCATATGTTGCCCCTAACAGGAGCAGGTGCTGATTCAATTTTGGTGTCAATAGCTCAAACGGGGGTTGAGCTATTGAACGTTTTTTATCGTCAATTGTGACTGCTGTATCTCAAGAAATAACGAACGGAATCAAACAAAATTTTTTTGACAAGTAGCCCTTAGTGGATATAAGAGCTGATTTTATTTTGGTGTCAACAGCTAAAAGGGGGGTAGCGCAATCGCTCGTTCTTTTTTTCCATTGTGAGTGCCCTATCTCAAGAAGTAATGCTACGTTCTGGTTGAAATTTGGAATATATGTGAATCCATACGTAAACAGGCTTTGGTTCAATTTTGACTCCAATCGCTCCAAGAGGTGTTGATTTTTTTTTTTTTGAATAAAAATAGTTTTATTAATGCAACAATAAGAAAGATAAATCGTAATAGATTGTCGTCTGCGTATTTCTCGTGATTTTAATTGTATGGAAATGATCGGAAATATTATCTCAATGATTTAAAATTTTTAACTGTTTCCATCTTATGTTTGTTAATAAATAAAATATTTGTAAATAATTGAAGTAAGGCTTTTAAAGTATCTTTCAATTTTTGCTCTTTGTTTTGTTATTACAAAAATTCAGACATTGGGATGGTCGTCAAGTTTTTGCATGTGTAATTTTGTTTTTGTTAGGAATATTGCTTCCTCGTCAAGCATGAGGAGGGATCAGAAAAAGGAAAAATATAGAAGAAAGTTTCGTGATGGCCACAACATACTAGTTTGTGTTGGCTTGGTACGCGAGGATCTACTGAAGAGACCTGATTCTGTCTTGAAGTTGATTAAGGCGAACAACCTCATGCATCTGATCTGATTCAGGACCGACAACTATACATTTAACCAGGCCCAGTTTCTTCAATACCACTGCATACATTATGAATTGGTGACAGCATATTTGAGTAACAGTATTCATGTTTCGCTTCTAATTTAGAATGATTTTCTTAAAAACTATGAACGAAATATGTGGTTACACATGATTTTACTTTTTGTTTTCGATGCCAACTTCAAAAATTACGTTTAAAAGTATTATCGATGGTGTTCAAAGAATAAAATCATTTTTCACTTTTTAGAGCAATTTTGAAATCGCTTCTTTTTCTTTTTTTTTTTTTCAAAATTATTTTATATCTTATAGAGAAATTGTTTCGTTATTAAAAAAATACTTAGTTGTTTCTATTATGGTCCTATACAACTATCTTGGTTTGTACAAAATGCTACTATTTTCCAAAATAATGATTAAAAATTAGCTCCATAAACCATTGTACCAGATGAAACTTGATATTCTGGCTCAATTTTAATGTAATGTGAGTTTTAATATTTCCAGACACTTGCTCTGTAGTTTTATTTCATTTTCTACAAATAAATACAAATACAATAATGTAGCTAGTGTTCTTTTCCCTTTTTTCACGCTCAGTTGGCGAAAGAACAACAAATGAATTCTTCATGCAAATGGAAGAACACCTCATGTAATAAAAACAGAACAAATGATTTTAAAAAAAAACTCTACATCCGAGTATTCGGTTTCGCCGTTTTAATTAGAGTGTTGAAAGAATTACTGAGACAAGGGAAAAAAAACAGCTTTTCCCTTGTAAATGGGGCATCATACATTTCTCTGGGGAAGAACTGGATTTTTGTACTGAATCCATCTTTAGCTGAAAGCTAGCGTTTTCTTCTGGCGACTGTCCAAATTAAACAATTCGACGACTATAGTTTTCCACTTGCATAACCAAAATCGAAATAAGAAAAAGGGGACTTAATGGAAAGAACATGTTAAATTTTGCGTACATGAGGGTTCTTTTTAACCTAGAGGTTAGTAGAGAAACGAAATATTTCAAATAATTTTAGAGGTTAAGAGTTTTTCACGGCTTTGAAATTTGAGCGGTTGCCGTTTATTTTTAACCCCCGAAACACAAAGGAAGGGGGTTAATAGTTTGACGTGTCTGTGTATCTGTCTGTGGAACTCTAGCGACTAAACGGATGGTGTAGAAGGAAGTTTACTGTCGTCAATTCACCAAAGAAAGAAACTTTTAAAACCTTTATAAAAGTAATTTCGACAAAAAAAAAGGAAAATTTTAACTGTTCTTTGGAGAGTTCCTTCACAGGTCGAGCTATCCAGCCAGTAATTGATCAAAGTAGTACTATCTCAATTGTCTAAGCAAAACCCGTAAATCTTCAGAATACATGAGTCGTAAATGTACTTACGAGTCTCTGATAATTTATCGTGTTTCCTAAAATAAAGGTATAACATAAAAATCCCCTTGTTTTCTTCAGTTCACGCTACTAATGATTCTAAGCTAAGGTGTTACACTTCCATAGGCTTGTTCCTACTTCTATTCTCGGCTTTTAACACAAGGGAAGAAAAAAAAAAGAAGGTTTACAAACGAATTCGTTCCCCGGTGATTTCTTAGAGTACTCGAAGCATTAAAAAGCGCCGATCAAGAAATATTTCATAATTCACTGGCGGAATGTGATGTATTTCGGTATCCGTCGCATCGCGCGGTTCGTGTTTCTGAAAAGAAAGCTCTTCCGAAGCAACTCCCAGTCCGATCCTTCATCTTTTCATCCCAAGGGAGCATTGTTTCAAATGCATCGTTCTGGGCGGCGAGAAATTCATACCAGCACGTCTCAAAAGGCACCGGCGAATAAAAGAATCCTTTTCACTTCGATAGGCGACTCACTCCATTCTTTTACACTTTATTTTGTTTCGCGCTAGTTTCCGTTGCGAAACTTTTTTCCCTTCCTCTTTTTTATTTTTATTTTTTACCCTTTTTAGTTTATTTATGCATTTTTTATTTCTTTCTCCTCCAACCTTCGTTTGCTCTCAGGCCCGCAGACGATTTGAAAAGGATTCGCTTCAAAAAGAACGATTTGTTGATCCAGTTCTTAGTCGGTGACCGTAACGTTGTAAAGTTATTTTATTTGTTATTTCTTGTTATGAATTTTCAAGCATGCAAAGATGAAAGACGTTTTGATTTTTTTTTTTTTTTGCCTGGAACCAAATAGCTATAAAATCGTTATCTGTATCGAAACAGTGTTTTCAGGCAGCGATAGAAAGCAGATTCTATTTTTTAAATGCTATTTCTTATTGAAACATGAAGTGAATGTGATACAGGTATAGTGACAACCAGAATATATTTTCTGAAAAATAAGTGGGGGAGCTCTATAACTCTTAGCCCTCTTAACTTTTTTTCGTACGTAAATAAATAATTTGAATTTTATCTAAAATTTTAAAATTCAGAAAATTTGAAAAGAAGTACAGGAGCTCAACCAGGCGACAATTCAATTTCTTCACTGTAGAATGAATTCGGCTTGTACTACGTGTACACATGTCTGAAAAATTATTGCTACTTTTTTTTATCATATGAATTTTTCCCCCGCAAAATGGCAGAAAACGAGCGATAGTAAACGTAACGAGAAAACTAAACAATACTCGAGTAATTATAAAGAGTTTTGTAAACAAAAGTTAACAAACCAATTTCAAGGCTGAACTTAAGCAATATGGATTTCGCTTTATGCTCATGACTTGACTTGATTCAAAGAAATCTTCGAAAGTCTGCATTATTTGAAAAGTTTAAAATCTCCAAAAGCCAAATATATGCTTGTTCGAAATTATTATTATTATTATCTTTACAAAACTAACTTCCTAATCAGTATTACTTTTCATTGTTTTTGGCAGCAATTAAAAAAAAACTTTGTCACTTCCATCACACAAAAAGGTTGTGAATCACAATTTCAAAGCCCTCGCATAAAAAGTTATAAAAAGACGTTGAACTTGTTCTCGAATGTAATTTTTAAAAAATAATTTAAATAGAGTTACTTGTGTGCGTGAAAATTTTTATTAGTAATGAAAAGAAAATTGTATATAAGTCAAGAATAAAATCATATATCGTAACAGTTTAAAAAAAGAAAAGTAAAGAGCATTCCATTTGATCCATTGATCCATTAAAGATAATTTTTGATTCTTTTGTCTTTAAAAAAAACCGTTTGATTTTTTTTTCAAGCATGTTTGAAATTATTTAATGTTACTGATATAATGCGTATTTTATTCTAATTTCATAGTCAATCTTCATAAGTTTCTTACAAATAAGAAACTACAATACGGGAAAAAAAGTTTGATTCCTATTTTAAGTCGAATTCTTAAGAAACGTTAACATTTTTTTTCTGAACTGTTAAAGAACTATTCTTCCATTGTTTAAGAATCGAAGTCAATCAAGCATCGTCCACGCTGGATAGGACAGTTCCTTCTTCATTGGAATATTGGAATACCAAAAAAAAAAAAAAAAGAAGAAAGAAAGAAAAGAAAGAAAGAAAGAAAGTGTTACAGTTTCGTTTGACTGAGCAGAATTAATCGCTACCTTATATGAACAATATATTCAATGCATTTCCTTTATAATTCGCATATCAAGCAGAAAATGGGGACATAACAACCAAAATCAGTGCTATTCTTGGTACTAAGAGTTTTTAATTGTAAATTATTGCACAAGATTCACATGCGCTCCTTCTTTCTCAGCAATATGATTTCGAACAACAATGTTGTTATGATCAAGGCAGTGGCACTATCGCAATGCCTGAAGCGGGGGGGGGGGGGCAAGAGGTATGAGGGCGCATGCGCTAAAATATAACACAGAAAAAAACTAATAAACAATTTCTTTTATGGGGGGTGGGAGGCGCACAGAGGTCTATGTACGCTACTGGATCAAAGTGATATAGGCACTATGCTAAGGGTTGCAAGAATATAACGAACTTGTAAGGGTGAAGGGAAAAAGGCGAAAAAGCAGGTTTACAATCTAAGTAGATTTATCAGCTCAAGTTCAGATTCATATTGCCAAAAAATGAGGCATTTTTAAAAGTCAAAGAAATGAGTAAAAGCAAGTTTGTTGTCTCAATTTTAATGATTTGTAGAAGTAATGAATTTTTTTTCACATGAAATCATAATTTTATGAATCATGAAAATGTTTACGATAGATACTTTTATTTTAAGTAAAAATATTAGCTGAGTAAAACGTATGGCACAAATGTTTAAACAATAAAAAGCTGCGATTAGGTGCCAAGGGGTGGGGGAAAATATTTAAAAAAAAAAAAACTTTTTTTTTAAATCGTTTCGTTATGACGGTATTGACGCTGCTTGCTAAGCTTTTAAAAATATACGGGTCATTTTCAACGTACATTTTATTTTCCACATTTTAAATTTGAAAATATTTATATTAACAGTTGATAGACATCGTCAATAATGTATGACGCTGAAAAGTTGTCATGTCAAAGGATGCCATTGAATTTGCAAAATTATATGTAAAAATTAGTTTTATTCCTAAAACTAGCTGCGTCGCTTGGCTATGCACGGTCTACCTCGAAAATAAAAGTAATGACAAGTGACGCGTGTTCAACAATCAGGCTTGAACAAAAAAAAAAAAAAAAAATCTGAAATTTCCCGAGAGATTGCGAAAAAATTACCAAAAAAGGAAAATTTTAAATCATCCGATTACAGGAAAAGGCTCAAAACAAAAGCCAGAGTTTTAACTTGTTCATATTCGGGAACAAAATCGCAACAGATCTTTCTTCTCAATGATTTTCTTCACGCGACAAATTTTAATAAAAACATCTTTCAATAATGACCGTATTCAACAATTTATTTCTAATTGAAGGCTTACCTACATTTTAGCGCGAGATTCGTTAAAAACAGTTATAATTCACGCTCTAATTACCTTTGAATATTGGAACAAGTCTTATCTGTTTCAGAAAAAAATAGGGGTTTCCATGGATATTTTGTTCTTTTTCGCGAGCACTTTTTCGCCCTCATATTATACAAAAACGCCATTTTCGAATCTTAAAATTAAAATTCGAATGGTTTTGTTCCTTCTTGACGTTCGAACTCTCCCTCTCCCCACGTTCTTTCTCTGGTGCCTAAGTAGCTCCCTGCCAAATTTAGTCGAGATCCGACGAAAACGGTGGATTTGTTAAATATATTTTTTGTTTTATTTATATAGATGAATTACTTTCAGAATTTTTTTTTACAGAAATAGCCTTTTTTTGTTCAAAGAGTATTTATTATACAAGGAGTTTAAAAATTTAGCCAACACTTTAATTCTAGATGCTATAGCAATAGATAACGGAGTTCAAAGCATAACCAAATGCAGATAATAAATCCAAAAATAAACTTCCTGTTAAATATTAATATATATTCTAATAGAAGAGACAGGGGTTTTGAAAAGGTTAAAGACAGCTTAATATGAGGCCAGCTTCCGATAAGGTTCCATTCGGCAGCTCACTTCGACGTAATGAAATATGGCTCAATTCGCTCGTCACCGGCCGAATCAATCATGTGATGCCACCATGACTAAATAATTTGTTATTCAAGATGACAAATTAGGCTTACACCTGCGCATTAACATCGACCTTTAACGATTGTTCGGTGGCGTGCATCTCAACCGGTCCCGCTCATTAAAACGGCTACCCGTTTCGAACTTTTGCTCATGAATAATAGATCCGTTCCTTTTACTTTCGTGCTGATATTGATTCGTTAATATCGAATAAACTGCGAATGAACAATTTTCGTGAGGTGCGTTCCAAGACCTTTATTGTTCCTCACCGAAAAGGACTCCCACGAAGGGGTGTGAAGAAGCACGCTATGTGGGGGGCTTGCTTGAAACTATTTGGGTTTAAATTCTTGGTTTTGAAATAAAAATAAAAAAAAACTCTGAGCACAATACAAGTCAGCGTTTTTGAAACAACAGGTACAAACTAGTGAAAAAAAAATTCGCGGATCGTTTTTTTTAAATATTTTTTACAAGAGCAAAAAAGTTTTACTAAACTCCATTCATTGAAAACATAGACCTAATGTAAACAAATGGGTTGCTGGAAGATTTGCCAGCTTGAGGATTTTCCCTGCAACACAAAAAGTTGTCCTATATTCGCCATTTGCTTGGCGCCGGTTTGTTATTGTCTACGTCTACGCCAAACACGTGTTTAACGCCGCCAAATGGCGTATTTTCTTTTTGTTTTAATCTGATCCATCTTTCCGGGAGGGAATAATAAAAATTAAACAACTACTACAAAATTAATGATGCGAATCTTGAGTAAAACGTTCGATTTTTATTCATATTTATTTTGTTCCTTTTATTTTCTTTATTCAATTATTCTTTTATTCATTTTTTGAAATTTAACTTACTCATCATTTTTTAACTTATTTATTATATTTTATTTGTTCATTTATTTTTTTTTTGCAAATATTTTATTTTATTTTAGTCATACGTTTTCCAATAAGGATCATTTTTTTTAGCTCAAGCAAGTAAAAATCTCACCGGTTAGTGCACACACAATCTCTTTTACATTAACAATTTTATTGAATGAACTCTAATCAGTTAGCGACAGGAAGTGTTAATTTTAATTAGTAATGTTCAGATATTCATTACTTTTCACGTTTCATAAACGTTTTAAGATAATTCTAACAACGTTGAAAAACATTTTAAAACGTTTATAAAACGAAGTGCACTACTTAGAATGGAATCAAAGACAAACGCATGTAGTCTGCGACCAGGATTCACCGTGAAACCAGAAATACAACGATTCTCAATCCTTTACAAACTTCCGATCAAATCAGACTGACAAATCCATTTGAAAAACAGCCAATCATACACAAATAAATAAATAAATAACCCCAGAGACTAGAGAAGAGTAAATAAATTTAATATAGATCAACTCGTTCAATTACTTCCTCAACGCGTAGAGAAAATAAACTGGAGAGAAAAAACAATCTATTAATCTTTTCAAAAAAAAAAAAAAAAATCGAGCATTAGCGATAGCTAAACAATTCTATCGATTCCAACAATCAGAATCGTGACATTCATTGAAACCCGAGCAAGGTAGAAAGTCGTGACGACCTCTCTGCCCTCTGCCGGCTTGATCCATAAGCAGGGAGTATTTATTATTTTGTCTATTGTTGTCAAAGCTCTATGCAACATGGGGTAGTATGTGGGTCAGTCTGTCTCTGCGTCCGTCTATGCGAGGGAGGATTTAATGTTCGAAAAGTGCTGTGCGAAGCTCAGGGGACGTATGAATGACCCGTTCCCATTTGAGTGAAAATCCCTTTTGGTATCAAAGAATCCGTAGGATAGAAGGGACTAGGCAAAAATTTAGTTCAGGTGTTTCTGGATATTCAGGTAGCTACAAAATAACTCTTTTTGAAACAGGAATTTCGTTTGTGGCAGGGCATAGTTACCAACGAACGAAAAGGTACAGAAGCTGTAGAACTGGTATTCGTGCATAGCATAGTCGGAAACTAGGGGCCCGACCCTTGAGGGGTCCCGGATCGGATTCGGAGTAGTATAAAATTGATAAGTTTTTCTGGGGGAGAGGGGGTTCCGGCTACCAAACTGATAAGAGACCCGTCGTGTCCAAATGTCCAGTTGTCGAAAAGCCTTCCAATTTTTTCTTAACTGAATGCTTTAGAAATGCACTCTATTTGTAATTTTTCAAGATCGATACAATCATTCCTTCAAACTCTACAGAAAGTAAAAACAAACTTAGCGTTGGAGAACGGAGATCTAAAAACTTACCATTGTATGAAAAGTGTTATGCAGCATATATCGAGAAGCGCATACATCTATTTTGGGGTAACAAGAAAACTTATTTTTTCAAAGTAAAAAGGTTTGATTGGTCAACTCCTTTCCGTTAACTATCTACGATTGGTTGGCATTCTGGGTTGCAAGGTTGTGCACAAATACCATTGGTTCCGATTTTAAATTGTGTCATTGTGATTGCTGCTAAGTGTCTAGCCAATCAGCAATCTCATGAACGACATATTCTTAAAATTCATAAAAATGAGTATTACACTACCAACTTCCTCGCTGTATCAATCCCATATTGTAGCGAAGGGCGCACATATGTAAAATTTGTAAGGAGGGGGATGACTCAGATATTTCCCCAATGGGGATTGCAGGATATTTTCCCCATAGAAACTGATTTCAGTTTTAAATTTGATATTTTCACTAACTTTTTCATTAACGGCTGAAGAAGAAATGTTTTTACATTTTTGCCACGAAAAAAGTACTACAAGCAAGGAAGTTCTAAATTCTAAGGGGGAGCTTGAGCCCTCACTTGCCCCCCCCCCTCATATGGGCGCCCTTGATTGCAACCCTCCCTGATTGTTTGTTATGAAGCTCTATCAAAGCAAGAACCGTACCCTTCATTCAACTAGTGGTTCTTATGAGCACACTCACTTGTTTGAGAAGCCCGCATTAAGAAGATTGCGTTGAAACGCAGCTCCGCCATTTGCCCATTGCCCCCCACGCCAGTGGCGTAGCTAGACCCGACTCTTGGGGGGGGGGTTACTTCTTTTATATATATATATATATATATATATATATATATATATATATATATATATATATATATATATATGTATGTATATATATATATATATGTATGTATATATATATATATATATATATATATATATATATATATATATATATATATATGTATGTATATATATATATATATGTATGTATATATATATATATATATATATATATATATATATATATATATATATATATATATATATATATATATATATATATATATATATATATGTATATGTGTGTGTGTGTGTAATCGCTTGGAATTTTTTCCTTTTCTTCTTTTTTTTTCCTTTCTCTTCTCTCTTCTTTTTCTCTTTTTTTTTTGAGACTAACTTTTCGGGGGGGGGGGGTTGTCCCCAAAACCCCCCCCTTAGCTACGCCCCTGCCCCACGCGAAATAATCCACCTATTCTCTAATTGCACTGTCTAGATATATTTGTCTCTGCAAATACGGGGTGCATGAATATTTACCCAACAGATCTCATCCCAGAGTATCCGGCTTTGACACGTTCCACCGAACTTATCTGCAGATGGAGAGAAAGAAAAAACGTTCTTTTTTTTCCCTCGAAAAACATTTGCCGATTCTTCAAGCCCAAGAAGCTGTTTCTTTTTTTTTTCTGCACTTAATCATTCATTAGTGTTTTTTTAGTTGATGCTTACGCTTTGAAAGGGAAAAAAATGTCCCTGAAAACCTACCAGTAGAACATTTTAAGTTGGGTGTTTTGGTCATGAAACAACGATGTGAGACCATTCATCTGTTCACTACTTCTTGCTGAACTGTGTCACTTATTGAAGTGTTATCTGAGCTGTTCGTAGTTTCACATATGTTCGAAACAAATGACGCCACTAACAGTAACTTTGCTTTAAGCATTTTCTTTCTGTTTTTTTTTTTTTTTTTTTTTCTATTTTCACATCGGTTCGTATAAATATGAAACAAATCCTATCTACACAGATTGAAGCATGACAAAATATAAATAAATAAATAAAAAATAAAAATATTTACTGTTCATTTTCCTAAGCCGAGACTTAGCACCAATTTGCGCATGCGTCAGGTCTGCTGTGATTTTATCAAAATAGGGAGGGAAACCCGGAAGTAAAAGGTTCAAAATAAGGTGTTCAAAGACACCAAGTACGAGCGGTAATTGCCCATCCTCAACCTATCGCCCCTTTTTGAAATGGAATCTGTCCTGAGTGGTAGTCTTAGCTTTCTAGAACGGATAGTACATAGCACAAACTTTGTATTAAGTTCATTTGCAGCTCAAGCAGCAACCTCGAAAGGAGTCAGCAGAGCAATAAATATTTCAAATAAAATTGAATAAAATATCGGAACTGATAAATTTTAATACGATGTCATTTACGCTACGAACCGAGAAGCCACATGTAGCATACGATTTCATCATAATTAGTTTAAACAAAAAAATTGAAAGTTTTCGCCTCAGTATTCCATTTAATCTTCGCAGAGCGGATGTTATGCTCACTTGAATCAGAAACTTGATCCAAGTAGGCAAAATATATTCTTTCGCACGGACCTCCACCCTAATGTAATTCTTACAGATGAACACACTATAGTTAAAGAGGTCTGTTCTTAAGGTCGCCGCTGCATACGCAAACGCTGATGAACGCTAAGAACTTCCACTCTAGTTCGCACGTAATTAAATCCTCATGGTACTTTTTGGAAAAGAACACCTTAAGAGATGGCATCACTCCTGGTTAAGATTTAAGTAAAGACATTGAGCTTATAGACTCAAGCTCTTACAGCGCAATAGAGTAACATAGCTCAGTTGTAGAGCTGGTACAAGAGGTGTTTCGAGTTTCCTTCCTTACTAATAAATAGGCTTGCCAGACGCCCCGGTTTTCAGACAAAATCCCGACGTCCCGACCGCATATAAACAACCTTTACTCTGCTAGAGAGCATGTAAAAATTAGGAGACTGCTGATTGGCTACCGTGTGAAAACATCATCCGGCTTCTGTGTTGCTTGTTTTCCACGCTCTTATTGTTTCATTTCGAAACCAAAACATGTTTTCTTGACATTATTCAAAGGTAGGGGAGAATTTAAAACATTCAAACGTGAATTTATAACTTCCGAGGAACGAAATTTGTTCAATACGCTGGATGAGGAAAAAACATGGCTGATACATTTGCGTCGACTGGCCAATCAGGAGTCCCCAAACTAGTATAAGGTCTCCAACCGAGTAAAGGTTGTTTATATGCGTTCCGGCCGGTTTACTTCAGGTCCCGGAAAAGGATAAATTTGACTATAGGAGACCGAAAAATCCAAAACTATTTAACTGGGAAAGGATATTCAGCATAATTAGTTTTGCATTTGTAACCTTGACGTGTACAATTGACATCGGATTAGCTTGTGAAGATTTTTACAACAAGGTTAAAACCGAAAAAGACTTTCTAAAAATGTCCTAGCCTATAAAAAGTACACGTGAATGTCATGGGTAAATTTTTATTCATTTCAACTGTTTCTTCTTTCTTAGATAGCTTACAAATATCAACATGTTCGAAATAAATGTTTCAATATACGGTCAATTCGCAATAATTCGAATCTAAACTCTAAAGGGACGGACGGAAAACTTCAACTTATCGCTAGTTTTGGTTTTCGACATTTTAATACTGAAAACCATTGATTATTTTAATTAATATGTACATATAACAGACAAAATTGCAGGAAAAAAAGTTTTTAAGCGCAATATGTACAATTTAATCAAAAATAATGAGAGAAAAAAAATCAAAAAGCATGGTTTTGATTTCTATACTGCTGAAACAACTTGAATAGAGCTGATTCTACTTCAGGAAAGGTGCACCTCTTCATTCGTTTCAAATTCGGATTCATGTGTTCTACCGCTTTAAAAGTTTCTATTATTCTTTTAATATCATTGACAAAGTACTTGCTTAGACATCTTTAATCGTAAAGAAAACTCACTGAGCCTTTTAGGAACTTTTCAGCTAATAATCGAACTAAAGAATAAAGGAGAATGCATTTTAACTTAGGTCAGCCTTTGAATAAAGGTACAATCAATTGACTTAACAGCTTAAAAGCAAATTCGTAGTCTAGCAACATGTCAAAGTGTAAAAACAGTACAGTACACTAAAAGAAAACAAGCTAACTCATTTTCGCACGTGCCACTCCTTCATCACACATTGGCTCAACAGGTGCTCTTCTTGCTTTAGAAGTCTATTGTGCAGGAATTGCAAGTGAAGGCGAATTAATTTTTCTCTTATAGTCACTTGCTTTTTTTTTTTTTTCGTTCTTTCAAAATAAATTTCAAGTCATCTTGGGAAAAACTTCGAGTTAAAAGAAGTTAACGTCAAGATATTGAGAATAATTATCATAGATATAAAGACAAAGGGGTCGGGACCTGATAAAAACTTCGAGTTATATTAATATTTGAGCTATCGGACTTCGAGTTATCGCGAATTCACTGTATATGCTTGGGTAATTTATTATTGCCTCTGGTTTAGGCTCTTAATTAGGAACCATTTATTACCTTTTAAAACTACTCACCAAACCACTCTAAAAACCAGCCAAGAGTATATTCTTGAATTCCTGCGAAGCTTCGGGGGGGGGGGGGGGCATTTTGTTGTCTCGGTTGAACATTTCAGAAATATGGCAAACCTACTAATAAATGACTTGATTCTTCTTAACCTCCTTGGCTGTAGGGCCTTGTCCATTAACTGCTAAAATCTACAGACTAGACAGAGTATATTCGGGATTTGCGTCCAGTGGGTTAGCGTTGCTTTGTTGTTTTACTTTTTAATAGGGTCGGATGTGGATTAATTCAGGATTGCATGATATTTTACCCAATACAGACAGTGGTGTACATAAAACCTCTCTTGTACACAGGGGCGTAGCTAAGGGGGGGGGTTTGGGGACAACCCCCCCCCCCCCCGAAAAGTTAGTCTCAAAAAAAAAAGAGAAAAAGAAGAGAGAAGAGAAAGAAAAAAAAGAAGAAAAGGAAAAAATTCCAAGCGATTATATATATATATATATATATATATATATAATATATATATATATATATATATAAGAAGTAACCCCCCCCCCCCCGAAAGTCGGGTCTAGCTACGCCACTGCTTGTACATGTGGATGTTTAGTACACAAATCATCAACAATTTGTCATAAATTCCAACCATTCCTTTGCAGAGAAAACGGGTAATGTAGAAGAGAATTTTCTCCAGATAGTTTGGTGCCGTTAGCGCGCTTGATTTTTACGATTTCATATCCACTGTGGGAAAAAAAAAAAAAAGTTTCGGCTAAATATCGTAATACCTCAACCATAACTCAGTTAGTGCGTTCGTACCTAGTTACACCAAAATTTTAGACTTGGCAAGTTCACTAGAATGCACTCCATTTTTTATTGTTTTAGTTCGCTAATCCACAGCAAGTAATAAATTAATGCCAGGAACTGTATGCTGGCTCAGTCGAAATGTCTCGTCCGGTAGACAAATCAAATGCAGAAACTAGTATGCATTATTTATTCACCGATGGAGTCGTTTGAGTACAAACATCCGGGGTCAGTACACTGATCCAGGTTTCGGTACTCTACAGATCAGTTTTAAGTGAGTACTGTCTTTTTTTCGAATTGAAATACGAACTGGAGTTCTTAGTTAAGTGGTTTTTCGTCAGTTTTCCGCAGTTCGTTGTTAATTTTGACACTATATCTTTCAATCTAAATCTGATATTTATTCCTGCCAATGCCAGTAAAGGACAAAACTGGAGAAATTCTTTCGTCACCAAGGCCGGTAAAATTAATTTTATTAGCAAGTAGTCACTTTTTTGAACTAGTTGCCACTTTTTCTTAGTTAAAGAGATAATGATATTATTTTTTTAATTTGTTGAAATTAATACCACTAAATCAACATTAATTAATGTAAGCAATATATTTTTAACAAATTAGTACACAAAGCTGTTTTGATTTGGTAAAGGAAATTTTTCCAATCGCTTAATGCCTTTTGTATGCTTTAAATTTATTAATTTATTTTTTATTTTGGAGTTCGAGTGTTCGGGGAGCCCACAAGGGGGGGGGATAATGGCACAAGTTGCACCATCAAAGTTTGGGGAGGGGGGATTTTTTAATTTTTTAAAATTTACTTATTTAAATTTCTTTACTAATTTATTTTATATTTTATTCTGTTTATATTGTATTTCATTTGTTTATTTAGCTTGTGTGTGTGTGTGTGTGTATGTCATTGGCGTAACAAAGAACTTTTCGAATAAAATAATAATAATTAAAAACAAATATAAGAACATATTTTAAAAAATAAATAAATAAAAAATATTTTTAAAAAATGAATAAAAAAGAGATTAAAAAAAGGAAAGAGGATTGAGATTTTTTTGGGGGGGGGGGATTCGCGCCATTAAACTTGGGGGGGGGAATGGGCGCCCCTGCGAGTGGTGATTAAATAAGTAATTTTTTTTCATTTTGTCGACTTGCCATCGCTGGCGATTGTTAATTTTGCACTATAAATGTCTGGTAAATTAATTGTTTATACAGACTTTTTACCAAGGTCATCGAGGAAAACAAATTACACAAGTTATCTGAGCCTAATAGCTGTGTGTAAATCTTTTCCTTAATAAACGCAACTGAAAACTTTATCTCGAAAATAAATAAATAAAGCTATGACTTAAACCGTCTGCTGGAAGCTTTCATAATAATAAATGTTGGGTATCTGTTCCCGTGAAAGGATTTCTCTTCCTTCGGAAGAAAAATTCTCCTGGGATTCAAACAAAACGTCATGGAAACATTCGGCCATATTTCAAGTCAGACATCTGCTGCAGGCATTGGAAAACCTATCATCAGAGAAATGGCCGCCAAAGCTGGAAAACTTTTTTCCTCCCAAATTCAATTAAACGAGCTGATGTGTGCATCACATGATTTCCTTTTACCCCAATTTAATGTCATTCTTCCATTACTGGCAATTTTAATGTGATTCAATAGTTTACTTTCTAAATATCACCAACAAAGGCCAAATTAAAACAGATTTTTTAAAAAAATATCGCCAAATTTGTCGCCAAGTTGGCGACCAAAAAAACTGGTGACCTATCGCCAAGTGTCCGCCAAATTATTACACCACTTGAGTTTCATCGAAATGAACAATGATAATTTCCCCCAAAAAAGGGGCAAAAGACCCCTTTAGAAACACCCGAATGCAACCAAAATGGGAGGTGCACAACTAGACCCCACTAGGAGTCTACGTACCAAATTGCAACTTTCTAGGACTTACCGCTCTTGAGTTATGCGACATACATGCGCATATACTTGGCAATGTATCGCCAGTCTTTTAGTCGCCAAATTTTGTCGCCAACTTGGCGACAAATTTGGCGATTTTTTTTTTTAAATTTTAAATTTGGTTTCAATTTGACCACTGTTGATGATATTTAGAGAGAAACCAATTGAATCACATTAAAGCGGCCAATAATGGGGAAATGACATTAAATTGGAATAAAAGGAAGTCATATGATGCACACATCAGCTCGTTTTTGTAAAAGGAAGTAAAAAGAAAGGAAGAAAACACCCCTTAATAAGTACATTTTCAAAAATTTTAAATTTTACCAAAATCAAGAAAAATAGTAAAGTAACCAGTAGATGCTGGTAAATTTAATGAAAGAAATATAAATTCTTTATTTTACGTGTACTCATCCATCTTAATGATCGATTTGACTAGTAAGAAGAAAAATAAATAAATAAAATAAAAAGGAATAAAATATTAAAATAAAAAGGCAAATAAAAAAGTTTAAAGTTGTTTAAAATTAATTAAATTTCAGAGTTTTACACATTTTTTCTGCGTGAATCAAAACCCCAAAAGAAGATGTATAAGTCTCACCCCAAAAATGTCAGTAAAGAAGCTTTTCAGGAGCAAAAAATTTTATAAAATGAAACTTTAAATTTTACTATATGTACACTCACTAACCACTTTTCTATCTCACCAAACCCCAAAATTTCAATTCATAAACGTCCGGGAAAAAATGCACACTTAAATATTGCTAAAAGTAACACTAACTCTTTAACGAATTAGTACCTTTATGCTTGAAAATTAAATGAATCAATTAACAACGTTTGAATGACAAAAACTGAAAATTACTGCAGACACGTGTTTCGGTGTAACAAGGAACACTTTTTTCAATGCAAGGAAGTGTGAGCTTTTGGATGAAAAGTCATCCGAGGAAAGCAACACGGTGGAGCAGGAGACAGTATAAATACCAAAAATAGGAAATTAACGAAAAAATAAGACAAAATGACAACTGGAGCCGAAATTTATTAAATAACTCCTCCAAGAAAAAACCGTTAAGTAATAAATTAGTAAGAAATCCCATAAACGGTGAAAATTATCAAAAAATGAAACTATTCTGAATAAATTAGCAATAAATTTACCGACGGGAAAAATTATGTACGGAAGCAATGTAACAAATAGAGAAATACAGAAAAAAAAAACAGAGTGAATTGGAATTAGTTAATCAAAAAACAAAATAAGAAAGCAAAAAATGAAAAAAGAAAAAGAAAAAAAATGTTAAGACCAAAAACAAAAAAAATCACCTGAATGGGAGGGGGGGGGGTGCAAGTTTACATAAAAATAATAGAAAAACAAAATTAAATATAAAAATGGAGTCCACACAAATAAAATACGGAATTGCAGTAAGATTAACTTAATTAAACCGGTTTTTCAGGATGTGGAAAGATTCCCAAAAACCAAGATCCGACGAATTGGGGCATTTTTCGATAATTTGATAAGACTTAAAATCTAAAGAATGATTCCATGCCCAACAGTGTTGAGCGATACTGGATTTATTCAGCTGTTGCTTTTTAACATAGCTCTGATGTTCTTTTAAACAAAATTTCAAAGAACGACGGGTCTGACCGATGTATCCGAGTCCGCAATTGCAATCAATTTTATAAATCCCGCAATAATTATAAGAGGGTGAATATAATCTTTAAGAGAAGATAACGAAAGTTTATTAACGGGAGAACACACCATTTGGAATTGGAATCGCTTCATTCACCTTCATGTCAATGCAAGTAATCTAAGAACTGTACTGTACGAGTTTAAATAAAAAGGCACCCGCTGATCAGAGTACAGTTTGATTTCGAAACTTCACCAAGTTCTCTTCAAAGGTTTGAGTTCTATTCAACATTACTTTTTGGAGTAGAGGACATCTTCGAAATGTGGTGGTCGAAGATGCGAATTTCACCAAAAACAGTTAATTTTCAATGCATGGACAATGGACATCAATGTTTCAAGAACTGATACAGTTTGTGAAACAAGGACCTTAATCTTTGCCCAGTGCCTAAAAATATTCCCTTGCCCTCGAATAGTTTTTCCTGTTTTTGCATTCGGGGAATTTTACACTCTGGGCAAGCAATTAAAGCCCAAGATGCCTTAAAATGTTTGTTTAAGAGAAATTGCAAGCAAGCAGAGCTTGAAAAATTTATTCAAGAAAACTAATTTGAAATTATAACCGACATTTGAAGTCAAAAGGCAAACACTCTGAACTTCAAACTGTTTCCCAGTCAAAAGTGACAGCTCCCAAGTGAGATTTGACATTTGAATAGATCGGAGAGATTTCTCTCAAAAAGGAGCGCATTTCAACGGGGGCTTATATTTGTTGGCTATTCCCAAATCCGCTTATGCCAGAAAAATGCAACTAAACTCTCCTCGAGCAAACAAACTCCAAAGAGAAACCGCAACAATCCGAATCCCATTACGTCGAGTTGAGAGGCTTCCCCGAATGCAGGCAATAAATTAAAACTTCCTGACTCGGGGGACGCTTAATTTGACCGACCCCACTTCTAGCCTCGTTACCGCGCGCTCCCCGTCACGATTCGTTCCGCAGGAACGAGTCACGTGGGGGAGGGGGAGGGAAGATTGTCGGTGTTTAGCGACAGTCCATGTGTTTTGTTTGTTGCCCTCGTTAATGGCAAAAGAGGATTTCTGGGGTGGTTTATGCCCGGGTATGTGGAAATTAAGTTGCCGCCCGGAAACTGATGAGATATTTTTGAGTGGAATAATAATGTGTCATCCTTTTGCTTTTGCCGCCGTGTACGAATGTGAGACAGCTTCATCGCTCGTTTGAATGCATTTGATATTTAGAAGTTCTATGTGATACTGGGGCTTTGAGCTGTCACAATACTGCTTTCATAGCAACATAAATAAAGCTTCATTTAAGTGTTTTTAAATGTTTATTGAACTTCTCCAGAAAGGAAAACGTAGAGACAGCTACAGGCCTGTATTGTCTTGAAAGACAGCTGCGCCTAACACTCACACTTAGACCGGACTGCATTTCGCTCCGAAAAGACTCGTATATTAAAATTCTAAACGTTGTATTCCTTTACATCTGGGATGAAGTCGTCGCTAAAAAGAAGAATGGGCGTATCTCAAAAAAGTCGAAAATGAATTATGACCATCACAGAAATGTCTCTACAATAAAATACTCTACAAAAATCTCTACAATAAATAGCAAAAAGGTTACAGTCCCTGACACTGGTGGCAGTTCTCAAGCGATACAGTAAACTAAAATCCTTAAATCGTTTTTTTTTTTAATGCTTAAAGTGAGATACGCCCATTCGACTTTTTAGCGACGAAGTGTATGAAAAACTGCTCTCAAATAAGAAGAATCTCGAACTTTTAGTTTTCAAAGCAGAATAAACTGTTACATAATATCAATGGAAGTGTACTGAAAGTAGTAGTTCCATCACACCATCACACCTGAACACCTTGCTTCTAATGGGACTGCGTATGAACTCCTCATCATTGCTGACCTTGCACACCCCTCATCCAGAGGACAGCATTTACTTTTTAGAGCGACACCGCTATCGGTGGGTACCATTGCCATTTGAAAACTTTGAAGCCCAGTGTCCCAACAAGCACCAAGGCTTTAACGATGTTAACTTGCGTTAGGAATCTAATTTACCCGAGATTGTCTAAGCTAGAGCCGCTGTATAGATAGGCCCACGCATCAGCTTAAGTTCAGCCATTTTGGATCGGATTTTTCTTGGTTGCGGAGCTAGGGTTACCACAGCAAAGTTCCGTGTTTCGTTAAATTTGCCGTAAATAATATTTTATTCAATAAACAATTCACGTGCAGCTAATAATTGTTCGTAGTGAAAACTCAACAAACGCGATAACTTGCCAGAAAAGACAACCACTCAAACAGGCGCTCCGATCCAAAATGGCTGATGCTGGCCTCATATATATAGAGGCCTTAGTCTAAGCCAAACAGACATCAAAGTATCTTTAACACACAACAATGAAACTCGCGTCTCGTCATGATAGTTTGATAATATTTTTGATAATGATTGACATGCAGGAAAATCTCTATTTTGACAAGGCTGAACTGGATCCAGTCACTTAACTGTTTTACTGGTAAGACAGTCATTTTAGGGGAATGAACAATAAAAAAGTGGTTGAAAATTAACGCTCACTGGAGTTTAGGGTTAATCTACTGGAGTTAGTGTTAAAATTTCAACTACCAAATTATCACCTAACAGGTAATTGCTTCGTTAAAATATAGAACAGAAGAAGTAATTTTCAAACGTCATACCTTGACGGGCGACTTTCTAGTAAAATAATTATTTTAATGGGGTTGTTTCCTTCAGTTAAAAGTAGTACTTTTTCTCACTGAAATTGATAGAATAAGCAAAAAAATAACATGGATTCAGAAAATACTTTCATTTTCCCAACAGTTATTTTTTGATTAATTTTTTTTAAATGTCAGATTCTTCAAACAAGGCGTGGTCTTTATGACGTCACAAATGATGCACTATGGCGCATCTTTCTACCGCACTTCCACGTTACGATAATCAAGAAACAAATTATAATTGCGCCTCTACGCTTGCTATCAATATCATTGCCAATACACGTGAGTAAAGATGCGAATTAAATATTTTGGACCGCGAATGGCAACACTGAATGGCATTTCATCATTTGTGATGCCATCGCAGAAGCGTTAAACGATAAAAGAGCACCGGTGTAAAGTAATTTTTTAAAAATATTAAATTTAAAGGAATTATTTAAAAAATGGTCAGATTCTATGTTTTAAGCATGTTTTTTCAGAAGAAAATACTTTCAAAATTTTGCAAACGACCCCTTTATTATGAATTAAAAAAAACCCTACAATGCATTAATCCAAACACAGTTACATTTAGAAATTTGGATGAGCGTGGCAAAAAAATTTCTGTTTTTGCTGCGAAGGAAGTAAAGCTGTGCAGGGAAGAAAGCTCTACTTTCCTGCGAAGAAATGAAGTTATTCGGGGAGAAAAGCCTTTATTTTGTTAAGGGAGGAAATTCCAAGCAAAGAAATGGATTTTATAGAGGTGGGGGGGGGGGGATTTGTCTCCGCGAGAAGATATTGGGATATGCCGGGAAAAAATATCTCATTTTTTCTCAAAGAAATAAAATTGTACGTTATACGGAAAAATGCGATTATTTTCTACCAACTGAAAACGATTCTTGTTCAACATCAAAATGCGTAACTAACGTTTAGTACCTGTTAGTGCTATAACATGTTCTTTGCAAAAATTTTGCGTCATGTACATTGAAATTACGTTCAGTTTCTCCCAAATTATATAAAGACACAGGCTCTTTCTTTCCTTCGAACAAATTTGAAATTAAATATAATTATTTCTTTTTCCTAATTACTTTCCTTTAGTTTCCACGCATACGTACATTAAAATAATACGTACAAAACTATTACTCACTTCAATGGAGCAAGAAGTTCAATTTTTCTGCAGCTTATAAAATAAAATAAATAATCAAAAGTCTACAAATTATTTGACGAGAATTCCATTTGAAATGCAACCTAATTTTTAGCAACCATTTAAATAGTTTAAACTATTGAGAAAATTTATTCGTTTTGTACAATTTTCCAGATTCCCTACATCTTTTAGGACTGTTGCGCCATTTTTACTTCCTTTTACAAAAAAGGAAGTATTATATTTGCGAAAAAAATTTCGCTCAAAAATCGACCTTAGTTTCCATTTTACTCACCCCCGAATGAACATATATTTTTTTTTTTCGACTCGATCACACGTGGATAAGTGCCTAAGAACGTATAGACACGCAAAATATCCATAATGACGATTCCCGAGTTAATTACAACGAATTTTCTCGTGACGTCTGTATGTACGTATGTATGTATGTGCGGATATGCGGGGGGGGGGGGGCGACCAAACATACTCGGGCTCTGACTCCTGGAAATTCAGAGCCTTCGACTCCCGACTCCGACTCCTTTACCTCAAAACTAGTCCGACTCCACAACTCTCACTCGCAACCTTATGAAAGCTGACGACTCTGAGGAAAAATGATCGACTCTTAGAATTTTTGAAGCCTTCAACGGACCCAATTCACCTGAGTCACTACGGGTATAAAACATCACTGCAATGCATTGTGGGAGCTGTAGCAGACGAAAGCCAGGTACTACCGCATATAATAACACAGCTATTATATGCGGCTTAATAAACACTTCTTTCTATTTAAAAAAAAGAGCTTTTGGAAGTTTTAAACAAAGAAACGTTGTAAAGGAATGATGAACGATTCATTTAATACGAAATACTATTTTTATAATCGTATTTTCATGGTTTTAAGCCTCTTTGGTTCCTCATTAGAAACCATGGTGAGAACTTCAATTCTCTTTTCACTTTTCCCTCTTCTTAGCATTTTTCATACAATCTCAATGGCGGATTCAGGGAAGGGTCAAAGGGTCAGCTGAACCCCATTGTGACAAGAACTTTGTTATATTTATTATTAAACTTCAGTTTTTTAGATTCGAAAAAATAGTGCATAAAATCAATTTTAACTCTCTTTTTTTTGAGCAATCACAATTGCTTATTGTTCTCACTTGACTGTTTTTGGCGTTCCTTTGATTTTTCCCACCGCCACCCTCCGCACCATCACCGTCGACGGGTTCCTCACGATGCTGCACCTCTAGCGAAAGCAGTCTCCAGGTTGCATCCACGTCCTACACACACGCGCATACATACACAATTACACACACACGCACACACAAACACATACACACATACACCTATACACACCTACAACTACACACACATACAAACACATACACGCATACATACAGACACCCACACATACACACACAAAAACATACACACACATACATACAACTACCCACACATTCATGCCTGCACACAGACACAAACACATATGCCTACACACACATACACATACACATACATCCCGAAAGCCAGTCTGAATTTGAAGCCACGACTCCAACTGGCATGCATAATTTCGTAATGTACCAGAGGATTGGCTATTGGTTCAAAATCAAAAGTTCTGGATGTGGGGGGGGGGGGGGTAAAGGGTTCCCCCATCCTGCTCCCCTGAAAAAATCTATTAACATTAATAAAGCTTAAAATGTTTTTAAAAGTTGCTTTCAACTCGGGACAAACGTTCTGTGGTATAAAAAATGTATTCCTTTTGTCGTCTTCAACCCATTCTTTCCGTTTCGTCACCCCAGAAAGAAAACCGTTACAGACGATACAATGAACCCGCAGTCATTCATGACGTTATGAAAACATTCCGACAAAGGCAGCGAGGGGATGATCAACAGATGTCAACACTCATCAGCAGACGTTCGAGTGACGCATGCAGGACGCGTGACCCCGAAACGCACAAATAGGGGAGAGAGGGAACTCCGCGTTTCCGGGGTTGCATAGTTTCGGTTTCAAAGTGGCGCGGTTATATCTGCGGCGAGGAATTTCGTCAGGGAAATTCGCATCTGCTGATAGGGAAGACTTCGTAAGGAATGATTAGAGATTAGAGCAATGAGAAGAAAAATAAAATCCTATTTTTCATCTTTTTACATGCTAACGGCAGGGGTGCCCCCCTAAGAGCAAAGGCGCACTCCCCTAAATATCGCGAACCCCCCCCCCCCCCCACTTTCCAAAAGAAAGATCCCCCCCCCCCCAAAGTGAAAAATACTCCTCAAAACGCTCCTCCCCCAAAAATTTCAATGGCGCAGTCTGCGTTATGACCCTCCCCCCCCCGGGGCACCCCTGTTAACGGATTAGTGAAAAAATAATTTCATTTTCTTCCTTTTTACTTCCTTTTGCATAGTAAAGGAAGTATTGTATTCGCGAAAAAATTTTCACTCAAAAATCGTCTTTAATTTCCATTTTGCTCGCCCCCGAATGAGCATTGTTTTTTTTCCAACCCGACCACACGTGGATCTATGCCTAAGAACGTATAGACACCAGAAATATATATTTTGACGATCCCCGAGTTAATTAATTATAACGAGTTTTCTCGCGACGTCTGTATGTACGTATGTATGTTGTATGTGCGTATGTATCTCGCATAACTCAAAAAAGGATATGTCCTAGAATGTTGAAATTTGGTATATAGACTCCTAGTGGGGTCTAGTTGTGCACCTCCCTTTCTGGTTGCATTTGGATGTTCCTAAGGGGGTCTTTTACACCTTTTAGGGGAAAATCATTGCTAATTTCAATGTAAACTCCAGCTGTGTTATAATTTGGCAAACACTTGGCGATATACCGCCAAAATTTTCGTCTCCAACTTGGCGACAATTGTGGCGTTTTTTTTTTTTTTTTTAATATTTTTTAATTTGGATTCAATTTGGCCATATTTAGAGAGTTAACCATTGAATCACATTAAAATTGCCAATATAGGAAAAATGTATTTGTGTAAAACGTTTTTTTCTTCGGTTCGCGCAACAAACTTGGGGTGAAGAAAATATCTAAGTGTTTCTTTGCTTACTCCGAAGCACTTTTATCATTAAATTGGAGTAAAAGGAAGTCATATGATGCACATCAGCTCTTTTAATTTTCTTCGAAGTAGGTGTAATATTAGATGATGTAAATATGCTTGTATGTATGCTTGTATGTTTGCGCATGTTCTTTAGACAAAATGCAAAATTGCGTCAGATCTCCGCCAAATTCAGCCAAGATTAACCGATGTGCAGGAGTTTACAGTTTTTTGAGGAGGAGAAGGGGGTGATTTTCCAAATTTGAAAAAGTTCCAAAATTTTCAAATTTTAATTTTGGCCATAAAATTGCCGAACGCAAAAGAACTAACGCGTAGTTTTGAATAACATACCAAGTTAAATCCCATTAAAAATAACACCACATGAACATCTGTTGAGCAGCTAGTGCTCACATAGCCAATGTTTTTGTTTTCAATATTTTTTACAATTAGTGCAATAGCCTCGGATATTATTCTTTGGAACATCAATGCCTCAAAATAGATGGTGATTTGTGAAAGAGCACACAGTAGGCGACCATCATTACCCCTAAAACAAAACGCCAATCTTCATCCAGTCATCTTCACCTCCACAATTTAAACACGAGAATGAAGGGGAGGGAAGTTTTTTCCTCACTCCTGTACCGATGATGACTCAACGACTGTCTATTAGGCCCTGGAGTCGTACCACTTGCGGCACGACACCAAGGCACACAATGAGATCTACTAAATGATAAAAATCTTGATCAATTAGTCTTTACTTAAGTACATACAGGGTGTCCAGCAAAGGACTCCCTGATTTCAAAATTAGATATCTCGAAAACAAAGGACGATATTGAAATAAAACAAACGGTATGTTTACTGTGAAACCCATAAAAATCATATACAGGAACTTGGAAATTAGTTTCAAAAACTGCCAACAGGTGGCGCTGCACAATGCAGTTGCAATAGAAGTCTCCATAAATAGTGCTGCGAAGAGGCAAGTTGTTTCAGCAGTAGTTTACATGTACGCTAGTCAGGATATGTTTACATATACGCTACAAATTATCGTCCAACCTCTTCGCAGCACTATTTATGAAGACTTTTATTTGAATTACAGTGTGTAGCGCCACCTGTTGAAACTTTTTAAAACTAATTTAAAGGTTTCTGTATATGATCTTCATGGGTTTCACAATAAACATACCGTTTATTTTATTCCAATATCGTCCTTTGTTTTCGAGATATTTAATCTTGAAACCAGGGAGTCCTTTGCTGGACACCCTGTATACAGTATAACCCCGAGTAAATGCTTGTCAGGGGACTGGATAAAGTTGTCGTTAAATCAAGGATATCATTGAATTGAGGAGCATAGACATCCAATGCAGTCAAATCCGGACTGGTGAAATGTATCATTAAAGTGAGGAAATCGGTTAATTGGGCATCGTTAAATAATAAAGTTAGACTGTATTTAACATTAACTAAATTTTACTATTTGGTTATAATTTTTGTTTTAAAATGCCGGAGTTCTTTTATAACTAATAGCTATATTGGATGTAAACGAACTGACGTGTGCATCACATGACTTCCTTTTACTCCAATTTTAATGTCATTTTCCCATTATTGGCAATTTTAATGTGATTCAATAGTTTACTGTCTAAATACCACCACCAGTGGCCAAATTAAAACCAGATTTTTAAAAAAAAAGAAAAAAAAATCACCAAATTTGTCGCCAAGTTGGCGACAAAACTTGGCGACAAAAGACTGGCGATATATCGCCAAGTGTCAGCCAAATTATAACACCACTTGAGTATACATCGAAATTAACAATGCTTTCCCCCCAAAAAGGTGCAAAAGACCTTTTAGAAACACCCAAATGCAACCAAAAGGGGAGGTGCACAACTAGACCCCACTAGGAATCTACGTACCAAATTTCAACTTTCTAGGACATACCGTTCTTGAGTTATACGACATATATACGCACATCCGCACATACGTACATACGGACGTCACGAGAAAAGTCGTTGTAATTAACTCGGGGAACGTCAAAATGGATATTTCGTGTGTTTATACGTTCTTAGGCACTTATCTGCGTGTGGTCGGATTGAAAAAAAAAAACAACTTAACATTCATTCAGGGGTGAGCAAAATGGAAATTAAGGCCGAATTTAGAGTGAAATTTTTTTCGCGAATACAATACTTCCTTTTTTGTAAAAGGAAGTAAAAATACTAACATCAGTTTACGGAGTGACATCTCAAAACGTAAGTTGTACCTGAACTGTTGGTTCATTTGAACGATACCCCAGTTTCATTGTTGCGATGAGTAAAGCAAAAAAAAAAAAAAAAGACATAACATGAATTCAGGTAAAACCCTCAGGGATTCGTGGAAAAAAAAACAACAGCTTCAGACCATCAAGACCTACTTTAAACATAAAGCAATCGAGTTCGAATCTGTTATTGGAGGGAATTTTCGAATAAGAAGCGTGAGAGAAATGCACTTTCGAAGCCTTGGACAAGCTCCAGTGCGTTTCATAGGTGCGCAAGGTCCAGTATTCTGAGGCATCCTCCAATGGCCTGTGAAAAAAAAATGGATGTTCGCTCCAGTCCGATGGACTTTCGTTCGGGAATTACATCTCGTAAGAATCATGTGCAATAACGTATTCTTATGCTCTTGTCCTTTGATCTGAAAAGCCGTTGTTCTTACTAGACGTTAAATCCCGGTTATCACAAATTTGCCATTTCAACTGCGCTTGCGCGCGGACTTAGCTTTTTGGGCTTTCTGTTTTAAGATTTCGTGTTGCTTGTTTATTTTTAGGCTGAGCGAGAGTCCCACCAAATTCATGAATGCGATTAGAATATTTTCACAGTGATTTCGTGATATATTATATGAAACTACGGATATGAATAACTGATAATCTTGAGAGAAAAATGACACTTCAATATTTATTGGTTTGGAAAAATTTATTTAACATAAACGTAAAACACGTTGTTTACTTCAAAAATGATTGCAATATTAGTACAGAAATCCGCTTTTTGCGGATATTTTACATTAGGCGTAAACGACTTAGTATTATACATTTTTATTTAGGTTGAGAGTTCGGCTTTGTAGTTGAAGTGATGCTGCAATTGTAGTACGCTCTTCTGAGGTTAAAAATGGTCCTGAGAAAGGACATACAAATCAAACACCGAATCTGTTAATAATTAAGACGCAAAATTCAATCTTTATCGAGGCCTAAAAACTAAATCAGAGAAAACTTTGTGATTTCTAATTTTTATCTGTTGCTATCTCATATTTATTACCAAATTTAAAATGTTTGTAATTAATTTTAGCAAAATTTTTGAAATCAGCTAAGTCCGCGCGCAAACGCAGTTGAAATGGCAAATTTGTGATAACCGGGATTTAACGTCGAGTGCTGTTCTTTCGGGAATATAGTTTGATGAGAAATGCCACTTTCGGTTACGTGCTTATATGTCACTCAATTGTCTTTCTTTAACTCGAAAACCGCCCGTTATGGTCAAAGGCGGATCCAAGAAATGTTCAAGGAGGGGGGGATTTTTTACTGTTTACTCCTTGAAACTTTAATTTCTAAAACTTTTCGAAGGAGTGTACGAAACCCCTTCTTTTACCTTTGCGTAAGGTGTCCTGCTTAAAGGTGTCCTGCAGTTGTGTTTCTTTCGAAAAATATTCAGGGGAAACCCTTGAACCTATCTCTAACATCATCTAAGATCATCTAAAATTGAGATTTTAGAACTTCAATTACGAAAAAAATCCAATAAAAAATTTTGGTCCCTATCTCCAGAGCAATAATAAATGGGCTACAATTTCGTTTTCAAGGCTTCAATTCCATGAGAATTTCGGGGAAGATCTCCTTTTCTCTTAACACCAACGAAGTTTGTGTAAAATTGTCATTTTTGGAACTTAAATATCGAAAATATACCTGAAGAAGGTTCCCGTATATCGCTCAAGGAGGGAGGCGGTCGCCCCCATCGCCCCTCCCTTGTATCCATTCTTGGTCATGGTATGACGGGTGAAAATTGTTTCTACATTTTAACGAAGCACTTGCCCGTTGGGTGAAATTTTGACATTAGAAATTTTAGCCCTAAATCTCGTGGATTAAACCTTAACTCCAGTAGATAGCGTTCATTGTGGACCATTTTTTCGTTTCTTCATTCCCCTAAAATGAGTCTTACCAGTAGAACAGTTAAGTTACCGGATCCAGTTCAGCCTTGTCAAAATGTACCTGCATCGCAAACATTACCAAAAAATATTATCAAATTATCATGCCGTGGCGTGAGTTTTATTGTTGCTGACGTCAACGTTACACGATCAATAAATTCGCTATCTTATATATGAGGATGTTCCATGTTATGGCGTGCCCAAGAGTTGAGGCAAACCAAACCTCGTAGCATTGTGACGGCAAGCGCGCTCCGATGGGAGGTCATCTTCCAAATTTTTCCTTCTTTGGCAGATTTTATTCGGCGATTCGGCGAAATTTGTATTTCCATTTTGCAAAATAATCATCATTCAGCTAAATTTGGAGTTTTATTTGGCAAATTGAGAATTTCCGCCTCCGAAAAGTTTTTCCGGACGCCCGTGAAGGCTACGCAGACCCTTAATACAGATTTACATCGCTGCCATGTTTGGTTTGCCTAACAATAGAGTTCAATTACTTATTCCAGAATGAGAAATTCTAGAGCTTGAATGCGCCTTCCTGCGGCAACTTAAGAAATTATCTAAATAGGTAAAACATTTCAATTATGCGCTAACAAGGCAGATGTCTCATTGGACCAGTAGCATAACTATGGGGTCTAGCGCTCCCTGGCGAACGAAAGAAATTGCGTCCCCTCTTCCCAGGGTCGTCCAAACGGGAAGTCACTAGAGGTCATTGTGACCTAAAAAAAAAAAAAAAATTTTTTTTTTTTTTCATTTTAGGAACATTTTGAGAAATTGATTCGACAAATAGGAAGCAGAATTGTAATTTTTTTCGAACTTTCTTTTATAGAATTGTTTTCAACGATGCTCAATGTTCCTTCTCAGTAGATGTTATGTATATATATGTATACACCCCCTTTAGCTCTTTTTCATGTGAGTTTTTTTTTTAAAGCACTTTTCAAATTTTGTGATAAAAAAATAATTTTTTTTTTAATAATTCAAATTGCCGTCCCCCTGGTTGATGCGCTCCTGGCGAGAGTCATTCCTGCCAACCCCTTATTACGCTCCTGCATTGGACAGGCCATATTTTAGGTAAGTGGTAGGGTCTTGGTTTGCTTCTTTCAGTAGGCGTTGCGTTGGTCAGAGACTAATATTTTTCGATTGAACTGAAAATTAAAGCTTATCATCTAATCTGAAAAAAAAAAGTTTTATTTTGCAGTTACTATAAAATCGTCTGCGGGACAATAGAAGTAAAAGTTTTTCGTAAAATGAATAAAACGAGAGCGAAGAATCGAATAACATGCTTTCTAACTCAGCAAGTTTTCCCCGTCAACACCGAACCTATACAAACGAAAATTTAAATACAAAACTAATGTAAATAAAGATCACAAATTTCTTACTGGTATTTCAGCAAAATGTAATGCTCATAATAGATATGAATTTTGTAGACACTTACCTAAAAAAGAAAAAAAGTAGATCAATATTTGCATTAATAAATCTAAGCACATTCAAATACATAAATATTTTTGTGCAGAAAAATACGACTAGAATTATTAAATAAAAACGTTAATCACATAAAATAATCTTGAATTCGTTTCTAATAAATTCGTTTCCGAAAAATTCGTTCTGAATTCGTTTCCGATCCGTACCAAAAAAAAAAAAAAAAGAGGGGAAGGTGTGAAGGCGCGAATGTGTTGCATGATTTGCTGGCCACAACGGCAAGTGTTTTTTCTGACGCCAAGAGTGTGTGCTAAGTAAATCATTTATTTTTTAATGCAGTTCACGTCGACACACACACATACGAAAAAAAGTGGAATTTAACCCATAGTGTTCAAAAAATCAAAAATAATTCTTTGGCGAAAAAGATATACTGTATTTTCTTGTTTCAAAGTTTGGAAAATGGCTAATTTTCCAAAATTCTTCACAGAATTTAAGTTTTTTGTGTCAAAAATATGACAGAATTTCTGATTAATTTCAACAAAAAATCAATGCTCTGTGCTTATTTTTGGTAGGAACTTTTCATCAAAACTTAAAATGGTGATGTGACTGGTTTCTACCAATCACAAAAACGATATAAATAAATTAACGCCAAAAATCGAGGCTTCAGGCTTGGTCACAGTGAGATCAGTAAGCAATCTTCTTGATTCAAAAAATCAGAAAATCAGTAATCCAACGTCAGAAAGCACAAATATTTGAAGATATTGCAGACACGTGTTTCGGTGTTACAAGGAACACCTTTTTCAATGCAAAGAAATGTGAGCTTCTGGATGAAAAGTCATCCGAGGAAAGCAACACGGTAGAACAGGAGACAGTATAAATATCAAAAACTAGAAATTAAACAAAACAAAAAAGATAAAATGACACCATGGAGGCAAAATTTATTATATAATTCCATCAGGAAAAAAACCGTTAAGTAATAAATTTTCCAAGAAAACCCATAAACAATGCAAAAAGTCCAAAAATGAAACCACTCTGAATAAATTAGCAATAAATTTACCAGCGGGAAAACTATGTATGAAAGCAATGTATCAAATGGAGAAATGCATTAAGGAACAAAGTGAAGGATAAACATATTGAAATTAGTTAATCACCAAACGAAATAAGAAAGCAAAAAATAAAAGTAAGAAATGTACGACATTTACATAAAAAATAATATGAAAACTAAACCAATTTTAACAAAGGAGTCCACACAGAAGAAAAATAGGGAATTGCAGTAAGATCATTGACTAAATTAGAACGGTTCCTCAGGATGTGGAAAGATTCCCAAAAATCAAGATCCAACGAGTTGGGGCATTTTTGGATAATTTGATAAGAGTTAAAATCAAAAGAATGATTTGATTCCCAACAGTGTTGGGCAATACTGGATTTATTCAGCTGTTGTTTCCTCACATAGTTTTGATGTTCTTTTAACCGAAATTTCAAAGAACGGCGGGTCTGTCCGATGTATCCGAGTCCGCAATTGCAAACAATTTTATAGATCCCACAACAATTAAGAGGATGAATAGGATCCTTAAGAGAAGAGAAAGAAAGTTTATTAATAGGAGAAAATACCACTTGGAATTGGAATCGCTTCAGAATCTTAGCAACCTGAAAACTAATACCAGGGAAGAAAGGCAGAACAACTAAATTCTTAGTGTTAAAAGTTCTATTAAGAGCAATATTTTGAGATTTTTTGCAAAGTTTTTTATAAATGGAATCAACTAAGGTGGGCGGATAGTCTCTATCAACAGCCACAGCTCTTAAATAGTTGAGTTCCGCATTAAGAAGCTCAGGGGAAGAACAAATATTCATTGCACGATAAACAAATGTGTTGAAAGCTGAATATTTTTGATTAGGAGGGTGAGACGATAGTCTATGTGGGGGTAATGAAACAGCAAAAGGTTTGCGATAAACTGTAGTTTCAAAACCGGACTCAGTTCGTGAAACGAGAACATCCAGAAATGGAAGGCAATTATTCTGTTCTTTTTCACAAGAGAATTGAGCAATAACAACCAACAGTAACAATTTAAACTAGTCAACGTTGACGATCTTGGAAAGAAAAGCATATCTCTACATAGTATAAAATGAAGTCTCCAAAAAAGTCTGTGTGTTTGATCTCGCAAAACTCGAGAACTACCCGGAAGATTTTGCTGAAATTTTCACAGTTTATTCCTTTAAGTCCTGGGAAGGTTCGCAGACCAGTTCAAAAACAATTTGATGAATAGTTTTTTTTTAATTCCAATTTAGGCCCAATTTTCACATAAATTCACGAATATGTGGGTGAAAAATTACTCGCAAATAGTAATATTATATATCGTTGGAAAAGGAAGATTTTTCCGCATTCTACGCAATTTGTTCCAATGCTCTAACTTAATTGCGGCGGGAGTTTTTTACGTTTTTAGCTCGAATTTTTTTAGGCTTAGCGGAAATTTAGGCACAACTTTCTTCATTAAATCCATGAATAAAAAGTGAAGGAATTGTCCCAGAGTTTTCTTTTTGACAGCATTGGAAAGAGCTCCTTTTTTTTACTCCAGATCTAACTCGACCTAAGGTCCCAAGTTTAACCCTCTATTTTCATTAGAAAAAAAGTTACAAGCGAATTAAATGAAGTTCAAAAATCTGTTCTCTATTCAAGTTTTTAACCATTTTATTTTGCGTTTACACGGTAACGCTTTTTGAATCCATTGTTTATTTCCATCTATTCTCATTTTCAATTCTCAAACTTATTTTATTTTGTGTTTCTATGGTTACGCCTTTTAAATCCATCTTTCTCATTTTATTTTAATTTCTTAAACGTATTTTAGTATCTGTTGTCATTGTTTGGCGAGAAAATTTTGCATGATGGGCTTTTTTTCTTTCATTTAATCCTGGTTATTTAAGATACTTCACTTGACGCAATGGTTTTTTTCAAGGTAGACCGGGCAAAGCCGGGCAACGAAGCTAGTCACATCCTAACTGACGAATGCTGCGAAAAATCTGTATTGAATTGATGGCTCCGCGCATCGGAAAAGAGATAAAGAAAATAGCAAATCGAATCCCGTAATCTCCGGTATCAAATCAAAGTCGCGAGGCGAGACACATCACTGGTTTCCCAAAATATGACAGAGGGAGACTCCTAGTCAAATTCATCCCTTTTTATTTTCCTTAGAATTCAATGTCACGCTCCCATAGATATTCAAGACGATAGAAACAAAACATCCTGAAAAATAGTTATTTTTTTTCCTTTGAAGAGAATAAACGGAAGAATAGAATTGAAAATATGAACTTGTTTTCAGTTTTCGAAAACGATGCGTGTTGTGTGTATGAACCGAATCTTTCCTTTTATTTTAATTATTTTGATTTTTAATTAGCAGAGTCACCCGGCTTTGCATGGTCTACCTCGAAAATAGAAGTTATGTCAAATGGAGCGTGTTCAACAATCAGGCTTAAATAAGAGAAGAAGAAAAAAAAAACATAGTACAAAAACTCTCGTCAGAATAGTGACGACAGTTCCCAAAAATCCCCAAAAAACTTGGCATCAGTCCCTAAAAATTATTATTCGAATGAGAAAATTTCGTAAATCAAGTTAACACTGTCACAAAAACCTTAATAGTACAGTAAAATTAGGTCAAAAAATGGCCAAACCCAAACATCCAAAAAAAAAAAAAAGTGAAACCTGTTGCAAATTACTTCTTACCCTTCCAGCAAGAAGGGGTAAAAAGTCCCAGCAATTTGCGCGTCGGGTTTCGGGGGGAAGGGGGGGGGGACAAAATAATCCTCTATTTAAATAAAAATAATTTCTATTACTTAAAAAAAATTCTCAAAACTCGCAGAAGCAACTCCATAATAGTAAAATAATAAACTCTAACAGAAAAAAATTCTAATTAACAGGGGTGCACAGGCGTGGGGGGGAATGGGGGGGGGTCATGGAGCAGCTTTGCGTCATTGGAATTTTTAAGGCAGTTTTTTCAAGGGGTATTTCTTTCCTTTTTGAGAGCTTTTATTCTGGATGGGTACTCCGTCACACTTAAGGGATGCGCCATCGCTTTTTTTTGGGGGGGGGGGGGGACCCTGAATTTACATTCTAAAACCAACTATTGCAGTGAAGTTCACGAAAAAATTTCCCTGTTTTAAACTTTTCCGAAGTACAAAATGCCACACAATGATATGGTAATGTCAAAATGATAATTCTAAAAGATCTAAGCGAGCTCAGTAACCAAATTATTAGTGACTGGAGTTATTAAACTGTTTAGAGAGCTGGAAAACAAAATTCCTGTGCAGCATAAAAAAAGTCCAAATTGACCAAAGTTTCCCTACTTCTTCTTGATTCACTTACTTCAACTTTTCTACAATCTTTTGCCATCACCTAAGGGGGGACAAACCGAAATTGCCAATAGTGAGACAGGCAATGCTGCAACTCTGCACCCTCTAAGTCGGTGGGGGTTCTCATTTGCGAACACCAAGCTACCTCTCTTTTACGCAGCTGGTTATGTGAATTATGCTAAATATGCCGACAGATACTTGCAACACTATCTGAAACTTTTGAGTACATTATGCGATAAAAAAAATTTTATCACATCAAACATCAACTAAAACATCAGCTATCCAACGATCTAACGCAGTGACAAATTCAGGTGGTCTAGAACCTGTAGTGATTCAACGATAGAACAAGTCTTGATGGGAGCAATGAGCAATACAACAATAGAATGCTAAATATTTACGCCTTTTTGTCAGGGCTGCGGAGTCGGAAGGAAAATGGCCGACTCCGACCCCGACTCCGACTCCTGGATTTTTAAACGAGCGACTCCGACTCCAACTCCGGATTTTTTTTTTAATTTTTTTAATTGTATTTTTTAAACTCCCTCTCTCCATTCAAGAGAAGGGGGAAAACCTCTTAACAGAGATTGAAATATTAATTCCTTTTTATGAAAATTTAGCATTTTGTTTTTTATTGTAAACCCAAGACGTCATACAACGTTAGAAATTCAATTTAAAAATCAAACTTTTCAATAGTTACGAGTTAAAAAGTAAGATGACTTAAAAATCCCTTTTAAAAATTTTGAAAATGATTATCTGTAATTTGCCCCCCTTTAATGTTTAACAAATATATATTGATCAAATCGTGTGCTTTCAATTTTTGAAAGCTGTAACTTGAGAGAAAAAAACTTTTTTTCGAAATCCAAGTTCTTGAGAGGGAGTGGTTTGCCCCTGGTGACATCCATCTAGTAGATGACACCCAAAGTTAATTTCAGAGTTTATAAAAAATATAAATACTTTAATTCTGAAAATTTTCAGGAATAAATTTTAAATTATATTTCATCAATAAAATTTCAACGAAAATAGGGCACATATGCGTCAGGAGTTAATTTTTCACAAAACGCAGCGGTATACAAATTTGTACGAATAGCTTTTACTATACCTATATTTCTTCTTCGCTAAATTTTAAATTTAAATTTTATTGGCTGCTTTAGAATTAACCTAAATATGAAGATTTTAAGATTAACTGCAATTCTTGAGTGTTGTAATCAAGAAATTTTTTACACTTATTTTGTTACATACTTTTTAGTGAGAACCAAGCTTACAGAAATAGTCTTAATAAAGAAAAAAACATTAGATTATTTCATCGAATCTTTTGGATTCGTGCTTTCGAGCCAGAACTTCTTTGAATTTGCCGATCACACTTAAACGCTTCAACCTTAGCTACAGGCGTCGACTTACTAATTTGTTACGTTTCTTTTACTATTTTAAACTGAGATAGAACAAAACACTATATTTCTATTTTTATTTGAAAGTGATTACTTGAAAATGTTATTCAACAAAACCGTTTGCTGACAGTTGCTATTAGTTAAGTTAAAAAGCAAGCAAACTAGGGGACGGCTACAGAAAGTTCGGTAAGCATTCAAGCTAGCTGATTGCCATAATGGCAGTTATTTTCTCATTAGTATCTTTTTATACATGTAATCGAACCAATTGGTAATCAATTTTTAAAAAATGCAAGGAGAGTCAGTGAAAAGGAAAGAAAAAAAGAAGCCCGGAGTCGGAGTCGGAGTCGGCATGTTTTCCAACGACTCCGACTCCGACTCCTTTATTCCAAAACCAGTCCGACTCCGACTTTTCGACTCCGACTCCGACTCCACAGCCCTGCTTTTTGTCCCCCGGTTTGGAAATCACAATCCGTTTCTAAAGCCCCCAGAAGTTTCTTCCTTCTCAAGTTGGTAGTGGTATTGGTCGCTGATGATAAGGTGAGTTGCGATGAGACCTTTGTTGATGATTACGTTCGGGTAGTAACATCAAAGGATATTGAAAGGCCAACAATTTTGTGGCATTTCTTTGTAAAGGAGGTAAACAGTTATGTTTTAGCTTCTGTTAGGAGAGTAGTTACTATTGGTAAAGATGTGTAAGCCCAAACCATCTTTTACACCGAATGGTATTGTTACAAATCCTGTAAATAGTAATTATTGTAGTAACGTAACCTGTAAATAGTTTCCCGTAATGAATAAACAACCCCTTTTTCATTCGGCTAAAGTATACGACCCCTATTTTCTTTCTTTTCATGGATAACGGTCAACGCATTTCGAGAAGCGTGTGGAATATTTGAGAAAATTCTTTTCGGTGTATTTAAGCCGTTAGCGATGGATAAACAGTTTAGTTTCGATTGAGGATTTCGAACTGAGCGTGTGTATTTGCTCTGTTTATAGCGAGGCATTTCGCTGTGTTGTTTTCGTATTTGGAAGTAAATACGTGTGTAAACGTTGAGTTTACGGTGTTGTGTGATAATTGCTTAATTGCTGATGAATAATTTAGCAGTTGTTGAAGATCTTTCCTGTACATAGTGTAAATAAATTTCCTGTGTTTTTATCAAGAACTGTGTTTCATTTCAAGAAAGTGGAAGTCGCACCGAATCCGTTACAATTGGCGCCCAACGTGGGGCTTCTTCTGGACTTTCTTGGAGTAAGTGACTTTGGACATTTTTTCATAAAGACTTTTTTTGAATTAGGACTTTATTTTTATGGTGATTTCTCGCGCAATGGATGAACAATTAAAACAACTTCTTGACGCAATCACCTCTGTGAAGAGTGATATGGCGGCTAATCAAGAACAATTAAAAAATGATATGGCGGCTAATCAAGAACAATTAAAAAATGATATGGCGGCTAATCAAGAACAATTAAAAAATGATATGGCGGCTAATCAAGAACAATTAAAAAATGATCTGACTGCAAGTATGTTGGCAAATCAGGACCAGTTAAAAAGCGATTTAACGGTGCTGAAAGAGGACTTAACGTCTAACCAAGAAGAAATTAAAAACGACCTTATTTCGGTAAAGACTGTGATGGAAAATAAATTTAATGACATAGAGCATCGAGTTGATGCTATTGAAGAAAAATTTAATGCCGTTGAAAGCCGATTCAATGCTGTAGAAAATAAATTTGAAGATGAAGATAGAAGATTTCATCTACTTAAAGAAGAGATCTTTAAGGACGTGGAAAGGAGATTGGCGACCGCGGAAAGCAGCTCTGTACAGTTTGGCGCTCCCACATCGGTTGCTCGACCGTCCATTAAACTTGCCACATTTGATGGGAAAAGTTCGTGGCAGGTGTACAAGACCCAATTCATGATAGTGGCGGAAGCGAACGGATGGGACTCTGCTACCAAGGCCTGTCATCTTGCAGCATCCCTGAGAGGTGACGCAGCGGACATTCTCCAGACCCTTCCGGACGGCCAGCGCCTGGATTTCGCCGCCCTCACATCTGCGTTGGAGCTTCGCTTCGGTGAGAAGTGCCAGAAAGATTTCAGCCGACTCCAGTTGAAGTCCCGTTTCCAGAAAACTGGGGAAACCCTGCAAGAGCTTGCGGCGGACATCGAGAGACTGTCTCATCTTGCTTTTTACGACTGCCCTGCGGATGTTCGAGACAACCTGGCACTCAACTACTACATCGACGGGGTTCGAGATCCGGAAATCCAGAAAGCTCTACGGATGGCGGATGTCAAAGACCTGAATTCTGCCGTTGTGTATGCGATGAGATACGAGGCTGCCCAAGAAGCAACCCGTGTGGATCGCCATCTAATCCGGACTCAGGAAGCTGATGAGTCTGATTCCAGGTCGTCCCACCTCGCTGAACTTGAGAGACAACTCGGTGACTTGACAAGACATTTGAGCAGCATAACAGCCCAAAAGAAACAAGAGCAGAAGTGCTGGAAATGCGGTAGTGAAGGACACCTGCGAAGGAGTTGTCCGGCTCGCCAAGCTACGCGAGGGAAGGAAATCACCACCACTAAAGCTCTGCAGATTTCCTCTTCTAGTAGTGGCAGTGATGGACTTTTCATTTACGCACATGTAAATGGGAACCCCTGCAGACTGATTGTTGACACTGGAGCCAATGTGACAATCATTGGGACAGATGTGGCTCGTCAATTTGGACTCAACATTCTGTGGACGCCGCCCTGCGTTACCCTCCAAACTGTGACAGGTGACAAGATCGAGATTGAAGGTAAAGTGAACTTAGAAATTGTGTTTGGAAATGCCATTTACCATCATACCGCATTCGTTGCTGCTATCATAGACCCCTTCATTCTCGGATTGGACTTTTTAAAGAAGTATGACTTCAACCTCGACTTCAAGACTAACGAGCTGCACTCGACGAGAGAAGACATAGCAGTCTTTCCCGCAGAAAGTGATGTAAAATCCGCTCATCAAATAATTGCCCAAACAGATTTATCAATTCCCTCAAGGTCAGAATCATTAATACCCGGCTCCATTGAAGAAAGCAATAGTTTTAGATTTGGACTCATTGAATACCCCAACTTAAGCAATAACCCAAAAGGAGTGCTGGTGGCATCTACGCTTGTGGACCTTTCCAAGGATGTAATTCCTGTGAGAGTCGCCAACGTGAGTGAAAGGCCAAGGAATATCCGGAAAGGCGAAGTGTTAGCAACTTGTACTCCCGTAAACTGCATCATTAGAAGAATCAATTCCCCCGAGACTGTGTCTTCTGAGTCCTTGACATCGAAGTTAATTGGGAGTGCACCCTTATCGAAGGATCAAAGAACTGCTGCGGAACAATTGGTGGACGACTTCAAGCATCTGTTTTCATCTACATCGGAGGATGTGGGCCGGACGAATTTAACGCAGCATAGGATCTACACTGGAGAACACCCCCCTATTAAACAGCATCCAAGACGACTACCGTTCGCCAAGAAGGAAGAAGTTGAAACCCTCCTGAAAGAGATGAAGGAGAATGATGTAATCGAACCTTCATCCAGTCCTTGGGCCTCTCCCATCGTCTTGGTCCGAAAGAAAGATGGCTCCACCAGATTTTGTGTCGATTACCGACGACTGAATGAAATCACCAAGAAAGACAGTTACCCTCTTCCACGGATAGACGACACCTTAGACACTCTTTCCGGACACAAGTGGTTTTCGACCCTGGACTTGAAGAGCGGCTACTGGCAGGTTGAGATACACCCTGATGACCGAGAGAAGACAGCGTTTACAACTGGACAAGGCTTATGGCAGTTTAAAGTGATGCCCTTCGGCCTCTGCAATGCACCAGCTACGTTCGAGCGTCTTATGGAGACAGTGTTAAGAGGACTTTCCTACGAATCCTGTCTGGTCTACTTAGACGATATCATCATCGTGGGACGCAGTTTCGAAGAACATCTGGCAAATCTTAGGAAGGTGCTGCAAAAGCTTAAGGAAGCCAATCTGAAGTTAAGTCCGTCCAAATGTAATTTGTTCCGCCGGGAAGTGAACTATCTTGGTCACATCATCTCTTCTGAGGGTGTGCAAACCGATCCAGAGAAGGTATCTGCGGTCAAGAGTTGGAGTCGTCCCGAAAACATCCATCAGCTGCGAAGTTTCCTGGGGCTCTGCACGTACTATAGGAAGTTTGTGAAGGGTTTTTCCAACATTGCACGACCTTTGCATAAGCTGACGGAGAGCAAGCAAAAGTTTGAATGGTCCAAAGAATGCGAAAATGCATTTCTACGACTGAAGGAGGCTTTAACATCAACGCCTATCCTCGCCTATCCTCAGCCTGAAAAATCCTTCATCCTGGACACTGATGCGAGCAACGAGGGCATCGGAGCTGTTTTATCCCAAGAAATTGACGGAAATGAACATGTCATCGCTTACTGGAGCAAATGCTTATCAAAGTCGGAGCGAAATTACTGCGTCACCAGAAAGGAGTTACTGGCCATAGTGAAAGCTGTAGAACACTTCCATCATTACCTCTACGGCCGAAAATTTCTGCTACGGTCAGATCATGCCTCGTTAACTTGGCTTTTGAACTTCAGGAATCCAGAAGGCCAGATAGCCAGGTGGATACAGCGGCTCCAGGAATATGACATGGAGATCAAGCACCGAAAAGGGTTATCTCACGGGAATGCTGACGCTTTATCAAGGAGACCCTGTCCTGAGAACTGCCACTATTGTTCCCGAATCGAGAAACAGTATGGAACGACTAGCCCTACCGCCTATCAGGTGACAGTGACTCCAACATCATCAGAACCTGATCCATGGAGTGACGACCAAGTTCGAAAAGATCAACTTGAAGACCCCGACATAAAACCAATTTTGGAGTTCATGGAAAGTGACAGTCGGCGCCCTAGCTGGCAGAACGTTTCCATCTTCAGTCCTGCAACAAAAAGATACTGGGCTTTATGGAACTCACTCCATTTACGGAACGGCGTGCTACACCGGAAATGGGAATCTGACGACGGCAAGACATCTAGGTGGCAGTTACTACTTCCCCGATCCAGGATTTCAGATGTTCTGAAAGAAATACATAGTAGTGCGACTGGAGGACATTTTGGTGTCTTGAAAACCCTCAATAAAGTTCTGGAGCGCTTCTTCTGGAGCAAGGTGAAGGATGACGTGGAGAAGTGGTGCCGTTCTTGTGACGCCTGTGCTGCTCGTAAAGGACCGAAGAAGAGAAGCAGAGGGAAGCTACATCTGTACAACGTTGGAGCTCCTTTCGAACGAATTGGGATCGACATCCTGGGTCCTCTACCAAGAACTGCTGATGGGAACAAATACATTCTTGTTTCCATCGACTACTTCACCAAATGGCCGGAAGCATATCCCATTCCAGATCAAGAGGCCACCACCGTAGCAGAGACTCTAGTTCAACATTGGATCTCGAGATATGGAACACCTTTGCAGATTCATTCCGATCAAGGGAGGAATTTCATCTCTGCTGTGTTTAAGGACCTATGTCAAATTTTCGGAATTGAGAAAACTAGGACAACACCACTACACCCACAATCGGACGGCATGGTGGAGAGATTTAACCGCACAATCCTGAACAATCTCTCGCTTATGGTATCCAGAAATCAACAGGATTGGGACAAGAAGCTACCTTTGTTCCTGCTGGCCTACCGAAGTGCTGTCCACGAGACTACCGGATTTGCCCCATCTCAGATGCTCTTCGGACGAGAGCTTCGGCTACCTTGTGATCTCGTCTTCGGTCGTCCTCCGGATGCGCCTTCATCGCCTGAGGAGTACATCCAGGATCTCCAGGCCCGGTTGGAAGACGTTCATAACTTCGCACGAGAGCGAATCAACATCGCGGCGGAGAAGATGAAGACCCGATACGACACAAGGTCTACTGGACATGAATTCAACGAAGGCGACAAGGTTTGGTTATGGAATCCCATCCGACGGAAAGGTCTGTCACCCAAATTGCAGTCGCATTGGGATGGACCCTACAAAGTCCTTAACCGACTAAATGACGTCGTAGTGAGGATCCAAAAATCACTTAATGCAAAACCTAGGGTTGTACATTATGATCGGTTAGCCCCATACTATGGCCATAGTTCATGAGTATTACGTAAACAACCATGGTTGATAACATAAAAGTTGTAGATAATTAATTTTTGCTTTTAATGTTTAGTAATATTTCTTGTTATTATTGTATTTTCTGTATCTGTTAGTTATTAATTAATGTGTATATTTGTGAACATGTGATAGAAGTTTGGCACCCTTTCTGGGGATTGTACTGCCCGGGACGTGCAGTCCTTAGGAAGGGGGCAATGTTACAAATCCTGTAAATAGTAATTATTGTAGTAACGTAACCTGTAAATAGTTTCCCGTAATGAATAAACAACCCCTTTTTCATTCGGCTAAAGTATACGACCCCTATTTTCTTTCTTTTCATGGATAACGGTCAACGCATTTCGAGAAGCGTGTGGAATATTTGAGAAAATTCTTTTCGGTGTATTTAAGCCGTTAGCGATGGATAAACAGTTTAGTTTCGATTGAGGATTTCGAACTGAGCGTGTGTATTTGCTCTGTTTATAGCGAGGCATTTCGCTGTGTTGTTTTCGTATTTGGAAGTAAATACGTGTGTAAACGTTGAGTTTACGGTGTTGTGTGATAATTGCTTAATTGCTGATGAATAATTTAGCAGTTGTTGAAGATCTTTCCTGTACATAGTGTAAATAAATTTCCTGTGTTTTTATCAAGAACTGTGTTTCATTTCAAGAAAGTGGAAGTCGCACCGAATCCGTTACAGTATGAACAGTAAAGATGGAATAACAAATTGTTAAAAACTTTTGGCACGAGTTATGCGCTGATCCTCCATTAGTATTCGATGAATCTGGTTTCAGAAGGAAAGAAATCTTGTATAGTTAAAGTGCTATTATCTGAAGCAAAAGGTTCATCCACCATCAGAGAACGAACAGCTGGTGTCATATATGAGGCAGTAAGAAGCAAAGGGATGTAAGTGGACACTTTCAAGTTTTGAATAAAAGGCGTTTAAAGATAAGATCCTAGGTAGGTTTTCGTTGATTTTCTTTTCTAAATTATGCTGTATAGAAGCAACTACCAGGTCTACTAGTACCATCTCTTGCCTCAACATAGAGGAGAGGTTCTCCAACCATTTGTACTGATTATCTCCAAATTTTTAATTTTCCCACTTGCATCCCTTTGCTTTTCACTGCCTCATATGTAATAGATGGAAGATACCTGCTTGATCATATTTTTGGTAATGATCTGTAAACTTCAAGGAAATATGCCAGCAATGCAGTGTATAGGTAATTTGTAAGTATGGGAAAGCTAGTGTCATTTTTGATGGGTGCAAAGAAAGCACCACAGAAATATAATCTGCGTCCTATTACAACTGTCAAGCCTTCTGCTCTAGAAGACTTTCTGCGTCTCAAACCTTGTGCTTGCTCTAAGGAGTTCACTAGATACACTGTTAAAAATTACGTCCACCGTTGCACCAAAGAAAGGAGCAAATTTGCTGCAACCTATATTCAGTGCACGATTGAACCAAAACAGGGTGTTTTATATCACTCCCAAGTTTCGTGCGTAGTTGAACCATATTCGTCATTCCATCTTTCTCCAACCATAGGAGTTAATCTGAACCATGTATCGTGTTCTCCTTTTCCCCTATAACTGGAGCGGAGTAGAACCATAACTCACGTTTTCGTTCGTCGCATTCTTGGAGTGAAATTGAACCATAACTCGGGTTTTCGTTTCTTGCATTGCTGGGATGAAGTTGAACCATAACTAGCGTTTTCCGACTTTCATTTGTTGGTACGTGGTTGAACCGCTAACAATATTCTGATTTCCTCATTTAGGTGTTAAATTTAGCCATTTGCTTTACTTGATTTATATTTTGTTTTCGTGGAAAATAAGTAATTTTGTGAGGATTTTAAAAACTTCCTTTTTTTTCGATTTTCTTTAGAAAAGTTAATATTAGATGTACTCGAGAACCCTTTATAATATTTTCAGTCAAAATTTTATATTGTTCTCAAGAATAGAGTACTTAAAATTAGCATCTTTCATCGTCAAAATGACCACAGGTTTATCATACTCTTTAGTGTTATAACATTAACGCAAAAGGTAGAATTTGCTATGCAGGCAGATATTAAACAACTATTTATTTATTTTTTGTGATTTTTGCTAAAACCATTAACTGCATTAAAAAATGAGCAATTGGAATAAATAAAGATAGATTAAAAAGATTTTTAACGTACGTATGTGACAATTCCTAATTAAAAATTTAATTTAAAAAAATATACATTATTTAAAATAAGAAATTATCCTTTTTATACATTTCTTGATATTTTAAGAGTTGCATAGCTGGGAGGGAAAAAAGAGAAAATATTGCTATTGCAATTACAGTAAAACCTGTGTAAGTTGACCACTTGCACTTTGATGATCAACTAGACAGGTTGTCAACTTATAGAGGGTAGTAAGGAATTTTTTTTATTTTTTTTGTCATTTCTTGTCTCATGCATTCATTTTAACTAATTGGAATACTTTAAACTCACTTTCATTGTTTAACATTACTTTAAAACAATAAGAAAAAATGTTGTTTAAATATTTTTAGAGATTATTTACCAGAATGACTCGTAAAGTATCGTACAAATTTAAAATTTCTGTGTATCAATCAAAAAAAAAGTGTCGTTACTGATGAAAAACAACTTACTTGATATTAACAATTCCTAAAAATTCATAAGTCGAAAGTTACTCAAATTCTTCATTTGATTTTTTCTTGAACATTTGTAACCATGGTAATAATCTACTTTTCAACAAAATAACTCTTATTGAAGTTTGGCGCATTTTCTGGGACATAACATCAGGCCAATGTTTTTCGATGGAAACATAAATATTCATAGGATTTTCTAAAATGTCTGGTTATTTATTTGAGGCATAACTGATGAAACCTCTAGTACAATTTAATGCTTTTGCCTGTTGGTCAACTTACAAAGGTTTTTTTTAGGGATGCACCAGATAGTGATTTTGCCGGATACCGGATATCAGATGCCCCCTTACCTGCCGAATTCGGATACCCGACGGATATCTCTCACATTTTTACCGGATAACTGCCCGATATCCTGCAAAAAACTGTCGGATATCCGGATCCGGAGTGGTTTGACGGATCGGATACCTCATAGTTCCAGATAGTTAAAAAATCAGCCGGATACCGGATATCCGGTGCATCCCTAGTTTTTTACATTTCTCCAAACCAAAGCTGGTGTATATTAGTGGTCAAGATAGAGAGGTTTTCCTTCATTATATAAGATAGGACTAATTCCGTTCCTGACAAAAGCGGTCAACTTAGACAAGTGGTCAACTTTACAGGTTTTACTGTATTCCTAATTGACATTCATTTTTTATCTTTATATTTTTTTCCTTAACATCAATCTAATTGTAATCTGAAAAAAAGTTGACTACATTTCGAACCATTTTGACAATCAAAATGCATTAATAAAGTAAAAAAGAAATTAATACCAATAAGGTACTACAGTTCTTAAAATAGGTTACGATTTATTGTTCTCAAAGGTTTTATAATTTCTGACTTAAGGAGCCAAAATTTTTAACTGATATGCTGTTTTTAGAAGATACCTAATTTTTATTATGTTAAAATTTCCAGTCAGTTATTAGTTGAGATACTATGCATACAGTGGCAAGAACATAAAATATTGATAATTACAGAACTCTGCTACTTATTTTCCTTTAGGAATGCAGGATATTGATTTTTACAGGATATCCAGCACTAGATGTTTTTATGGGGGCGTACATTTATTTTTCACTTTACGCCATCACACAGCAGTAAATTATAACTTATCTGACGTCATAAAAACCTTCTATATGTTTCGAAATATAATTTACAACAGCTGTCTCTTTCAATTATTTATATTAATAGTGTTGCATTAAAAGTAATTTACATAATAAAATATTCTGCTTTTTTGAAAAACAATTTATTAGTTGTCTTATCCCCTAACAAAAGAAAAATTGCAAGACTTGCTCCAAAGGAAAAAAGTTCTTAATTTACTCTTTACTGTAGTTAGCTTTAAAAAATAGCAAGATTAGCATAGTTCTACCAATAAATTGCATTTTTCATCAAATTTGATAAATCTTTTTAATTTACATAAAGCATGTTTAAATAATGTCTAAATTCCAATAGTGAATTTTCCAGCTTCTGTCTTTGGTATCAGTTGGTTCTCTGTTTAACGACTTTCAAGGGACCACAAAAAATTGTCCTTAAATAGAATGCTTTTAACACTACAGTGGACCATCTGGGAAGGTGAAAAGCGGTTGTTGAATAGAGAAAGTCGTTAAATAGAGTGTCGTTAAACAGAGAGCCAACTGTACTTTTCTTTTTCATCCAGAAAATTACCAGTAGTTGGATGATCCATACTTTTTTTCCTATTAGTATTGTTTGTTTTAGTTTTTAATTAAGAATTATTTTTTAATTAATAAAAAATTTTCAGTAATGTTTATGAGGTACATCAAGAAAAATATCTAATTTCAAACTCTACTTATTCTTTTTCCTGAATTATTGTATTAGGGGCCGTCAAATGAAACCCAATCAGTGTGTCTAACTTTGCAAAACACGTAAGGGGATCCATGTAGCTACATGTGTGGTGATTCCATGTATTGGTAGAGAGACTGATGCAAGCACAAAGTTTGACTTTACATAGCGACAGTGTGGCTGTACGACTAAGAGAAGGTTAACACTCAACTTTTCGTCCACAACAGAACAGGCGAGTTCGCAGGGACATTCAACTGAAACCCGGTCAATGCGTCTAACTTGGGCATTAGATGTAAGGGGCAACGTCTACTGCAAAGTCTTATGTCTAATGCAAAGTTAGACACACTGACCGTGTTTGAGTTGAATTTTCCTGTGACTTGCCTGTTCTGTTGTGATCGATAAGTTAAATGACAACCTTCCCTTCCTCATGTAGACATAGTCACTATGTAAAGTCAAACTTTGTGCTTGCATCAGTCTCTCTACCTATACATGGGGTCACCACACACACAGCTACATGGAGCCATAAACGTCTAATGCAAAGTTGGACGCACTGACCAGGTTTCAATTGAACATCCTAATACAATAACACAATTAAAGTCGTCTTTCATTAAATTTTTCATTCATCAAAAAATTTTCATAGCATGCATGTTAGTACAATACAAATTCAAACCAATAAAATGTAACCGAGTTACGACAAAGTGTATATAAAATGCTGAAAAATGAGTTGAAATTGAGTTTGATACACACGAAACTCCTCAAACATAAATTGGAAAAACAAAATTTTACTAATTTAACCAGTAAAAAACAATTTAACTATTAATCAGCAAAAAGTTATTGGAATTTCATTTCACTGGTTAATGGTAAAATAATCCTAGTAAAAAATACCTATCTTGCAATTTTTTTTTCATTTAACATGCATGTCATGTCAATTTTATTCAACTGCAACGAATTCTAAGGGTGGAACATTTCAACCAATACAAATTCAAATCAATAAAATGTAACACAGTTATGACAAAGTCTATATGAAATGCTGATACAAAATTTATTGAAATTGAGTTCGATATACAAAAAACTTTTCAAACATTAATTGAAAAAACAAAATTTTACTAATTTTACCAGTTGATAAAAATTTACCTATTAAACAGCACCCTATATGGGCGCCCATGGTGAGGCTTACGGGAACTCTTCTCTGTCCTATTCATAAGTTTCGAGGTGGTTAAAGACCTCTAAAGAGGGCGGAGGGTTCAAGATGAACAACGCTCTAGGCGACTGTCAACCAGCAAAACCGACAACACTTTGGCTTGTGTTCCTCAATTGTTAGACTTTGACCCTCGATTGACTATCAAGATGGTTGCAAATGAACTGAACATGTCGTCTACTGCTGTGTTTCGCATTACTCAACATTTAGTGATGAGAAAATTGTGAGGCAAGTTTGTGCCGAAGCACCGTGCCATAATGAGCTGCGAGTCCACGAGTATTTGTCCAAACCCCAAGTGAAAATGCTGTCCCAGCCCCCTACAGTCTGACAGACTTCTTTCCTCGGATTAAGGTAGGCCTGAAATGAACCCATTTTTCATCCATAGAAGAGATCCAATCAGCTATGAAGAAGACCTTATGGGGAATTCCCCAAAAATGCCTTTCAGGGCACTTACCAGTCATGGCAGAAGCCGAAGGACATTACTTTGAAGAATTTTAAATGTTTGTGCAAATCTGTTCAATAAATTACTTTTAAAAAAAATTGCGTTACTTTTGAAATAGACCCTGTATATATTCGTAGTGGAATACACAGAGAAAAGTATTTTAGTTGAATATAAATTTTTGAAATAAATACCCAGGTAAATACCCACTTTAGGTATTTACCCGGGTATATACCCCGGGTATTTACCCCTAAAAATAAATACCCAGGTATTTTACATCACTATTCTGAGGTGACGATATTTGGTAACCTTAGGACCTTTAAAAACTGAAACAAATCCAAAACCACGTTTAAGCGATTTTTGGATGCAATTTAAATAATGTTAGGTATTTGGGGCATTTTCTGGAAATTTAGCAAAACTGAAGATCCGAACACAAAATTAGAGATGCTCCGTAATTTTATTGGCACAGCGAAGGGGGGGGGGGGGGGCATCTGGAATAGTAGCATTTTGACGACTTATTTTCAGACAAACTAGAAAAAAGAAAAAAATTGCTTTGAAACTTCAAAGAGAATGTTTTTTTTTTAAATGCTGTACACAAACTTTAACCTTAAAGTTAATTTTAAGTCAAATATGTACTTTTCTTTGGTTTTTTTATTATATTTTCCCCAATGGGAGGGGTTTAACCCCCCAAAACCCTCCCCTTGGACACAGCCCTGGACAAAGTGTATATGAAATGCTGATACAAAATGTCGGCCATGTTTATTTACTTACCAGGGCGCAGCGCTAAGTACGAAGTTACAATTCTTAGTTTTGTATTATTTTGATGCAGTTAATGCTGCTCATGATTACTTTTGGTTTTCACATTTAAAATAAAGGGTGTCCCAAAATTAACGCAAGATTTGAATTTGCCACAATTTTTGCTGTGAATTGTTGGCAGCCATGGAAAAAGAACAATTTGACAGCTGGGAGTTTAGGGTTAGTAAAAATGGAGTGTTATGCTATTATACAGCCAGCGAAACAATTCAATCACTGCATGAGGAATTTCTTGTTCGTGTACTCTCTCGTTTCGGTGATATGAATTATACCCTAGATCGTGTGATTTTACATCATTAGATTTCTCCCTATGGGGTTATTTGAAGTCAAACGTCTATGTCAGCAATCCCACAACCACCTGCACATTACCTAATTGCAATATTGAGCGCCAATAACAGTAAACTGCTTGACCCGCCCAAACTTTCATTATTTTTCAAACAATTGTTCGATAATGAAAACGCATTACAGAATCGAAAACGCTCGATTTGTAATAACCCTAGACCCTCAGCTGCCAAATTGTTCTTTTTTCAAGATTGCCCACAATTTATTGCAAAAATGGCGGCAAATTCAAATCCTGCGTTAATTTTGGGACACCCTTTATAACAAATGCAAATAATGTAGACTATAAAATTTTTGCATACCCATGGTAATATCGACTTAAATAATGCATTTTGAGGTTCGCGTAGGCTTAGCTGTATTATATTTAGAGCTTATAGTAAATGTTCCAATTTGTGAACTAATGGTTTTAAAAGAGGTTTTTGATGTTAAGTACATGAAATACAACTTGTTCGATATTCCATGTTTACTTTTAATGAAGATTGAGGGTTTTTGGTTTGAAAATAAGTTTTAATCTGAACTTATCTTGCGGCTAGGTTCGAGTAGATTAGAATGCTACTTTGCGACATGCCTACGTCACAACCGATCACGTGAGCGAGAATCTCGATCTCGCAAGCTGACGAGCTTGGAATGACTGCCCAGATCACTGGGTGCCGCAGGAGGAGGTGAGAGGCGTGGCAAAGTGTCCATAGTAATAATATGTACATAAAACTAGAGTAGGATGCCGTGAGAAAATTCTAATTCTTCAAAAGGTGCTGCAAATCGTTAAAGTTTGGGAATCCTGCGTTAGAAGGCACCAGGCGATGGCGTGGTGTTCAGAAGGAGTCGGGGGTTCCGAAACGCTTACTCAAGAAAAGAACGCGTCTTGGGAAAGTGAAGTTATTTTAACAAAAAGAAAAGCAAATAATGTTGGGGGGAAAATTCGATTCCTTCAAAAAGAAATCTTTAAATTAAAAATATTTCACAGATGCAGTTTATTGCTTTGCAACTTAAGTTCCCCTCTCTTTCTTTCCACCCCCCCCCCCTTCTTTTTCCCTAGTCAGTCTGAAAAGAACGGTCTTCAAAATTTTTCTCTCCTTAACTCTCGTCCCCTGCAAGAAATTGAAAATAAGTTTTAGTAGTTCGATTGGAGTAATAATGGAAATTGATGTCCTAAAAATGCATTTATTCAGGCGCTTTTCCACCATCAATTTCCAAACATTTCTGGAGGAAGGTCCCTGGATCAACATCCTTTCACTAAGGTAACGACCCTTTATTTTTAAATAATTTAAAAAAAGCAAAAGTAATTGGTCATATTTACATACGATTTCCTACCCAAACCAATAAATCAAATTTATTTTACAATTCCAATACAAGAATTACCCCAAACTAAACAACCAATTGTAAAATAAACACTGATTTTAAATATTATGCGACAAAGTATTTTAATGCCTAACTAATTATATACAATCTCTTAATTTTTATTCACCATTTGAAGTCTGTGCCTCCTATAAACTACTAGCTAACCTAACTGACAACCCACCTTTCGTGTTAGTCAAATTAGTGTTTAGCTCAGGATCCGGTGGGTTAACCCTGAGCTAAACACTAATTTGACTAACACGAAATTAATCTTTGAAACCAAACCTAGTGAGTTACAATAGGTAGTAGTTTATAGGATTTTAATTTTGAAAAACTTTGGAGGAAAATCCCTAACCTCTAATTACTTCGAAAAATCTCCAAAGATAACCTGAAATTGAGTTTTATCTTTCAGGAGAGGATTCTCTCTTCCTTTCCAAAAATTACCTAATGTTGTGGAAAAATCAGAATTGCTTTTGAAAAGAACATTAAAATAAAAAATTTCAAAAGTTGCTGACTATTCATTAGGTAATCATGCTAACGTTATCAAAACCGCTAACGTTTCCAAATATGGTCCGCAATCACGTTTTTCACAACTTCAATTATGAAAAAAATTTGGACGATGCTCCGACTGCTCTCGTATGAAATCTGAAAATGAAAAACCTACAATTTTGAAAAGTGGAGAGGGTTTAAATCCCACCACCTAGTATCACTGAATATCTCTTAAAAACTTCGACTTCGTTTTTTAAGACTTCAATTTCAAATTTGTTTTTGGGCCGAAAACCAAAACCGCACTATCCATAACATCATCAAAGTTAGTTCGAAACTGCGTTTATTAAACTTCAATTTCGAAAAATTGAACAGAGGGGTGATGGATTTCTCTTTCTCTTTTTTTTTTTTAAGAATTGAATTGGGCAAGCAATTTAAAGAAGTCTCGTTCCTTTCATTACCCTAGTGTACACAAATAGTTCATAATAGCATTTTTAAAATTTTAATTTCTAAAAATTTTCGCAGAAAGCCCCCGAATTTTCCCTCACCGTAGCATTACCAGAGTCTGTCTAAACCTGCATTCTTTGCACTACAATATTTTGGACTAATTCCCCCCCCCCCCCGCCCCCAAGCAAGAGTTTTTTAATAGTGCACTCCTTTTTTTTGGTTGCGCCACTGGGTGAGTGTGAAGTCCTTGCCCCACCTCGAAAAGAATGAAAAGATCATGGCCCCCCCCCCCCCCAAGAAAAATGGAAATTGCAAAAAGGGGAAAGGGGGAGGAGGAGCTGATCTTGGTTTTGGGCCCCCTCTAAAATAAAAACATATATACGCCACCGATTCTAATAGCTCAGTATGCCGATGATACATGTTTCATCTCAAAAAATTATGGCCAATCGTTTGCCGCCCAATTAGGACTCTAAAAACAGACGTTCAAAATCAACAAATGGTTCAATAGATGGAGAATACAGATTAATGCTAGCAAAACTACCGTCATCTTTTCGCTAGAAGAGTCCCCCTTCGCTCCCCACCCAAGCTCAGCTTAAAACTTATTTTCAAACCAAAAACCCTAAATCTTCATTAAAAGTAAACGTGGAATATTGAACAAGTTGTATTTCATGTACTTAAGTTGATCATCAAAAACCTCTTTTAAAATCATTAGTTCACAAATTGGAACATTTACTATAAGCTCTAAATATATCTCTAAATATACAGCTAAGCCTACGCGAACTTCAAAATGCATTATTTAAGTCGATATTACCATGGGTAAGCAAAAATTTTATAGTCTAAATTATTTGCGTTTCTTATATTTTAAATTTGAAAACTAAAAGTAATCATGAGCAGCATTAACTGCATCAAAATAATACAAAACTAAGGATTGTAACTTCGTACTTACCGCTGCGCCCCGGAAGGTAAATAAACATGGCCGACAGTGAGTAACTTCATTTCACTTCGTTGGTTGAACAGAAGCTCTGATTGGCTGACGATGAAAGCACCTAATTTTGGTGCTTTATGTTTTGATTCGAACCTAAACGTGACACGCGGTGGTTGATGTGAACACAGTTGAACCAAACTATGGTTACATCGACAGTGGACTTTCAGTTTGAACCGTATTATGGTTAAAGGTTGAACAGATATTTTTTACAGTGTATAGTGAATGTTTGAAAAGTCTGAAAGTGGACTGAAGTGCTGAATTATATGCACAAACTGTGTTAGACATAGCTGCAACAATAACGAGTTTGCTGAGGATCTAGAAAAACTTTTTGTTAGAAACTTAGGAAAAATCATTTGAAAGCAAAAAAAAAAACAGTTCAGCGTAATTTTTCTGGTCATTCAATCAAATGTGCACCATTAGAGGGGGTGGGGGGAAGGATTATATTTTAGTATATAATTTCGTTTTAGGAGGTGAGCTACTGTTCTTATGGAGTGGACAGTCCTGATTTAATGCATTTTTGATTTGCATGAAATAATACTTATACTTGAAATAAAAGGGAAGGGAGGGGGGGGTGAGGATTTATTTTATTTGGTGGAGCGGGGGGAGGTGCTGTAACTTTGAGAGGAGGTGCATCATCGATCTTGGAAAATGGACACACTCGATTTCTAACTTTAACTTGGCATAAAATAATGTTTCCATATGAAACGTATGGAGAGGGGTTCGGGGGGGTACTGCTTCGTTTTACGGGGATAGGGGGGATCTGTAGCATTGGTGGGTTACGTCATCCCTCTTGGGGGTCAAACACCTTTAATTTTATGCTTTAAAATTTAGTAAAACATAATATTCTCAGTTTAAATTTACTCTAAAATTTCTGGAAAAATACCCAAAATAGCAATTTTTAGATGCCCCCCATTCCAAAACCCGACGTACAATTGGGTGGGACTTTTTACCTGTTCTTATTGGGAGGGTAATAAAGAATTTGCACCAGGTTTAGCTTTTTTTTTTTTGGATGTTTGGGTCCGACCCCTATTTTTACTGTACTATAATATCCGATATGCATTAATCCTCGTGTAAATGGTGCTTTACTGTATTTTAAACGAACTGATGTGTGCATCACATGACTTCCTTTTACGCCAATTTAATTATAACAGTGCCTTGGAGTAAGCAAGGAAACACTTAAAATACTTCCACCTCTAGTTTGTCGCGAACCGAAGCAAACAGCTTTTTACAGAAATTAATTTTCCCCATAACGGCAATTGTAACGTGATTCAATGGCTAACTCTCTAAATATCACCAAATTGAAACCAGATTCGAAAAATATTTTTTGTCGCCAACTTAGGATAATATGTTGCCAAGCTGGCGACTAAAAGCTTGGCGATATATCGCCATGTGTTCGCCAAATTATAACATCACTTGAGTTTGCATCAAAATTAACACTGTTTCCCCAAAAAGGTGTAAAAGACACTTTTTGGATCATACGAATGCCACCAAAAGGGGAGGTGCATAACTAGACCCCACCAGGAGTTTACTTACTAAAATTTAACTTTCTACGGCATGCTGTTTTTGAGTTATGCGAGATACGTACATACACACGCACATACAGACGTCACGAGAAAACTCGTGCTAATGAATTCGGGGATCGTCAAAATGGATGTTTCGGACGTCCATTCGTTCTTAGGTATGTATGCACGTGCGATCGGGACGAAAAAAGAAACTCAACATTCGATCGGCGATGAGTAAAATGGAAGCTTAGGCCGATATTTGAGGGACAATTTTTTCGTGAATACAATGCTTCCTTTCCTATGTAAAGGAAGTAAAAACAGTACAAAGTGTTAATTCGCTGAGTTTTTTTTTAATCACTGTTCAAATTACCTTATTTATTTATTTTTTTGATTAAATACGAACATCATAATTTCAATCACGTCGTTCTAATTAAAATAAAATGATGAAAAATTCCTACTTTAATATTGAACGAAGCGAAAATGAATCTGGATTTAACCAGAACGACATAAAACGCGTAAGAACGATGCTTCCCTGTACTTAACATTTATCGCCTTTTAGACGTAAAGCAAAATTAATACTTTCGGAAAGCTTCAAATCCAAAATCATTTTTTACTTTATAACTTTGAGATAAGGCGCGAGTTAAAAGCTGTTTGAGTAGATATCGATTAAGGATTTCAAGGAAGGTTTCTGTCTGGAGAAAAAGGTTTTCCTCCGTTTTTCAAAATTAAACAGAGAATTACGAATTTGGCAGTTATCGTTTCCTTTTCGATGATGAAAATCCAGAGTTTTGATTGGTTTGTGATTGACAATTGTTCGAACAGATTTAAACTAAGAATGTTTCAAAGAGAAGGACGATTTTTTTCTTTTTTTTTTTGAAAATATTTTAAGATTTATCTTATTTTTGAGCAATCACATTGCTTATTGTTCTCATTTGACTGTTTTTGGCGTCTTCTGATTTTATTTCCCCCCGTCTCAATCTGCAGCACCACCGTCAACCGGCGGCCCCTCCCATTGCTGCTCCTCTAGCGAGCACCGTCTCCAGGTTGCGTCCATATCCTACACAACACATACACGCATACATGCACTTGCACACACCTACACACACATACATACACACACCTACACACATACATACACACACCTACACACACATACATACACACACCTACACACATACATACACACACCTACACACACATACATACACACACCTCACACATACATACACACACCTCACACAGACATATACACACCTACACACATACATACACACACCTACACACACATACATACCCACACCTACACACATACATACACACACCTACACACACAGACATACCCACACCTTAACACACATACCCACACACTCATGCCTGTACACACACCTCACACATACATACACACACCTACACACCTGCATACACACACCTACACACATACATACCCACACGTACACACCTACTTACACACAGACATACCCACACCTACACACACATACCCATACACACATGCGCACATACTCATGCCTGCACACACACACATACACACTCGTAATTGCGAAAAAACACAATATGAGGCAGTGAGAAGCAAAGGGATGTAAGTAGACATTTTCAAATTTTCAGTAAAACGACTACAAAGATACCGTCCTAGGTAGGTTTTCATTGATTTTTTTTTCTAAATCATGCTGTACAGCAGCATCTAATAGGGCTACTAGTGCTACTTCTTGCCCCAAGACTAAGGAGAAGTTCACCTACCATTTGTACTGGTTATCTCTATTTTTTTAATTTTGCCACTTGCATCCCTTTGCTTCTCACTGCCTCATTTGAATTCAAATTTCAAAATTCAAATTAATTTTAATATTTTTTAAATTTTATTGACGTCACTTTGAATATTTGCAAAAATTCATTTTGGCAACAGAAACTTAGTCTTGTAAATCAATTAAATTCGAAATATTTTTATTTTTTTTATATTTACGCTATTAGGTGTAACAAGTAGATCGTTATAATTGCACAAATAGAAATTAAAATTGATATTCGGTAAATTTAAATTCAAAATCAGTCAAAATTTTAGACATTCAGTGAAAAAAATTCAATGTAGGTGCTACAGTTAAAAATTTCTGAATCTTAGGAAAATTTTATCCAAAATAAATAACGAAACTTTTTATTTATTTACGGAAAATTTTCAATCGGGATACAAATTTCTGCAACAGGGAAAATTCCTGTATCTAACGAAAATTTAGATTTAAAATCACCAACTAAAGATCTAGTTATTCAAGAGATGTTTTCAACCAAGGTTGAAATATTGCTGTAGCCAAAACTCTTGTGTTATACGAAAAATTAGATTAAAAATCAAAAATTAAAGTTCTAGTAATGCTGGGGAAAATTCCAATGGAGGTTGAAATTTGATGAAATTTTATTTTGCTGAAATCCTATTTCTTACAAAAATTTAAGATTCCACTGTAGATTGGCAACAACAAAAGTTCCATGCCATTGCAAAACGTCAAAGTTACAGTTTGCAATTACAACACTTCAGCTGCAGTTAACAAAACTACGATTTCCAACTGGGCTTTACAAAACAATGCGGAAGGATATATTTTCAAGTTATTGCAGGCAACGAATCAACAGCTGATATTAGATTTGTGGTAGCAGAGAAATAGTCACGCGATGACGTGCGGTTATTTCGCAAAATTATGCTGCTCTTAGAATTTGATGAACAAAGCACCGATGTTGTCACAGCTAAGACAATTTATCTGCTCTTCTATCGGCATATGCAACGGCTGTGACGTCACTAAGTTATCACGTTATTTTCTCTACGAAAGTTTTCCACAATGGGGTGTTTCCTTCAGTCAAAAGTAGTAATTTTTGTCACTGAAATTGATAGAATAAGCAAAAAAAAAAAAAAAACATGGACCCAGAAAATACTTTCATTTTCCCAACACTTAGTTTTAAATTATTTTTTTTTTAAATGTCCGATTTTTCAAACAAAGCGTGGTCTTGATGACATCACAAAAGATGCTCTTCGGCGCATCTCTCAACCACGTTTCCACGTTATGATAATCAATAAGTGAATTAAAATTGCGCTCTACGCTTGCTATCAATCATATCGTTGCCAATACACGTGAGTAAAGGTGCGAATTAAATATTTTGCTCTGTGAATGGCAACACTGAATGGCATTTCATCATTTGTGATGTCATCGGACAGAAGCTTAAACAATGAAAGCGCACCATTTGAGTAATTTTTTAAAAATATTAAACTTAAACAAATTATTTAAAAAAAGGTCAGATCCTATGTTTTTAAACATGCTCTTTCAGAAAAAAATACTTTTAAAATTTCGGAAACGATCCCATTAATCACATCTACTCTGCATATAATTAGACGTGGATATCTTTCTTAAAAATGGAATTAACTGGACAACGACTAGAGGGACAAAGAAAAAAAAAGTGCAGTTGTATTTTCTTTTCCTATTAGATATTTTTCCTTCGAAAAAAAAATTATTATAAACGGAAAATGGAAGCATTTGAATAGTTTTACACTATAAAAGTCTTGTTTGTATTATAAAGAACAAAGAGATAAAGAAAAAATCTATTCGTTCTTTAAACTCATGTTTTAATATCTTTTAGTGAAGAAAAATCATTTATGCTTAGTTACGAGGGAAAAAAAACGATCAGTTTGATTAAAAACAAAAAGAAAAATTAATTTGAATTTTGGCTTCTTGAATTCAAATTATGTTTTTCGCAATCACGAGTGTGTGTGTGTGCATGTAGGGGTGTGTGTTTGTGCCCAGGCATGAGTGTGTGGGTATGTGTGTGTATAAGAATTTGTATATATGCGTGTGCGTGTGTGTGCAGGCATGAGTGTGTGTGCATGTGTGTGTATGCATGCGTGTGTGTTTGTGTGTGTGTGCAGGCATGAGTGTGTGTAGGTGTGTGCGTGTGTGTGTGTGCAGGTGTGTGTATGTGTGTGTTTGCAGGTGTGTGTATGTATGCGTGTGAGTGGGGGCGCAACGTGGAGACGGTTTTCGCTAGAGGAGCAGCATCGTGAGGCCGGTCGACGGTGGTGCTGCAGAGGGTGCTGGTGGGAAAATAAAATGATAGGACGCCAAAATAGTCAAATGAAAGCAATAAGCAATCGTGATTGCTCAAAAAAAAAAAAAATAATAATAATAATAATAATTTGAATTTTGACATCTTGAATTCAAATTATGTTTTTCGCAATCACGAGTGTGTGTATGTAGGCGCGTGTGTTTGTGTGTGGGGGTATGTGTGTTTGTGCGTAGGGGGTATGTGTACGTGTGTGTAGGCATGTGTGTTTGTGTCTGTGTGCTGGCATAAGTTGTGTGTATGAATGTGAGTGGGGGGGGGGGGGGTATGTGTATGTGTGTGTAAGCATATGTGTTTGTGTCTGTGTGCAATCATGAATGTGTGAGTAGTTGTGTGTATGCGTAGGTGTCTGTATGTATGCGTGTGTATGTGTTTGTGTATGTGTGTATGTGTTTGTGTGTATGTGTTTGTGTATGTGTGTGTATGTGTTTGTTTATGTGTGTGCGTGCGTGCGTGTGTGTGTGCAGTTGTGTATGCATGCGCGTGTGTGTAGGACATGGATGCAACCTGGAGACGGCTTTCGCTATAGGAGCAGCATCGTGAGGCCAGTCGACGGTGGTGCTGCAGAGGGTGCTGGAGGGAAAATAAAATGATAGGACGCCAAAACAGTCAAATAAAAGCAATAAGCAATCGTGATTGCTCAAAAAAAAAAAAAAAAAAATCAGGAAAAAATCCCGCACACTTTTTGTAATAAAATATTAAGCTGTAATGAACTATTTAAAATAATTTATTACGATAGTATATCTATATATATAAAAATGAATGTTTGTCTGTATGTCATCCATGAACTCAAAAACTACCCGGCAGATTTGGCTGAAACTTTCACCGTTTGTTATTTTTGGTACTGGGAATGTTTATAGACCAGTTCGAAAAAAATCCGATCGATAGTTCCTTTATTATTCCAATTTAAGTCACAATCCATTGGATAAATACGAATAAAATTATTGGCTGCAGAAATTAATTCGCGTGAAAGATCTCATTGATAAGAAGTTAGCTGTTGCCATTTTTATTGAGTTTGAACAAATAAATTCTTTCTTTATTGTTTTATGGCTTTTCATGCAACGGGGGGATTTAAAACTTTTTCTATTTGATATTTTTAGCGATTGATTGATCTTGCAAACTGCGTGAGTACAATATTTGAGTATAGTCACGGCTTCACTTGATACCTGAACCGATTATTATGAAAATTGCTATATATATATGTATTTTTCCACGGAGAAGGTGCATAATATGCTCATTGAAGCCACTCGCCACCAGGTGGCACTGCAGAGTAGCAACTTCTGCTCCGTTCAACCGATTGTCATGAAAATCAGTATAATGATGTATTTTTTTTGTTGGCGTAGCAACGCGCGTCGGGTACAGCTAGTTTTACATAAAATAGTTTTACGTGGATTCTCGCGCCATTCTTTCTTACTTCAATTGAAATATTTTACAAACATTATCCTGTTTATGTTTGTTCCTTTATTTTGTCAAATCATTACTCAGAAATTTAAATTGTAACTAGAAAATAACGTTAATGGTTATGGAAAGAATGATATTTGAAACATGTGAAAACGTAAATAAAAATTAGACCGTAAAATACGTTGCTGAATTTTTTTGCGGATTCTAGAATATTACACTTCACCGAAAAAGGCAGTTGAAAAACAAGGAATAAAATGTAATCGTGAGTTTTTTCGTTAAGAAAAAAAGTTCTGCCGGATCTTGAAAACTTTTCTTACAGTAATTAGCCGAAGGAAGGGGAAAGAGAAAGGCAGAAAAAAAATTGATAACAAGTTAATTGAGACGGAGAAGACTTGAGATCCTATTTTAATTTCATAGTTCTGAATTTCAAATTATAATTTTTTTTTCCATTGCAATATTTATTACTAGTGGTACCCGCACGGCTTTGCCCGTAATAGAAAAATGAAAAGGTCTTTTGGTTCGCCTGTATATTTACAAATAATGTATGGTGAATTTTCTCGCCAATTGGCTTGTACCCATGTTACGGTTCCTCGTTATGATAATTTCGTATCTCGCCAATTGCCTTGTGCCCATGTTACGGTTCCACTTTATGAAATTTCGTAATTTACTCGCCCCTCTTATGATATTTTTGTTCTTAAAATTGGAATAGAAAAAGAACCACATCGAATTTTCGAAAAATCGCTTCGAGGTGCTCAACCCTATGCTACAAACTTTGTGCCAAATTTCATGAAAATCGGCCGCTATGCGCGTCACAGAGATCCAGACATCCTACAGACATCCTCCGGACAGAGAGACTTTCAGCTTCATTATTAGTAAAGATAATGATAAAGATTTATATATAAAAAAAAATTAAGTAGAAAACTAAGCCTATTTACTAATTTATTTTTATTTTGTTCTGTTCGTTTATATTTTTTCATTTTCAACTCATTAGTTGGTAGGATATAAAAGCGTATCTGATGATAAAAAGTGCGACCAAAGAAACATAGATGTTTTTTTGAACAACACTATAAGGGTTCGCACGTTGCAAAAACACATTCTGAAGTTCCAAGTTTTTTTGAGAAATATTTCGATGTAAAACATCTTAGCAAGAAGCATAGAAGAATAGAATACAGCGGACATTTTTTTCTTTCCTTAGTTAACAACTCATAGACTTGCAAAAAAAAAAAAAAAATGTTGTATGTTATGTGCTTAATTATATTACTTTGATTTTCACAACAAACGTGTTCAATGAAAAGCACGCAAACCATCATATGTAGAGTAAATTAAAAATGACATAATATAGTAAACCTGAATCGTTGCTGTCTTTTTTATAATGCAGTTACTGTTTGACCACGGATTGTATGTAATTCGGCAATCTGCCAAGTAAAGACGATTCCATCTGAATGAATCTAGCAGGGGAGAAGAGAAAATAACGATGGGGTTTTGATGCACGCGTTTTATAATGTCACTAGTGCCTTATTCATTTATTGCATTCTCAAAAATAAAATAATGGGAAATAAAAATAGTTTCCATGGAAACAACAAAAATAAAAGAAAATATTTTCATTTCGTTCAGGAACGTAAAAGCAAAATGGTAAGCTCAAAACTTTGTTGTGAATAAATAAATCAATTAATTTTTGCCGTGAGAATATAGATCGAATATACTTTAGATTTAAAAAATGTTGCTGTGAGAAAATTTTCATTTTTACAAAACTAAGCCTAAATAATAGAGAGGCAAAAGTGCACATTTGAAACAAACAAACCAGTTAACATCCCTATAAACTAATAGATGTGTCCATTTCCACCTATAAACCGGACATTAGCCTTTCCATTTAATCGATGGTCAAACAGTAATTTTATTTCTTGCTTTTTGATCTTAAACATGAATGCGTAACGAAGAAATAATTACTCAATAGAGCAATTCTTTACTTTCACACTCGGATGCTTTCGCATTTAACTGCATTTCGAAAACTAGACTGATGTACAGTGTTCAAGAAATTTGTTGGTGGGCTGGGGAGGGGGGGGGGGACAGGGGTGTCCACAGGGGGGATCATGGCGCAAATTGCGATATAGAAATGGGGGGGGGGGGAATTTTTTATTTTTTAATGTTTTTTTAAAATTTATTTATTGATTTATTTTTAATTTAAATTATTTATTTTATTTTATTCTGTTTATATTTCATTTCATTTATTTATTTAGTTTGTGTGTGTGTATGTATGTCCTTAAAAATCAGAACTTTTCTAATAAACTAATAATAATGGTAAATAATAATGAAAAATAAATTAAAAAATAAATAAAAATAAAAAAAGAAATAAATTAAAAAAGAGAACAAAAATAAAAAATGGAAAGAGGGTGAAGTAAAATCTGGGGGGAGGGGGGATTTGCGCCATTGAACTTGGGGAGAATGGCACCCCTGGAGGGGAAGGAACTGGGAAATGAACAAATAATCTCAGTTCTTACATTTTAAATGTTTGGTGACTAAGAAGAGAAATGATATTGTTCACGTAATAAACAATAAAAGTCAAGAGTTTGTTTAAACGAAGCTTCGGTTAAACGGATTTCAGATAATCGAGGTCTGACTGCACCATATACGACTCTAGCTGAACAAACTAAGCTGCTTTATCGATTTCTTAAAGAAAAAAAGAAGAAAAACGATTGAATTCGAGAAAAAGTCTCGGAGTCATTTATTATTGCCACTCACTTCTAGAAAAACAAGATGAAGCATCAGTCACGGATACGAACATAAAGGATGTGAAATAACCGTCTAAATGTCAATCAGAAATTTATTTTGGAAGAGTCCGGTGGCATCATTATCTTTATTTCATTTATATGTCAATGTCAAAGCCGACAACTATTGGAGCGTGAATAAATCCAGAGGAAATGATTAATAAGCAAAACGAATTTATGAAGGAAATAGAGAACATGTAGCTTTTGTTCGAGATTCGGATAGCCGCTTGGAGCTCATTAAAACATCCTCAGTGACTTTTTCTTTATCAAGTGCATAACGTTTAAATGGATATTGATGCCAGTGATCGTTTCAGTTGCAGTTTGTGGCGAAAGAAAAGTAGTGTTCTCAAAAGAACGATGAAAAAGATAAAAATTAATTTGAATTTTGACATCTTGAATTCAAATTATGTTTTTCGCAATCACGAGTGTGTGTGTATATAAGCGTGTGTAGGGGGTATGTATATGTGTGTTTAGGCATGTGTGTTTGTGTCGTTGGCATAAGTGTGTGGGTAGTTGTGTGTATGAATGTGTGTGTGGGGGGGGGGTATGTGTATGTGTGTAGGCATATATGTTTGTGTCTCTGTGCAGGCATGAATGTGTGGGTAGTTGTGTGTATGTGTGTGTGTATGTTTGTGCGTGTGTGTGTGTATGTGTAGGTGTCTGTATGTGGTGGTGTGTGTGTGTGTGTTTGTATGTGTGTGTAGGTGTATGTGTGTGTAGGTGTATGTGTGTGTAGGTGTATGTGTGTGTAGGTGCATGTGTGTGTATGTGTTTTTGTGTATATGTGTGCGTGTGTGTGTGTGTAGTTGTGTATGTATGCGCGTGTGTGTAGGACATGGACGCAACCTGGAAACGGCTTTCGCTGTAGGAGCAGCATCGTGAGGAGCCGGTCGACGGTGATGGTGCAGAGGGTGGCGGTGGGAAAATAAAATGATAGGACGCAAAAAAAAACAGTCAAATGAAAGCAATAAGCAATAGTGATTGCTCAAAAATCAGGCTTTTGCTTCGGAGAGGGGCTTACAAAACACA